>NC_137640.1:21974536-22009536 GCF_963383615.2 Lipophrys pholis | reverse complement strand
GATAGGGGACAGTACACAGGTTTGATGTGTCCAACAACAACTCGCAGCTCTTTTCAGCCTCCATGTAGTGACTCGCTGTCGCTTTAAAGAATATCAGCACAAACTGTCCATTTGGATTTATTTCGAATTAGGTTTGAAAGCAGAAAACACTCGCCGTCAGTAAAGATGGAATATTGTTTTTCTTAAACTTGTGTCATATCCAACAATGTCACCTGCCCGGCATCAAAGAAAAACAAGAGATCAGAAAAGAAATTTAATGTAGACAAAGTTATTTGCTGTGTTACCGTTAAATGTTGAAATCTATGTAGAGAACATTGATGTAGGACTTTGTCCACCACACTGAAGCAAATGATAATGCTAATGCTTTGAATGGTGTCTGGGAATCTTTTCCCCCCCGGTCACATGTCAGTAACTAAAAAGCAACAGTAGAGCAGCTTTATTGTTGGTCACAGAGTTCAGGCGCGACAAACAAGCCCATCATCACACACGTCAACCAAGAGTCACATCAAATGAAGCTGTGGATGTACTTTTATGCTCATTTGCTGTACAGACACTACTCTGCTACACCTATCTGGAAATAATTTGAATGGTTTCTCCGTAAATTCACACGACTGGTCAAAGTTGCAGCTTATGCCTACGAGTGCATAAATAAGATTTAAAAAGAAAATAAGTGTATTTGTGTGCACCGAGTGAGTAAACTTCTTAACTTCCTAAAAAAAAGAAACCTCTTGTGAAGTTGAGGGCGATCAACCCCCTGGTGTAAACTCTCCAGAACCACTTCCCACCCGGTTAGTGTTGAATGCATCCATGAGTAATCAAATTCAGTCACTGGTCACAAATTCGGGCAATTATTTTTACACAAGCATGAATCGCTGAAGAGTTTCTTCTATATCGGCGTGCCATATCCCAGTCTTCTCTATATCTGCTGTAAACACATCTTTAGAAATAAAACATTGAGAATTGAGAGGCCTCAATTATTTTGTATTTAACTCAGCAGTGAGATCAAATCTAACAGAAAAAAAAACCCAAAGTATATTTCTCAATACAAATGTAGAAGTTTGGTAATGCAAGGACCTAAATTGGTCGTCGCTCTCACTTCAGACGTTCATAAAAGTGCAAGAGGCCACACACTGAGTAAATGTAGGCAATTATCCGATCGTTTCTCGGGAGACATTTTGTTTGTCTTTCTCATCACTCTGAGTTTTGGAGAAGACGTCAGCCGGCGTTGCGGTCTCCATCCTGCCGTTGTCAATTTTAGCCATTGCCTAAGAGCAATAATTGTTTGTCCAGTCAGGGAAATAAAGTGGAGACGAAAAGTCATCGTTTGTGAAAGCAGAGGCTTTCCGGGTGCTTTCTCTCTTTTCATTTATTTATTTTTTTCTGACTCACGCAGAGAAATGTAATTTCCCTTTTTTTTTTTTATAATTCCAAGTAGTTCCTTCTGGAAAACGGAAAAATTACAGAGCGCGACACCAGATGTATTCTTGAAAGCTGGGAAATGCGACTCGTGGGCGGTGAGTCAGACGCGTTGCTCTGAAGTGGCGCGTGTTGATTTACATCGAAAGTGCAATTTGAATTTTGGCATGTAAATTTTTCTGTGGTCAGAAAGGGGCAAGTTGAGCTTTTAACACATACTGTCAACACGTTTACTATAATATCTCTGCAAATATGTCTTTCCAGTTTTACGGTCTCACTGACACACACACACGCGCACGCACACACACGCACACACACACACAAAATCAGTTGGTTTCTGTGACTTTCCCCTGACATTCCCCCTTTATACCTCATATATCCTTCCTCTTCTATACTGTCTGTCTCTTTCTCGCCACCATCCACTCTCCCTCCCTCCATCTGCTTGGCTGCACTGCCAACTGGGGTCAATTAATCATCAAATACTATTTGCATATTTACAGTGGGGCTAAGCTAAGCTGATTACTGTTAGTCCAATAGCCGCTGATTCAACAGGGCTTATGCGGCGACATAATGTGATGAGGATTTGGGGAAAACGGCTTTAGAGTGATCTGATTGGATCTCATCCCCGAAAGCCTGAAAAACAGAGGAGCGCAACATCGGTGACCTTCACAAAACACCTCGGCGTCATCCGAAATTCCCACAAAAAAAGCTGATCCTCTCCTTTCACTATGTATTTTCCCTCATTTTTCTTTTTTCCTTTGATTTACTATGGGGTCCCCCCCTCCCGCCCTCAATGTGAAAATAATAAAAGAACAGGCGGTTTTAAGAGACTGTGTGTGAATTATCCTGTCAAGCGACAAAATATTGAAACACAAATATCCAATCAGGCTATTGTCACTGCGGTCTTTACAAACTCATTTTGGTTCCCGTCCAAATTCTATTGACTCAAACTGGGTGGCTCACATTGTGCTGCAGGTCTCAAGCCAACATGTCAGTTGACTGCCTAAGCGTGGAGTCACAATCACACCCCATAATAAGGTTTGTTACAATCACTATAGAAAAGAAGAAAAAAATCTTCTTGATGCGGGACAGACAGTGTTGCTTTGCTCTCCTCTGCAGCTGCTCATTACCGTAATTGGTGGCGCATCACACTGTTGTTATGTTGCTCTCTCTCTCTCTCTCTCTCTCTCTCTCTCTCTCTCTCTCTCTCTCTCTCTCTCTCTCTCTCTCTCTCTCTCTCTCTCTCTCTCTCTCCCTCTCTCATTGTTGGATCAGTACAGGTCACACATGTTTTGGATCAAGATGGGCTATTCTCAGGTGTGGTGCAGGCAGTCACTGTCCGTTTCAAAAAAACAGAATTTATGCGCCAGTGTTTGGGGAACGGGTGCCAGAGCGAGGGGCTTTGGCATAACAGCACCCGGTCACCGAGTAAACTTCTACTGTGGTGCAATATTACATCATCCACTGAGACACGGCAGAGCCCAATTAAATACATGCAGGGCCACATACTTGGTAAATCATTTTCGCAGGATCGTAACCATATTTCTGCATTTTAGCTTTTGTTTGCCTCTTCGTGAGGAGAGATAAAAGATTTTAAAGACCTGTTTTGTTTATTATCTAAATATCATTTGATCAACCAAAACTCCCGAGGTGTAGTTTACAAATGGTATCATGACAAATTCAGTGAAAAGCTGATACTAGTATTTAAAATTTGGTCTTATAGACTCTGATCTAAATCCATATTCACTGTCACAACAAATAAATATGCATGGTAAAGTTTTGGACATACATTAAACTTAAAACACTGTTTACTGTTGATTAATAGAATGATTTATCTTACTTTTGATAATCTAGCAGACTTCTTACTAGTTGTGGGAAAAAAAAAAAAAACTTGCATTGACTTGTAGAGATCTGAGAGAAAATAGAAAACATACTGAAACACTCAGGTCTAAAGGTGGGTGCCAACCGTTTCTCCTTGCTGCAGGAGAAAAGGCTGTTGGCCCCTTTTTGATTGGTCAAAATATTACAGTGAGACTGAGACTCCCATACAAAAGGAGGAGTCTGCTTTTATTAAAAGCAATGGGCAGTTTTCCAAGTTCAAGAAGCGTTCATGTTTCCTCAGACATACACAGCTTTAATTGTGACGACCTCAAAGCAGCAAAGTACTTTTTCTTTTAATTGAAACAATCCCCTTCCCTTTTTTAGTCGTACAGTGTTTGAACCCTCGTCTGTCCTCACCCTGTGCCTTTTCTCACCTCTACCCCTCGGATCACCTCTTCCTCTTCTAATTTCTCTCACCCCTCTCCACCCTCCGTTCCCGCTTCATAAAATGGGGCAGGGAGAGGGGGAGCGGGGTGGGGGAGGTATTACGCTGGGATTAGGTCTCAGCCGGCTTTAATTCCACCTCCTGAAATGAGATCCATGCTGTAGCCAAAGAGAAGGCTGCTTACAGCCCTCTCACACACACACACACACGCGCACACGCGCGCACGCGCGCGCACAAACACGCACACACACGCACACACACGCACACACACGATTCAAGCATTCATCTTGCACTGATATTTCAGCTCACTAAAAAAAACAACAACAACAATGAACATGAAGAAAAAAGAGTGAAAACACAGATTGCTTGTCAAATCGGTCCTGACAACCATCATGAGTGATAGTCATTAGCAGGGACATCTTCACATTACTCTGGAAACAGTCACATCTCTTCTTGGATGTTTTACTTCTTCGGTAGGATGTGGTTGTTTTCAACTAAATGATCAAGCTTAATATTGTTTGAGTTCACATTTCTTCATCCTTATATACAGCTTTTTTTTTTTATTTAGTTTGACCAAAACAGTAACCAGTTATTTGATGATTTACATTGTGAAGAGAGCAGATTCTCTTTGGTGCTGAAGGGGGGGGGGGGGGAATACACAACACATTTTAAATGTGTTTTTTTATTGTGCATGTACTTGAAAGTTTGAAGTTCTTAACAAGATCCAACAAACATTACAAGACTCTGACATGAGTCCACCTGCTTTAAAGAGACAACCAATTAAAAAAAAAAGAAAGTGAGCTCTTCTTCTAGCAATCACAGAGTCCTAATTTCTTTTTTTGATTACAATCAGTGTGTGACCTCTGAAATCATGCAGTGTGACGTCACCTCATCCGGAAACAACGACCAGGGCCCGACGCATTGGGAAAAATTCAGGCCCGTGGTGTGTGTGTGTGTGTGTGTGTGTGTGTGTGTGTGTGTGTGTGTGTGTGTGTGTGTGTGTGTGTGTGTGTGTGTGTGTGTGTGTGTGTGTGTGTGTGTGTGTGTGTGTGTGTGTGTGTGTGTGTGTGAAAGAGC
Organism: Lipophrys pholis; assembly: GCF_963383615.2. Taxonomy (NCBI): domain Eukaryota; kingdom Metazoa; phylum Chordata; class Actinopteri; order Blenniiformes; family Blenniidae; genus Lipophrys; species Lipophrys pholis. The sequence continues at coordinate 22,004,777 of NC_137640.1, read as the reverse complement.
GAGAGAGAGACAGCTGATGTCTCGTCATGCGTTAACATGTGGAGTTTCACTGCCCCCTAATGGAAACTTTGAAAGACCAGTTTAAGAAAAAAAAAAAAAAAAAAAAAAAGACCACAGCATCGTGCGTGTGCGCGCGCTCTAATGAAGCCCCATTTAGAGGGGAGGAGAGGCAGGAAAAAAAAAAAGGAAAAAAAAGAGGACTGACAGAGGACAGGACTGGCCGAAGCCTTTGCAAACACCTTCCCTGTGACAGAAATAGAGTCCGTTCAGTGTCTGAGAGACACGGTGAGCCTGACCCGTTGTTCAGGAAGCACTGATTGATTTTATCCTTGTTTATATAACTGTGTGCAGAGAGTAAACAAGGAGCAGAGTAAAAGAGATGTTGTATGGGTGGGTGTGAGTACAAGGACACTGATAGACAATAAAGGGTCTGATTGAAAAAAACGTACCCTCACCCCTAAGCCTCACCTTTCTTACTTCCATGCCTGCTTACTTTTTCTTTTTCTTTTTTCTTTTTGCCACAATGCGGCTGAAATGCATCTCATGGATGAAGAAAATGTCGGGTCAGAGAGAGACAGTATGAGCCAAATTGCACAGAACAAAATGAAAAAGGAATGTCGATTAGAAAGAAGAAATACTTGCAAGTGACTTGATGTTCAAAAAAAAAAAAAAGGGGCAAGCAGGTGTAGGATGATGGTATTTAGGAGTTGCATGTAGGTATTAATACACAGCTGTGTTGACCCTTTGACCTTGAGAACATAAGCAGAAGACACATTCACAGTGAGGGCACAGGTCACATGTGATCACACCCGTTTCTCTCTCTATCTCCCACACACACACACACCACCCACACACACACACACACACACACACACACACACACACACACATAGCGTCTGTGTATTCACACCCTCGTAAATCCATTCATTGTTTTCTGCTCGTTGATTAGTGTGTTTGAAGTTCATTGAGCAGGTCGAGTTACAGGTGTTAACTGAAAGAGGGCGGGTGCCGACATTTTGCAGAGGGTTGCATGAAGGTGAAAGGAGTGTCAGAAAATTCCAAGTGAAGTGGCGAGGTGCCAGAAGAGGAGCTGAACTCATCTTTATGCAAATTTGGAGTCTGCAGCAATTACACAGATAGAGTAGTGAGTGTCCACTTGACTGACGCGAGTAATTGGAGCATTATTTTTTCTGCCCATGACGACTGAGTTAAAAGTATCATACTGGTCATTTAAAACGGATTACTACAGAAATACAAAGTTATAATTTCAGCTAATAAACTCCCTGGATTCATTGGTTATGGTGCACTTTTAAACTACATCTTACATATCGGGGTAAAAAGCCTTGGTTACAAAACTTACTGACTAATCTGGGAAATTCCTTTATTCTGTAATTGATCCATGGGAGGTGCAGCCACATTACGGCTGCGGGAGGATCTGACGGGGGTCAAGGGTCATGCTCAGGGACCCACAGAGGTGACCTGTCAGCTGTGGGACTCGAACCTGCAAGCTCCCCATCCAACCTGAATTTCAATACTAAACCTACAATCTCCTTAAAAAAATGACCATAAAGATGAAGGATATCTAACTGAAGACAAATCATGTTTCAATTTTCAACAGGATGAACAATTGAAACGGGGTCTTCTCGGGTCGGAGCAAACAAAAAAAATAAAAAATAAAACCCATCATCCAGCTGCGGCTCATCCTGAGGTCCTGGGATGAGAACCAAAGAAACCAAAGCAGCTTTTAGAAACAAACGTCCCGGTTATCTGGCTGAAACTGCCGCTGTAGATATGTAAGTGGTTATTAGATTCATCAACAGTCTTTGATATTTGTCTGTTGAACATTTGCTTCACATTTACTTTTAAAATGTTCATCAATCGTTTAATGTTGCTTTTTGCGTGTTGCCTTTAACGAGTTGAGAGTTTCAATAAGACAAGAAGGTATTTTATCAGGTCTCCTCTGGCTGTAGTCTGTAACTACAGTAGAAGAATAACATTTATTCTCCCCTCTTTTGTCTGAAAGCAGATTGACATGTTTCATGAAAATGTGAAAAATTCTGCCTGGAAAAAAAAACCTGTTCAAACCTTTTAAATTGTCTTAAAAACACCCCCAATGTCATATGTACATCCTCAGTTACAGAAAGCCCGGGCCGGAGGGTTCCCCGTCAAGCTGGTAATACTCAGGACGCTTTACTCAGTAAACCGGAGACAAACTTTCAGGCGTGAGATCATGGCGCTTTAGACCACAGAAATATTGTTTCATGAATATCAAGACTGCAAACGAAAGACAACAGATGGGAGCTGCTAGATAATATATCGCTGATTAGTACAATTAGCCGACCTCCTTTGTGCAGTCATGGATCTTTATAGCATCAGTCTGTGCTTACTTTGAGCGATAACTAAATTCATGTGGATATAACACTTAATTCTCATTTTTCACTGAGGAAATTATGAATCTATGGGTCTTTATCCCAAAGAATTTAATTGCACAGATGGTGATCTTTAATGTCGATGTTGCTCACCATCTTACTAATGCTCAGAATGGATACGTGTGATGTGAGTATTTCATTACTATTTGTAATAATCATAACAGCAATAAAGTAATGCCGACAAACTACAACTTGTAACAGATTTTCATATTTTTACGATTGTGCTATAATAACCTAGATTATTTGGATACGAGATACTCTATGTGTGAACAACCCCCCCGTCCAACAAGCACGATAGACATTTTACTACAGATGTAAGAGGTCAAACCCTGCAGCGCGGAGAGAAGTGCTGCTGGGAGACACTTTGACAGGGATTTGCTTTTGGAGCGGCGTTTCTCTCCGTTGGGTCTTGGCGTTTCTGCTCTTTGTCAAGCTCTTTGTTGCCACTCTTGGGTTGGGAAAAGCAGGGTGGGACTGTCAATAAGCGGTAGCGCGGTGGTCTGAGGTTGCCAGGTCAGGTGTGGCGAGCGGCTGCAGCGCAGGTGTTTCCGTGGTGGAAAATGGGGAAGCCGAGCCGTCGGTCTGTCCGCCTCGCCACGCGGGGGAAGGAGGGTGGCTTCAGTTCATTTCAGGCGAACTTTCCAGGAGCCAATAAACTGTGTCTGGTTTTAAACTGAATTAACTCGTGAATTCGTGTTGAAATGTGCTCAAACTGCAGAAATGACAGGCAGCCACAGTGTCGACTGTCAGCGCTTTAATTGAGGCTGCACATGATGAGGGAAATTAGTTTGAGAACACTTTCTTTTATTTTTCAAGCAGATGCAGAGGAAACTGTTCGCTAACTTTGATTTGTGGTTCTAATTCGCCACATGCACTTTTTTTTTCATTATATCAAACACAAACTCCGTGAAGACTGCGTGGGGCTTGAGAACTGGCCACAGAGGCGAGAGTTTCTCTTTCTACGTGCGTTGCTTTCGGTTGACTTGAAAAGGCTCCACAGGTGAGATTCCTATCTGGATATAGCAGAATCAAAGAAGCTCTGACAGGGAGCGAAATTCTACAAATCCTTTTAGCTTATCACTACTATTGTTTCTTAGTGTGACTCTTTCTCTTTTTAAACTGAAGAATATTTAGGAAGGAACGGCAGCAACATTAAGCTGCTTTGTTCTTTCATAAGACTGGATTTGGGAGGGTTGGCGTTGGAGCTCCTCCGAAAGTTATAAACTCCTTTCCAGTGGGATGTTAAATAACATTTTCATTAGGGCAGGGAGGACAAGAATTGTGAGTGACACTTCCAAACTGTTTGTAATGGTAAGCAGCGCTTAGCTGGCTGCAGCCACAAGTGTTGTGTCGGTCTCTTGGAGGCTGGAATAATAAAAAAAATAAGAAATTTAGAAAATAGACACACTTCCACTGGAATCCCTTCTGAGAATTCCCAATAGCAATATCTGTATCTTCTATAATAAAAGGGACAATGAACAGCGTGAATACATTAATCACCTTGTTCAGTTAGTGGGACCATTAAATGAGTGGACTGAGGCATTTTGTAACATCATTTGTTACTTTCACTGCAGTTCATTAGAATTAATGTAGACAACGTATAAAAAGGTACGATTTAGATTGTTTAAGAACATCATAAATATATCTTTGTTGTTTTTCATGTTTTGATCGCCCCGATGAAGTGATAAATCAGACCAACGTGCTTATATAATTTATGCTTTTATTGCCATTGACTGTTAAGTTTCCAATATTTGAAAAGATAAGGTGTGATCATTTCCCATAAATAAACATGCTTGTTTTATTTCTAAGAGATGTGCGGTGCGGCCGGGGCCTGATTTGAAGTGGTATTGCCGCCACACATGTGCCAGTGTTGGCCCTGCAGGAGATCCTAAGCCAGCAGCTTCCAAATCATTTTAATTCAAGTCAGCACATACAGCCCCGTTTGATCTCAGTTGGGCTGGACCATTAAAATAATCACATCGATAACACTCGCAACTCTAAATTTCTCCTTTTGTTTTTCGTGGAAAAAGTGCAGGGTGATTTTTTATTTTTTTTATTTGCTATTCTTTTACATGTAATGCTCTTTTTTATAAAATATGTTATAAACATGATATTTTCCTCTAAGGCCCCATTTATACGACAACGTTTCAAGTAAACCCTCATTCTTTTTGGCTTTTTCATTTCAGAAACGTTTTGCGTTCACTCAGCAGCGTTCTGAAAAGGATGTCCGTTTACATAGAAATGGTAGAAATGGTAGAAACGCTGGAAACAATGTAGTTCGCATGCCAGGCCATGAGGTGGTGCTGTCGGCTGTTTTAGCAATGAAACCACCCACAGGTGCACAGAGAACAATTCACAACAAAAAAAAAATTTTAAATTGGCGAGTGCACAGACATTTTTGTGGATAGATGACAAAATTGCGTTACTTTTACAGGCGACACTCAACTATGAAATGACCAAGTCCCGGGAGAATATGGGGTGGGAGTCATGTTATTGTCTATCTAACGCACATGTGTAGAACTATTTACTACAGACGTGATGCACACGCACAGTAGCATTTTTTTGTTTTTTAAATGGGTTTCGGAGTGGAGAAATTTGAAAATGCTGCCTTTGACATGTGGTTGCAGAAGACAGCTTGGCGATGATGTCATCACCCTACCTCTCGAACCGATAGCCTTGTGACCCTCTTCGCGACGTCCCTTAACAACAACAATAATGGCGGAATTTCGTGCTCCAGATTGTGCTGTAGAAGCTACTGATGCTCGTCGGCTTAATGAGGCCAGATTTGTCGATTTCTCAGTTTTCGCATGCTTCGTGTCTTCGTTTCCATTTTTGGGGTATTTCTGTGGCAGCGTTACAGTGCCACCTATCGGCCCGGCATATGTACTACATCATTTTGGGTCATTTTCATGGTGTCGCGTGGACACAGAGGTTTCTCGAGTGGACGGAAACCTTTTTAAAATAAAGAAAAAAGATAGTTTGGCTCATATGGACAGAGCTCAAGATACACAATTCCTGCAAACGTGTTATTTTGCCACCTTTTTTTTTTGACAGCAATTTCTTTTATGAAGTATTCGTAAGTCCTTCCACTTAAGTTCTCAGGTATCTATACTTTTCTTGAATATTCATTTTTCTGTCCGTTTTTTTTTTACTTTTACTCCCTACAATTAAACTGAAATATTTGTGATTTAATATTCTTCATAAGCTGCAGAATTTTAACCATATCATTGAATTTCATCAAGATACATTAACCCTCCTATTCTCCTTGGGGTCAATTTGACCCCTTTCAATGTTTATCACTCAAAAAATAATAGTTGCCTTTGATTTTTTTGCTTCATATTTCATGACTTTTCTTAATTTGATGGGGACAACGGATTTAGCAAAAATTTTCATGATAATATTTTTTCAAAGTGCTGAACACATATTGCACGCATTGGTGTTCCTCGGGGGTCAATCTGACCCCAAGCTGTTTTGACTGTATAAAACTGCAGGTGCAGGTGCAGTTGTGTGAGTGTGTCTGTGTGTGTCTGTGTGACCCTCTGAACTCACACCTCCCTCAGAACTCATATTTCCCACGCCGTGGGGGGAGGGGTATTCCCGCAGGGACATGCAAAATAAGGGAGGAGCAAACGTATAAAAGCTTGCGCCGACATCCCTCTTTTCCTCAGTGCGCTCTGTGTAGGTTACTACAGTCTGCACACTCTCTCACATGAGAATGTCCTCCAGGAAAAGGTTCACAGTTAGCGAGGTTTTGGAGCAGCTCTTTTATAGTGAAAGTGACAGAGAGGAGATTGTGTCAGAGACAGAGGATTATGTTGAGGAGGACCCTGATTCTGAGGGATTCTCATCTGATGAGAATGAGAGTGTTGACCCTCCTGTTGTCTCTCAACAACCAGCAGACACGGTCACCTCCAAAAATGGAAAGATAACATGGTCACTTTCCCCACGTCAACAGCAGGGTAGACTTAGTGCTCCTAATGTTATCAAAATGGTTCCAGGCCCCACAAGATATGCAATCAGCCACACTGAAGATATAAAATCATCATTCGAACTCTTCATTACCTCATCAATTGAGAATATTGTACTTGGGATGACAAATTTAGAGGGTAAGCGTGTCTCTGGGGACAGTTGGAAAGACCTGGATGCAGTTGACTTGGAAGCCTACATTGGCTTGCTCATTTTGGCCGGGGTTTATAAATCAAAAGGTGAAGCAACAGCAAGCCTCTGGAACGCTGAGACTGGAAGGGCAATATTTCCAGCCACCATGTCTCTGAAGACTGTCCAAGTTTTGTCCCGTGTCATACGCTTTGATGACAAGCAAACAAGGCAGGGCCGACGAGAACGTGACAAACTTGCAGCAATAAGGGATGTGTGGGACAAGTGGGTGCAGTGTTTACCCCCGCTTTACAATCCAGGCCCCCACGTGACTGTCGATGAGTGCTTGGTTGCATTTCGTGGGATAACAAAAGAGGAGGGGTGAGTTAGACTGTCTAACTATGTCACAAAAAAGGGAGATGCAAATAAATAACTATGTTTATGAGAGGGAAAGGGGGGTCACCAATATCAATCATTATGCTTGATTCTGTGAGAGTCATGAATGTGCACTCCAAATTAGAAAAGATTTGGATGAAAGCTTTGTAAGATACACTAACTCTAAAACTAAAAGTTTGACCTGATGCTGGCGCTACAGGAAAGGTCGTATCATCACCAAAACTCTTTAAGGTTCATACTCTTGTGGCCATCAATATTGTCAGAAAATATGAGAAGATTTGTATGAAAACTTTTCAAGATAAATTTATTCTAACTTTGGCCTGATGATTTAACTTTGACCTGATGGTGGCGCTAGAGAACAGGTCAGCTTTCACTATCAAGGGCTTATTTATGTATTCAACAAATAAACAAAGTGTCTGACACAAAAACTCAGGCAACAATTTTCAGTAAATAATTTTCTGGAGACAAATATCCCTGGGGTCAGATTGACCCCTGAGGGTGAAAAGTGTTAGTAAATTTGAGGAGAATAGGAGGGTTAATAGTGGCTAGATTCCAGGAATTTCTGCTGATGTTTGTGTTTCTGTCCTCTCAGCTGATCCTCGCTGTGTTTTCCCAAGATCTTTGCTGGTTCACTCTCAGGTGCCTCCTGTATCTGGTTCATGGCTCTGATCTGTACAATAGGGTGACTTTAGTTTGAACCTTTAGTCTGGCATTGGCTCCACTTCCACAACATTATTGTCATCATTAGTTGACGTCAGTGTTGTTGTGAAAACTGGAGTATAAAAACAATTGGTTGTATTGAGGCTGGTATTAAACCTGAGTTCTTATGATCTTCATCTTATTTGTTGATTGTCTTTCCTGTGGGCTGTTGAAACTGAAAATTGATCTTGCAGTTGAAACAATTTCCTTATTGTTTTACTCAGTGTTGAACTTTCACTTGACTTAGTTTGCTCATTCCATGTTAAACTTTTGTTAAAGATCCAGGGCAGATGGAATAACATACATATATGAGCCTATGCAATCACTTTTTGCATCTTTATATTTTACACTAAAAACTGACTAGAAATTCATATTAGGTCATGAATAGCATGAGGGGTCTGTCGTGTTTTGTATCTCTGGATGAAATCTGTCACATTGAATTGTACATTCTCTTGACATTGCACCCGGTGTGACATTGACATCAGTAGTTTGGCTGCCTCACAAACAAATATTTACCGTTCTCATGTTTACCAGCTCAACACAAGTTACTTTAAGAGTTTTAATGTCTTAAAGTCTTCCGCCACGTTGGTGAACAAAACAGTTTAGACATCTCATAAACCATTTTGTTATACAAGTATTCGTCTTACAATCAAAGTAGCATCTGCTGCCTGCAGTTTAAGACGAGCACACATCCTGATCCCTGCGTAGTATTATTTACAGCCCTAATGACAATGGTTATTAGGATTGTATAGTCGAGATCCCGTCATAAATCAGTGAGGAGATATTGCAAAGATGGAAACTCTTTTAGAGTCTGAATCTTAATTTACTGCCAAAAGAAAAACTTTGCAGCGGATCAGCTCTGTTTCACCATCTGCTCCGCAGAACTCAGGATGGCATCCGGGACACTGGTGAAGACACAGGAAGGCACAACACAAGTAAAATGTGTGAGTGAGAAAACATGTTAAGATATAACGATGATGTCAAGTTAAAGTCCACTTTGACTTATTGCCAAAACAAGCCAAAGCCAGGGAAGAGCGGAGCCGATTCCCACCACCCCATTCCCAGCAGCGTGTGGCAATGAGTGGGGATTTATTAGTTCATTTGCGTAATTTGAATTATCAGAGAGGGTGAAAATAAGCACGCCGCTCGTGAAAGTCAACATTTTACTTGTGGCTGAAGTTAACTACCAACTTTTACAATAGTGAATCTGGGTCAGCCATCACTATACCTCATGTGATTGAGCACATGTTGAACAGCTTTTCTATGCCACCATAGACCATAGGCCAAAGTCTCAAGCAAGCTGGGGATATCTGAAAATATCAAAGAAAAGGAAATACTCAAGATTGAAGTATTAAACTTCCTTTCCGGTCATGCTTTTCTTGGGCAGTGTTACTGTGAGGGGGGAAATGTTGGTCGACCCGGTAAAGAAACCTTAGTGGATCGTGAAGACGTTTATTTGTCCAATCAACAGTAACTTCATCAGCCAGTCACACCGGGGAAGTTTAGTTTTTCTCATACAGTTTGTCAATCCAATGTTTCATTCATGAGTTTTGGATCTGTTCTTTTGTGTGTGACACCTTTTAACATGCACATTTTGTCTTAAGTAAAGTGAAACAACAACAACAATTTAAAAAAAAAAAATACTGAATAAAAACAAAATGAAATTGTGTGAATAGACAACTATAATGTCTCTTTCAGACCACCTATAGTGGAAGAAGCTTTTTCCCGGAGACAGACAGCATCGCTCTCCGTTGTGCTCGCCGTCCTCTGCAGCAGACGGCGAGCAGTATCCCCCTTTTCAGCTGGGAGGGACGACCAGCCAATTACATCTTCTTCCCCTCTTAAGTCCATTAATCACCTCATTACAAAGGCCTCTCTTCCCTTTAAGGAGAGTTTTGTCCTGCTATCACACTTTATCACATTAGTGCTTAATTAAGAATTATGTCCTAGCATCTTGGTTTTAATTATGTGAATGCCTGGCTCCATTTGTAAAGTAACTGCGTGGTGACATGCAGCAGAAGCAGCCACTGCAGGAAAGACACGGAGGGAAAACAGGCTGTGGCCTTTTGCTGAAGTAATGAATTTAGTGTTAATGATGAAGGAACATGGGGCTGAGCCTCGAGGCGACAGCAGCTTATTTGGAGGAGCGAACGCCGAAAATGAAAAGTGGATGTGTGTCACCTGACAAAGCAAAAGTTGAATATAGATCCAAAGGCAATCGCTGAAGTTACTGACATCACAGCTCTGATTTTATAAGCAGGATTAAAGAGGAGGCTCATCTCACGGCTTCTTTCACTCCATGCAAATAATTTGTTGTCAGAGCGCAGCGCATGAGGTTTCTGCAGGATTTGTACTTACAAGTCAAGAGTCAGCCTCGTCTTTGCTTCTAAAATCTTGAAAAAAGGTGTTGAAAGTCCACTAGGTGACCATTTAAATACAACAAATCGAATTGATACTATTGATCATAACGTCCTACAGCAGAGAATGGAACATATCATCGGGATTAAAAGTAAAGCACTAAACTGGTTTCAATTATTAGATAGATTCGACGTGAACGATAACTCTTCAGCTCAGACTAAAGTTCAACATGAAGTTCCACAGGGTTCTATCTCAGGACCTATACTTTTCACATCAGACACACTTCCTGTTAGTTTAAGACTATATTATTGACACTTTATGATTTAAAAATTCTAAAAAATATAATTTATCTTCAGGCAGTGAGCCACAGCTTGATTTGGGTTTTTGTTGCTGTTGTTGTTTGTTTGTTTGTTTGTTTGTTTGTTTGTTTGTTTAACAAGAACATTTACCAACTCTACACAATCATCCATCACAAAGAGAACATTGAAAAAAGAAAAACAACGAACAAACAAACAGAAATACAACCAAGTCAAATGTGCGTAAATAAACTAATACAGATTAACAATCACAAACATATTGATCTGGGCTTTTTACATTGAAATTAAATCAAAAGAGAAAGACACATATCTTTGTATATTTTTAGGGGAAACAGCACTTGACATTTTTTTAAGAGACGAACAATAGAGGATAAACTCATTTTTAAAACGGAAGGAGGGTTTCTTATTCCTCCATTTATTACAATGTAAATGATATTTTCCCAACAAGAGAAGTATATTAATAACGTTAGATAATGCTGGGTCTGGATGATTTTTATAGTATAATATATCAGAGAGGTCTAAATTGTTTACATCATTAATCTTGAGAGGAATCCGATTTTTTATATCACCCCAAACTATTTTTGATAGAGGACAAAAGAAAAATAAATGTTCTAAAGATTCATTTGATTCATTACAAAATGAACAGGGATTAATTTCAAAGCCAAATCTTTTTTTTAATAGATCACCAACTGGATAAATCTTATAAATAATTGAAAGAATGTGTTTCCTTTACCTTTGGTGGAACTGGCCATTTAACGAACAGCTTCATCTTGTGCGTCTCTTTGGATTTGAACCTGGGTTAGAATGTAAAAACTCACAAACATTGATGCAGCACAGACTCAATATTCAGAAACTGGCTGGTTTCAGTGACAGAAATACTATTAACCCTTGGATTTGATTATATGACATTTACTGACAGCTCAGTCAACCAATCAAAAGCAGTTTACAATCTGTGCAAATTGGAAGTTAATTGTCACTGACAATTCAAGATTGAAGTGCCGAGATACGTATTTAGTCGGAGCTAACTGACAAATTTGTTTGCACTTTGGCATTTTTATTCTTAAATTTAATTTGGCAAACTTTTTTTCCCTGGTAAGGTCTAAGTTCAACAACCAACCGTCTTGTTTTCTCTGGATTCTACTGAAACACATGCTGCGAATAATTCCTTCATATTTTCATAAAGACTTCAAACATGTGAGGAACAGAATGACAGAAAAGTCACTGATTAAAAAGCTCAAAGAAATGTGCAATTAATTGTGCGGTTGTGTGACTAACCGGTTTAAAATATTCTAATGAGAGCCCTGATTTCTAATTAATTCATAACTCTTAATGGCCCTCACTTGGGAAAGGTCAGAAAGGTTAAACGATCTTCTCGAGATGCTGGGCGGGAAGCAGAGTGGTGAATAGTGGCTGAAAGGAGGATGAGGAGGATGAGGAGGATGAGGAGAGCTGCAGGTCACTGACTCTGAAAGACTATTTCACAACAATAGTCAAAGAGCATGCAAATGACTGTTTGGCTCTAAAATATCAATATAATCAAACAGGAAATGAGGATGAGGATTTTGACAATGTAGGAAAGCTGAGCTGATGCGGCAGAAATATTCATAACATTTGCTTGCGGATAAATATGGATAAACGTGTGTGGATGGATTTTACTGCTCAGTTTCACGGTCCTCAAAAGCCTTTCACACACATTTATATTGTTGTACTTTTCTGGATAACAAACGACTATAGCACTTTTAACTAGACTACAGATTGTTGGCCTCATTTCGTGGTGGTTGAATCTTCTGTCCAAAAGACTAAAAGCAACGCAGCCGCCAAAAGTCATCACCATTCAGTGAATGTCAGAGCAACTTTAAATTAGTTTTCTAGATTAGATTTACAGCTGCCAGTGTATCTGGATTTTTCATTCTCATATTGTAGATGGTGACAGCATTTTTTATTAAATTTTTTTTCATTTGGTAAACTAATCATTAATTGATGTTTCCATTTTAATGTATACATTTTGCAACAGCACCGACAAATATATTTTAACGGTACCTTTGGTGGTTCTCTTTGCTGCACGTCCCATATTTTATTTCATGAAACTCACTTCCCTAGTTACCCCTTTTGGCTCTCGCACTTAACCTCCCTTATCAACCCCACCTCATATATTCATCTGTTCTTCCTCGGCCCTCTTCTCCTCTTCCTGTCTTTATCGGGCATCATGGTTGACTGGATAAATCCTTGGCTGATATAAAACATCCCATTTACTTTTTCCCTCCACAGCTGACTAATAAAAGTTGTTCCATATCAAACTGAATAAACAGCCTCACCTCTCTGTCACTCCTTCGAACCTTCTTGTGAAGCTATAGCTGTGGTGAGTTGATCCACGCATGCAAACTTTTGTGACAGTCACCCGTACTTTAATCACCCCTGTGGAATCTTGTTTCCTGTATGTTGAACCCTGCGCACGGCCTCGGTGATCTACTCCGACGCCACTCCCGGTGTGAAGTCAGTTTACAGCAGGGAGGAAGAGGAAACGTCTCTGTTACTTTCAATTAGCGGGGACAAACAGAGGCTGCTCAGTGAAGGGGATGGGGGTTTGGGTGTTGGATGCGATAATTATCCAGAGGTTGTTGTGACAGGAGGGGAGGGCCGTGGGGCACATTGTCAGCGCAGTGAGGGGTCGTTTCTCCCACGGTGCTGTTTAGGGTGGGGCAGCAATCACTTGTGATGAAGGTTGATGTCTCCATTTTTTATAAAAAAAAATTCCCCGCCACAGGCTCATCATCTTTTGCATCGGTGCCGCCGCACTCCGAGCAGATCGATGATCGGTTTCAGGTGCGAGAGAGACTCACTTCTGTAGAAAGTTTGGAGCCATGCAACCGCAGTACTTTCTGTTATTGCCAGGAAACATGAGGAACAGGGTTATTATTTTGCATCACAAAATCTACAACATGTTTATGACATATAATACAAGTACAGCTGCCATTAGCGACAATATCACATTTTCAATAACTGCATTCAAGTAATACTTCCAAATTGCTTTTGTTGTTTATGATATGTAACATGTACATGTAACATGTATACATGCGTCGTCACAAAAATCTGTACTGCAGGTGAAAATAATATCTCAACAGACTCAAGGTCATAATGTTGATGAAAATTGAAACAACTGTGTGCATTTGATGGTTTAACAGAATAGCATGGTAATTAAAGTTAAACTAAAAACATGTATAGTATTGCATATAGTTCAATTTCAAAAGAATCCATGTGTTGTATAAATATACACATGGTTTAAGGCTTGATGCACAGACGAGGGGTTAAAAACAGACTCGAGTCAGACTTTAGCTGTAAACGTTATGGTTATTTACAGAAAGTCCCACCAGCTGATTAGAAACAGTGGAAAAGAACATGTTTGCTTCATGATCTGAAGGTTTATTGCTGTGTGAGAATAAACTCTATTTTAACTTCACTCCATGGTGACTTTTTGGAGAAATAATAGGGTCCAGTGACCGTGTTTGGCCCAGCTCAGGACTGTCGGCTTTTTGCCGCGACATTAATCAGGACGTTAAATATCATGTACGTCCAACTAATCAAAAGAAGTTTTCTTTGAGACTCACAACAGGCTTCCAGTTTAATGTTGTTGTTTTTTTAAGAAATACAGATTATTTACATGTCAAATACCTGAACAACCAAACTCTGCTGACTTGAATTGTTAACAAGAAACCTGAAAATGAATTCAATGTGAACATCCGACAGTAATGGGAAAATACATCAAGGTGTCATTTGCCTAATGTGATTATTTCATTTTTGCATGGAGTGTTGCTTTAAAGCTCTGAGGATTTCAAGGATTCACAAATGGTTTATTTGTCAGGCCCTCAATTACAGATGCTTTTGAAGTACTTTTTTTTCTTTTCAGGAAGAGCAAATGAACGACTGTAAAGAAGATGAAAGGTCTTACTCAAGGGCTTTCCAGCTCCGGCTGCTGGAGGGCATTTAACTGAAATTTCTGGATCAAATCAGAACTAAACTGATTTATTTATTTTCTCACTACATCTCAATGTCCAACGGGCGTGTCAGTCACCACAAGCCCAGGTTTTTAGAAAAAAAAAAAAAAAAAAAAAAAAAGTGATGAAAATTTTCACATGAGTCGCTTTGCACTACAGTGAGGAGTCAGGAATGTGATGCTGCTCAAATCATATCTGACAGATATAAACATACAACATCTAAACTACTGTAACTTTATAATTTGCTTGTGAGTGCGAGCGCTGTTTGAATTAATGTTCAAATCCATTTGCTTTGCATTTGTGTCGCCAATGTTTAGTGCAGAATCTAATTCTAACTTAAGCCAATTAATGCTATTGACGATCCAGTAAGAGAAGAAAACGACTGCAGTTTTTGAGAAGTTCGACACTCATTTACCTGAGATTTTGTGAAATTCAAGCAATATAACAGTGGTTACACATGAGTACTCTGGTGACTGAATCAGCTTTGTTTTTATCAAGTAATTATGAAATAATCAGCGATAAGAGGAGGGAGGGCTCATTTTAAAATGTTTTGCCTTTGCTTGATAAATAATGTATCGTGTCTAAAAAATTGATTTTAATGAATGACATGATTGTTTTCCTGTTAATGCTCGGGCACTCTTTGTCGGCTGGTATCACCTGTGCGAGGAGAGATTTTTCTGTTTTCAACTCACCATTAATGGATTGAATGCTTGTTGCTCTGCCAACAGGAACAAATCTGCTCCCCTGTAATGATTCCCTGGATGTTGGTGCTGACCCTCGGTGCCGTGACAACACACACAATGCACCACATCTGTGTTGTTTATTTAAATCAGTTTTATTCAAATGTAATGGTGGAGCAGGTGTGGCGAGAGAGGGCTGTATAATTAACAGCATTACACTCTTCACACTCCATATTTAGTTAGTTTTAATCATTGAAGCACACACACACACACACACACACACACACACACACACGTACAGAGGTGCACACACATTGTCACTCCAAGATTTTCATACAAAGGCAAAACTCGTGTGCATACAAAGTTACATATATTAAATATATACAAACACACACACGCATGAAGAAGCTCCAAACATCAGAGGTCCCGCAGACCCAAACACCTGATGAATTCTCTTCTGGGGTCATGAAAAACAGCAACTGTTTTCTTTGTCACATCAAGCTTTTCTTCTTCTTTTTTATTTAGTTTGAAGGAGGTGCAGGATGCGACGGCCACATTGTGGTCCTGCACTTACCTCTCGTTTGTTCCTTTAGGTCGACGTCTCCACCTCTTCTTGGTTGATACTTCAGGGATTCACTTTTATTTGTTACTTTTCCTCCCATAGCAACAGAACAGAAAACTGCTCAAATAAACATTTATTTTGTTTTTCAACTTGAATGCCTTGTGTGGCGTCCTTTATATGTTATGGCCTCATTGAGCCTAGATGTATTATTGATGTAATTTTATGAGGCCATAACATCCAGAACATCTTCCTCCCCTCCTTCCAACATGTAAAGCTATAGTGCCACATACTGATCTGATGTTGCCTGAGTGAGAACATTTGCTCACTGAAGGATTTCAGCAGATGTTTATGTGTGAAACACGGAAACTAAAATACGATTTTAACCCAAAGCCACACCAACACATCTATTCTTTGAATAGGAAGAACATATGGCAACTAAGAATTTTAGCGAGTATGTTAGGGTGTGGCATGCTGTGACTTGTTTTTGTATCACCTCTTACCTTTATGCGGCTTATCCCACTATGGATCAAGTTTAATAGGCTGGCCAGAGGCCCAGTAAAGTGACTGACACATTTGTCAGATGTACCTACCAATAAGACCCGATTCTGCAGGTTCATCACAGCCACCACTCAACTGCTTAGTAGAAATTATTGTCTTCCGCCAGCCCGATCAATGAGCAGACTGCACCAGTGCTCTTGGCCCTCTGCAAACCTATAATGGACCCTTCTCGATCAATCTGGGGTGATTTTTGACAGTGGTTTCAAACTTGATAAATAAATCAATTCTGTTGTAAAAACTGGTTTCTTTCAGTTGAGGCCGATGGCCAAAGTAAAATCGTATCTCTCCCACAAGAACCTTGAGCGGGTGATACCTGCCTTTATTACATCTGGGTTAGACTATTGCAACTCTCTCCACGCTGGCCTCGACCAGACGTCTCTTCATCGACTCCGACTCGTACGAAATGCTGCTGCTGCACGAGCGCTAAAAGAGAGAAACTAGAGCACATTACTCCAGTTTCAGTCTCGCTCCACTGGTTTCACTGTCATATTTTTAAGATTTTATTAATAGTTTTTAAGGGAGGAATAGTTTTTTTTTGGTTTGTTTGTTTGTGTGTTTTTGTTTGTTTGGGGGGGGACAAGCAGCAAACACACTCTCACATTGGCAACAGTAAGGACAAATTCACTACGGTTGGCTCAACAAGACCCCAAAGAAATCAAGAACACCGGCTTAAATGCATTTTGTGCGGCGAGTTGATCCGTTTGAAATTAAATCACCTCCATCAACATTTTCAATCCCAACAGGAAAAGTAAGAAAGTTGTGCTGGAGCAGTGATTTCTA
Source organism: Lipophrys pholis (assembly GCF_963383615.2). NCBI lineage: Eukaryota > Metazoa > Chordata > Actinopteri > Blenniiformes > Blenniidae > Lipophrys > Lipophrys pholis. The sequence goes on along the minus strand of NC_137640.1, from coordinate 21,987,911 downwards.
ATAACATGGTCAGATTTGGGTTTTTGAGCTGCAGATGTGGATTTTGAGTTGTTATATATCAGAGGTCTGTGACTTTTTAATTTAGAGTTTCTCTTTGAAACCTGGTTGTCAGTGAGTGAGCCACAATCGGCAATAGGATGAAACATGTAAAAAAAAGACAAACCTATGGCTCAGACTTTAATGCCTTACTTGTTGTTTACGTGAAGCTGGTTTAGTAAACATGTTCAGGTGGTGAGAACCTTACAGTTTGTGTGGAATTATCTTATTTAGCCAGAATAACCTCATGAAATGTTCAGCAACGGCAGTGTTTTCATTCCCAGATGTTTGCATCTGCTAATTGCTAATCTGATTTATTTTTTAAACAGTTTTCAATATCTAAACACAAGTTGTAATAGATACATTTTAGCACATGTTTGGAAATAAATAAATACAATTTTTTATTTAAAAATTTGAAAATTTAAAAATTTAAAAATTTAAAAATTTAAAAATTTAAAAAATTCTAAAATTCTAAAATTCTAAAATTCTAAAATAAATAACAGTTACTGGAAGATCATGATAGGTTGAGAATAAACAAACCCCAGTAACCCCTGCTTAAAGACACTACATTGCTTGTATCTATAAATGTTTGAGAAGGTTGAGTGTTGGCTGTAATGTTTTGTTTTTCATGTTGCCTTTAATGTGTGTCTCATCAATTTGTTTCTCATCGGGACAAGATTTGACATAAAGACAAATGAAAAGGAGTTTTACTTTTCTTCAGTGGCTTAAGGTTTTCTGTGGTTGGACTTTGTCTTTTGAGCTACAAAATTAGCTTTTCAAATCAAAACACAACTTTAATGTGGAACTCTTCTAACAATGCCAGCTCATGAAATCAACTTGTTTTGTAAAAATTGTTGACATTGCACGTTTAAATCAGGGGGACATGGAACCTCCACTCCTGGCTCACAGTGAACCTATCCCCAGTTTCATTCTGGGTTTGGTGGTGGGGGTTCCCTCATATGAAGCCGCAGGTTCTCCGTCAGCATGCAGGGGTTTCCTCTGCATTCTCCTGTTTCCTCCTTGTGAGTGTCTGGTTGTCTGTCTCTCGCTTTGTGTCACTTTTTCTTGGATTTCCTTCTTCTAAATTTCAAGTAAGTAAATAAATACTCGATTTTTTTTTTCATTAACTCTTTTTCCTTTTTAAACACCGCTTTTGCGAGAAAACTATTTCTAGCTCTGCAAGCCATCAAGACGCTAGACCCAGCTAATAATGGAATAATGGCCAATGACGTGATGAATGTGAGCATTCGGCTGTGATGAAGCCAATAATAATAATAATAATAATAATAATAACATTTTCATTTGATTGAGGATTTCTCTGTGACACCCTGAGGGCCAGTCAAGTAGAGCTAAAGGACCACATATGGCCCCCGGGCCTCATGATGCCCTGGTCTGCTATAGAGGAATAATGGATGTATACATGCTGAGTGACCTTTCACTTTAAGAATGACTATAAAATTTAAGCCACAAAGAGCAACACTGTTTGCATTAACATTAACTACTGATATATTGTGTCTGTGTGATGATATCCTCTTCATGAATATTTGAAATCCATTAAAAGTGTGTCACCATGTGGGGCTGCACTAGAGGGAAATACTTCAACATAAATCTATTTTTAAAACGCTGAACACATCTGCATCCCACATTACTTTTGCCTGAAATATTTCCCCAGCACGGAGACAATTAATTCCAGTGCAAAGCTGGTGTTTTCAAAGTATTTCTCCCACCTTCAAACAGCCATTTCTTTCCTCTGTGGATTTTTTATTTATTTTTTTGCTATGATGGCTTCCCAATGCCACAACCTGAGGCAGCTGAGCTCTGGGTGCATAATTACCCTCAGCTTAGCAATCACACGGCTCCCAGCCTCCTCGCCGCATGTAGGAAGATGCTCCCACCTCGCTCCGTGGTTCCAGTCACAACGGGAAGTAGCAGTCAATGCAGGTGGAGGAGACACATGATGGAAAGTAACCGTACCGAGTTCACAAGAAGGTCTGAAGCTTTGCCTTCAAGTTGAGAGTTGAAACATTCTCTCCAAGACCCTGACCCTAACCCTAACACTCATATGATGGATTAAAACCAGAAGACAAATTAAACTGCAGCATTTTAAATGTGCAACAACAACAACAACAACAACAACAACAACAACAACAACAACAACAACAACAACAACAAAAGACATGTTGATAAATGTCTGATTTTGTCAGTTCCTGAAGTGTGTTCTTTTAAAGATTTCAAACCATGTCTGAATTTCTCGTGATCGAGCTCTGAATAGTGAAAATGATATCAATAAGTGTGTCATAAACAGGCCAGTTTGTAACAAACGTCCCACAGTTTTACTTTGGACTGAAATGACAAGAAAGTAAATCTATTCCTCTTTCCTCCCCAGCTTTATATTTGTTGGACCCCAGCAAGATAAGCTCCAAGCTTTTTTGGGTGTCCATAGATAGATAGATAGATAGATAGATAGATAGATAGATAGATAGATAGATAGATAGATAGATAGATAGATAGATAGATAGATAGATAGATAGATAGATAGATAGATAGATAGATAGATAGATAGATAGATAGATAGATAGATAGATAGATAGATAGATAGATAGATAGATATTATTACCGGTAGGTAATGCAAGTAAAACTGTCATTAACAAGAGGATGTCATTTTCAAAAACTGCATTTGAATAAAACTTCTAAATTGCTTTCATTGTTTATAATATGTAACCTGGATATATGAGTAATCACACAAATCTGTGCTGCAGGTGAAAATAATATCCCAAAGTCATGATCAGGACGTTAAATATCATGTACGGCCAACTAATCAAAAGAAGTTTTCTTTAAGACTCACAACAGGCTTCTAGTTTAATGGGTTTTTAAGAAATAAAGATTATTTACACGTCAAATACCTGAACAACCAAACTCTGCTGACTTGAATTGTTAACAAGAAACCTGAAAATGAATTCAATGTGAACATCCGACAGTAATGGGAAAATACATCAAGGTGTCATTTGCCTAATGTGATTATTTCATTTTTGCATGGAGTGTTGCTTTAAAGCTCTGAGGATTTCAAGGATTCACAAATGGTTTATTTTTCAGGCCCTCAATTACAGATGCTTTTGAAGTACCTTTTTTCTTTTCAGGAAGAGCAAATGAACGACTGTAAAGAAGATGAAAGGTCTTACTCAAGGGCTTTCCAGCTCCGGCTGCTGGAGGGCATTTAACTGAAATTTCTGGATCAAATCAGAACTAAACTGATTTATTTATTTTCTCACTACATCTCAACGTCCAACGGGCGTGTCAGTCACCACAAGCCCAGGTTTTTAGAAAAGAAAAGAAAAAGTGATGAAAATCAATTAAGAAATTGACAAATGACAATAAAACAAAGGCCTAAACCATCAATGCACCTGATGGGAAATGAGCTGGTGTACTCAGTCCTTCCCAAGAACATTGAAACAGATGGACAAATGCAGCTTTGCGCCACAGTGAGGACTCAGGAACGGGACGCAGCTCCGAGAACGGGAGCAGAAGAAGAACGCAAACCACACCGGTCAGTATCGGCGTGCTTCAGCAGGACGCCATCTACACAACTGTAAACGTGGAGGATTTCAAAACTCTGGTGTGCACAGAATCACAGACCGTATTTGCAAAACCCCCGTGGCTCAGGTGGTTGAGCAACTCGTCTCCCAGTACAAATGTGGATCTTCCATCTCGTCTTGTTGAAGTGTCCTTGTAGCGCCGCATTATGTAAAAATGGTGCAATACGTAATAATGACGTAATACATTTTCAACTCATTATGTAATAATGCCGCATTTTATAATAATCTGCCGCATTTTGTAATAAAATTCTTGAACGCATTTTCTAATAAACACTTTGTAATAATTTGCTGCATATCGCAACAGCTATTACAAGATGCAGGTTAAACGATCAGATGCACTCAGTGACACTTTCAGTCTGGTTTGATTTCTTCAAGAAAATAGAAATGGCTGGTGGAAATACTGATGGTCTTGTAACTTTAAAAATCTACCAGCCACAAAAGTAACACCAGAATTAGGGAGAAAAAAAACGCCCGCATATTGTAATTACTGTTGTAACAAGTCATTTACAAAATGCAGCAATGTTTTTTAGAAAATACATTCAAGAATTTTATTACAAAATGTGGCGTTTTTACACGAGTTTTGAAAATGTATTACATTCTTACATACATAATGCAGCGCTACAGTGTTTGAGCAAGAAACTGCTGTCAGTGAAACTGGAGAGTGAGCGAATGGATAAATGTGACTGACAGTGCAACACACGTATACAATACTATTACAATATAATATACAATAAACGATACTTGCATTGAAAAGGAAAACATGTAACAATGACGGCACAATGCCGCCGTCACTCTGGAGTCCTGTGACACTGAAAAGTTGATCACAAATTAAATCCCGCGGCTGAATGCTTTTCCTCTCACGAAGCGTGGCGACCAATCAGAAGAGAGAGTCCGCACACATAATTTGAGCACTTAGAAAAACAAAAATCACCCAAAATATGCATTTGAAAAATATACTTATTTGGAGGCAGCTGCAGAGCAGACGCAGTAAAAAAAATGATGTTGTGACTTGCCTGCAAAGTAAAAATGATGAGAGTCCTCGTTTCTGCAAGCACTGCAGTTAAGAGTCTCACACACAGAAAAAAAAAAAAAAGAAAAAGAAGAAGTAAATAACATCAGCAGGGCTGGGCGGTCGTGAAAGTCTCTACCCCCTTTAAATGTAATTAAAAAACTTCTGGCAAAGGAATGAATTGAAGGCTCCCAGTTGCACTGATAACCCTGGCGTGGCAACAAGCAAGGGCTTTAACGGGCTCCTAATGGGGCTGCTTAAAAGCCCTTTAATATGTTTTCTCCTGTAAATGATCAAAACCTCAATAATGATCTTTATCAGAGCAAAATGAGAAAATGTTCACAAAGGATGAAAGGGGAAGAAGGAAAAAAAAAAAAAAATAAAAATAAAAAAAAAACACCACAGGCAACAACACTTGGATGGGCTAAAGGCTAATTGTGTCTGAAATGAGATTTTAAGCGTTTGAATTAGCAGAGGGCGCAGCTGAGAAATGGAAGGAAAGTGGAGAGAAAATAAATGCAGGTCACATACAGATAAGCATGTCGGCTCCCAGAGTCTGACTCTGTTTGTGCGGCTCTTTTTAGCCACGCCGTCTGGTGATTAATTAGGCTGACTTAGAAGAGCAAACCCTGTCATTACTTAGCATTTTCATCTTTCATTTTCGCCCATTTAGACGCTCTCCTCTGAGTTCACGCGTCGCCGAATAAAAGCCGCTGCAACCTGGCGGTAGATATAGAAAGAAAAAAAAACACAAAGCATCGCCGTGTACGATCGAGTAGGGTGAAGATATGCAAGAGAAAAGTGACAAGAAGACGGAAGCAACGGAAGAGCTTCACTTTTTTCTTTTTAAGGTTCGTTGTGGCACGACGGCCAAATGTAAGTATTAGATGATGAAGAGGGAGAAAGCAAACAGCATGGAAGATGTGAAGAACAGCGTTTATTGCTCAAGTGAGGGAGTAAATATGATGGAGCGTCTCCAGCTGTGCAATCAGCTCCGTCAGCGCGTGTGGTCGGCATGCAAATACAAGGTGATGGATGAATCTGGGCCGGACGGAAGGGAATTAGCCAGAGAGAGAGAGACAGAGAGAGGGAGAGAGAGAGAGAGAGAGAGAGAGAGAGAGAGAGAGCGAGAGAGAGAAAATGTTTGGGGGGGCTCAATGACTAATGGGCCGATTAGGAGCTTCAAGGGGGCGGCCATTTATTTGTCGTGTGTGACTGGATGAAGATTCACTTCATTAAAAAGGCCCCAACACTTACCAACATTGTTGTTGTGGGTTTTAGTCTGTCCCCCCCAATCTTCCCACCCCCACCACCACCACCACCCCCCTTGCAGGTTCAGCCTAAATAAAAGTAAATTCAACTTTTCAACAAAGGCACCGAATGACGAGCGACCATCCAAGATTGTGAAAATGCTTCTTTTTTTTTTTTTTTTTTTTTAAGTAAATACAAAGAAATTAATAATCCAAGCCGAGCGAAGCATTTCGTTCACTTGCGAAGTTTCATAAGTGTGAAAACTTTTGATGCTCTTGTGTGGAGCTCAAACATTTATCCTGCAGAAAATGTATTCCTGGCGCTGCACTGTTGCCTAGAAGTGGACATGTTGCTGGTTTGATTTTGGAATTGAGGGCCTTTCTGTGCAGGGCTTGTATTTTCTCCCTTTTTCTACATTCTAAAACATCTCAGGGGGGTTTTGTTGTGACTCTAAAATTGCTTGTATTAAAGGGCATGTTTGTTTGTGATTGTGTATTGTGTTGGTCATGTGATGGAATCATTGAAGAAGATTTCGCTTTCTTATTCACGTTCTTATTTTGATTATTTCGATTTTACTGATCTACACGTGCCACAGGCTGGCAGCTTTAAAGAATTTGCTTCGTTCATTCATTCACTCTTCATTCTTTCATAATCTAGAGTATGTCGTGCTTCTGCTGGATGCAGTCCAACCCCACTGCCCGTCACACAATCGCAGCAGATTTTGAGAGGAATATCAAACAATTGAATTAAACGCAGAAATGAGCCGCATTGATTCAAAGTGGCAAAGTTGAAAAGTGAAGAGAAACATTATAATTCAGCCTGTTTACTGTTGTCATGATGACTAATGTCATTTTCACAAGCCAGACCAGGTATAATTAAGAGAAATATTTTTATTTTAACGTCTTGTATCTTTTCTGGGTTTCTCCATCATAGAACTCAGATTTAGAATTTTTTTTTTTGCCACACTTAATTTTTTTTTAATGTATATATTTGCACTACTATATCTACAGTATTATATCACAATTTTGACTAGAAAACAGCCATTTAAGGCATTAATCACACAAGTATTTTGTCGAAGAATCATTGAAGAGACTGACACAGAACTCAGTGCTACAGATATACACAAACAGTATCAGCTACTTACCGTAGAAATAAATAAGATAATGTGGTCGCTGGCAGTCGACTGTCACTGATGTTTGTGGTTCATAAAAGCGTTTAATTGCTTCAATAATGAGGCGACACCTGAAACACATTAACAGCTTCATCTCATCGTCCTCAAATGGACTGGACAAAGTCACTGCACACGCATTTCGCTGACCAATCTGAAAAACCGCTAAATAAAAATACAACGCGCCAACAAAACCCATGAGAAAGTTGACTGCGTGTGTTTGCTTGAAAAAAATGCTTCACTCATTCACGTTGACGAGATCCGGCAACAGGAAACACCACCTGGGATATTTTCAATTAAATCTGCCAACAAAGACTTTGTCGTGACGGCCGAGCTGCTTGAAAAGGTGACCTCAGAACTCCAGCCATACCCGTACGGTACCGCCAGTTAAAACGAGGTTCATCATACTTGTGCAAGGTCGTCTGAAAATAGCAGACTTTGGCAGTAACCATGTAAACATGCCTCTCAGTCTTCATGGAAACACGGAGCCCTGTCATTCCCAGCTCGCCTGACGACCCACGTCAAGTCATTGTATTATAAAATCCAAATAAAGCGAAGTGCAAATCCTCACGTCTCTTACATCGCATATACAATCCCGCAAGAAATTTCACATTAAAGTATTTGCTTGCCGGTCGGAGAAGCTTCCAGCGTGAAAGTGAAAGTTGGTGTGCTTATTATCCGTGGGCACGCAAGAGTCATACATGTTGCACTTTCTCAGTATACCTCAGGGGTCTGCAACCTTGGTATGGATGGATTAGGCACCGTGCCTGGCGGCTCCCTCCATTAGTGTGTGAATGTGTGTGTGTGTGTATGTGTGTGAATGGGTGAATGTGACCCGCCAATGTAAACCACTTTGGGACGGCTCAAACAGCTGAAAGAGTGCCATGGAAGTGAATTCCATTTACCTCAACTTTTCCTCTTTTACCCCCCCCCCCCATGGATTTTTACATCGAGAACCATTTTATGCATCTTGACAGTGCATTTCCTATTGGTTAAAAGAGTTTTAACAATTTTAAGGGTTTTCTTTTATGTTTTTTTTTGTTTTTTTTACAGTTTTTAGTGATTTTTATCATTTTAGCTTCTTCTTTTTTGGAGTGATTTTAGCTGTTTCCGTTTTTTAGTATTTCTGGCTGTTTTGGCTTCTTCAGTTGTTTTCAGCCAGGAGATTAGACCATTTATGAAATAAAGTATGGTACGTACTAAGATTGAAGCAAAATGTTGAGTTTATTTATACAAAAGTTTCAGCGAGCCGCAACAGAGCGAATTGACATCACACTCCGACATACAAACGTGGAATAATTTGTTGGATTAATGCACTGATTTTGTCTTGACATGTATTATTTAATGTAAACACTCATCTATTTTTAGGTGCTATTACTTTCTGCACTGAACTGGGAAATAAACCTGTCATGTTTCTTCCATCATATCCATGAGATAAACTACAGGCCCCTTTAAGTTAAGATCCATTTCAATAATAAGCAACACCTGTGAAAAGGTGAGGTCTCGGTCTCTGTGTGTCATATCATGTGGTCCTGTTGTCTGGATAAAAGTCTAATCATAAGATCTGTTTTTTTATGCTTTTTGTTTGTTATTTGCTGTTGTACTGAACTGGAAAAAGAGATTTTTTTTTTTTTTTTTTTTTATCTCAATGGTTGAATAAAGGCTTAGTAGTAATAAAACGTAATTACCAAACTGGCCTGTGGATGCAAAATCAAATTAAGTGTGTTTGTACTTTTGACATTGCTTGATAAATGAACCAGTCTGCACAGCTCCCATCTCAATTAAAGCACAACAATGGGGTTATTTATTGGGAAAACAAGGGAGAAATCAACCCTTTGAGTGGGGTCAATCATTTTATCTCCTTGCCAAGCCGTCCATATTCAAAGTGGCCACTGGAGGATGCCTTGATGGATGTTAAATAGACAAAGCATACACGGTTACCTCACCGCAAGCCTTTTTAGCTTTCGAGGAGTTGGTAAAGATCAGGCAACAGAAGTAATCCCCTTTTAACACGGGACGGTGCTGAAGGATCGAGATCCACTTAGTCATCACGGTGAGACTGCTTTAGTGATGTGATTTACTCTGTGGAAATGTAATAAAAGCTTAAGGCTATAATGGAGCCTGTCATACCAACCAGCTTGTCAACATAATTGCCACTTCCATCTGCAATTAGATCCTGCTGCATTCTCCGGCTGTAATGTCCGCGTGAGCCTTACAGCTGTATGATAGTCATCAGGCAGGTTGGAGCTTTTAATGTCATCTTGAAGGGCATTTTTGGTGGCGGCAGTAACCTGCAGCAACCTCTGAACTCAACGGCCAAAGGAACACAGAGAACATTTCAACTTCACACAGAAAATCCTTAACCCTGAAATGAAACAGGGTTTTTTTTTTTGCTGTAATGTGTTATCCACTACGTCGCCCATAAGTTTTGTTGCTCTGTTTCTTAAAGCGGGTCAGCATAAACTTTTGTCCTTCACGGTCGTCTTCACCTTGTTTCTCCTCAGTTTTACCCCTGGCTGGGTTCAACTGAATAAAGAAATCAAACTCTGGAGTTGTTAAAGTAATTGCCAAGCTGGCACATCCCCAGTTCCTCTGCAAAGACACGGCAGGCACTTCAGAATGTTAATGGCCGCCCTGATCCAGTGAGGGGCAACGCAGGCTTGGCATATGCGTAGCACGAAGTGGCAGTTGTGGGTGTGCGTGTGTGCGTGTGTGTGTGTGTGAGAGAGAGAGAGAGAGAGAGAGAGAGAGAGAGAGAGAGAGAGAGAGAGAGAGAGAGAGAGAGAGAGAGAGAGAGAGAGAGAGAGAGAGAGTGCTCACATGAACCATGTGTTCATATGATTTTTCATTTCACTATTTTCACTCTTTTACGGAGCTTGTCAGTATCGACTTCCACCTTCTCCTCACTCGGACGTCTCTCAGTGTTTCAGCTCTGAACCTTGTCCCACTCAAAGTGAATCCAGCTTGTCTTTCGGCTGCACCGGGACGTGCAGGAAGGAAGAACTCCGGCTATTTGAAGGAGTTTGTTTTGATGATCTCATGGCGCCGCTCTGAGACGTATTTGACAATGACGACTTTCAAGAAGGATGACGTTGTTTCCTTTGTGTTTGTAGTCGCGAACAAAGAGACGGTGGATCCACGGTGATTCAGTAGTTAGCGCAGTGTGGGGGTCCTTGTTCGGTCTGATAAAGTACAGATTGTACTGTGTGTTGCTCACGTTTACATCTCATCATACACGGCAAAGTTTGGGGAACGATTTTAAAAACAGAAGCAGGGAAGAGCCCTATTAAAGGACATTCTGACTGGCTCATTCTGTGCACAAGGATTTATCCCCACTTGACTTGCTGTTTCTTTGTTTAGATTATTTTATCTAACATCAGTGAGAAAAACCTTTTTAATTTTATGATGAAATAGGTCTAGAGATTGTGCGGGGCTGCGTTGAGAGAATCCACACGCAAGAGTGTTGCTTGTTTGACATTCACACAACCTATTAGTGAGGGGGGGAAAAAAACCACTTCAGGACATGTGAATCATTGTCTCTCCGCATTCATATCCTCCTGGTGGGAAATAGCCGGCAGACAAATGAGCGTAGCCCACATCTAATATACAAGAGAGCACACAGTTAATGCACCTCATCTGCATTCCCATGAGTCAGGCTTCCTTGCAGAGTAATATATTCCTTTTCCAAAAATATAAATTGGGGAAATTTCATTCCGAGGGAGTTTCAGTGGATCTGGATGGTGGTCCCTGCTAATTACATGTGCCATCTGAAAATAACTTGTGTGACGATCCCAGCGAGGAAGCATTAAAAACACACTTCCCTGCTGCTTGCTTAATGTGAGAATCCAGGATTACTGCCAATGAGCCACAACAGGGAGGAATAAACAGCAGCGCTGGAGTTTGCGCCGCCAATCGTTGGCAGTTTGCGATATATTAATACGAGGGGGAGACAGATGATTATTTCTTTAAAGAGGTCATTTCACATCACCAACTGCCTCAAGGTGAAATCACATCAATGCTGGGGGGGGGGGGGGGGGGGGGGGGGGGGGGGTTATCACTGCAAAAGTTATAGCTCCTTCATACGTTCACCCACTGCACTCTGTGTGTTTCTGTATTCATCTTTCACTCACATCAGAATTACAAATATCTGAAGATTGAAATCACTGCAAATAAAGCAACAGAAAATAAGTCAGAAGCTGCAGAATTGTTCATCTTCCTTTGTGCCGCACCACTTAATCAGACACGACTGACTGTATTGGTTCAGTGCAATTTCCCATGTTCCCAATATGTTTGGCTGCCGCCTCAAATAGATGTTTTTGTTAAGTGTGTTTGAACTGGAAAGCTGCTGAAAAAATATCTTTCATTTTCAAATCTCTGCTTGAATTAGTTTTCTTTTAAAAAGGTACATTGATTAAATCTGTCTTGGTATTGATGCTTTTTTCCATTTACTGTTATACTATTTTTATAAGCTATTCATCGTCACATTCATTTTAATGACTTTTATTAATCTTCTGAATGCATCTGTGTTATGCTCTGCCTCGTTTGCTCTCTCCTTCCTCTGCAGGTTTCTCACCCGAGTGCACTCAGGAGATGTGAGGACACACACAGCTCGTTGGTGTAAGGCCTGTTCCTACTTTTCCCCCCCAAGTTGGTTTGAGCTGTTTTGGTTTTGGTTTTTTTTCACTCAGCCATTGTTGTCTGGTGAGATTGTAGTTGATTTTTGACTCCTGAACGTATTGAGTGGTCAGGTTCTGACCACCTCCGCAGATTACCTGCTGTTCTCTTTGGCCCCGGCCTAAATTTGACTTTTGTTTTTCAACGATTACTTTGTCGAAAAGAGTTTAATTCTTATGCGATTGTCTCTTTTGGTAATTAATGTTACTTTAAACGATCTTAACAAATAAAATAAGTGTCACTGAAAATTTGTTTTGTCAGTTATCTCCACACACTTGCATCAATTTAAAATGTTTTCAGCATTTTAATACTTTTTACTGCGATATCTATGGCCTCCACAAACATGCGCACTCACGCGCGCGCACACACACACACAAAAACAAAATTAAAGGATACAACACACTTTTGATTTTGCAAATCTAGAATATAGAGAAGTGTCACTGTTTTGCATTACAAGTGCTTTTGTTAAGAGTACCTTACACTGTTTTTATATTGTCCTGCTCTAAACCGTATTCTTGTTGGTTTTCTATAAACTAGTGACAAGTGAAGTTTGATTGCTTCACTGATAGGGGATGAATTAGTTTAACTCAACTTGTATTTCAGAATTTGTTTACATTCTTTGAAACGACTGTAAATCCACTCATGCATTTAGTTTTAGTTTCCATAAAATGAACTCGACCTTCCCATAACAACTTCAATGCACGACGCACAGCGACGGACTTAAAATTAATTATGAAGCAAATAATCAGGAGGAATTAAAAGTTACCAAGTTACAAGTTACCAAGACTCACTTTTGTTTGGAAGTTAAGTTTCGAGATTCAAAACTGCGTTTTTGACTCACTGGGCAACTGAATACACAAAACAATGAGGAGCTGGCAACTTGCAACCCACTTTAATCCCCATTCATTTGGACACAGAACAGCAACTCTGTTCCAAAATTTTACTCGTCGTGACAACAAAAAAAAAAAAAAAAAAAAAAAAAAAGAAAACAAAAATGATGGGGCGGGGGTGACGAGAAAGCGTGACATTTACAAACTGGATTCACAAAACGAGGCCGTCTTATGTACAAGGCGATGGTGGCAAACATTATTTCAGTAGTTTAATATACTGTGTCCCTATAGCACCTCTATACCAAATGATCATACTCAGGGTGAATAAAAGATTTACAGTTCTCAGTACAAATCATGAGATTCCTGCAAAAATGTTCGCCAATAATAAAATGACTGTCATTTTAGATTGGCCAGGTTTGTGAATTTGTTTCAGAAAACAAACATAGAAAGGATACAGTACATTATTAGAAAAGAACTGACATTATACAATATTGATTTACATATATCTTCAAATCAACGTTGGTAGATTTTCATAATCAGTTCAGGGTTCCCACATATTTAGCTTTTTTCCAAATACTTCTTATACCAGCATCACAACGTTGATCGGTCTTTATTATGCGCGACAGTGATTATCACATGACCATTTAAAAGGTGGAGGCAACAAACACTGGACAAGCAAAGGATATTCAAGGACCCGGTACAGGTACATCTCTGGCATGTCCTTGACTGTGTGACTCTTTATTTGCGACGTCACTTTTAATTCAAACATGCAGGAACCCTGAGACGATTTTATTCGAATGAAGAAGAACAGATT
>NC_137640.1:21638924-21974336 GCF_963383615.2 Lipophrys pholis | reverse complement strand
AGAGAGGAGAGAGAGAGAGAGAGAGAGAGAGAGAGAGAGAGAGAGAGAGAGAGAGAGAGAGAGAGAGAGAGAGAGAGAGAGAGAGAGAGAGAGAGAGAGAGAGAGAGAGAGAGAGAGAGAGGATGTGGGTATCAGGAGTGTGCCATTAATTACTAAATGCAACGAGGTATGAGGTCAATGCCACCCAGAGATGTATATTCATATTAGGATGGGAAAAACACAGTAGCTGGCAAAACAAAAACCAAAAGACTGTCAGAAAACCAACAATTCATAACATAATAACATTAATGTTGAACATGTAAAAAGAACTGCTCTATTTAGCTTCTGCACAGGCTAAAGCACCACTGCAAATACATTAACTTAAAAATAGAAAGGTAACATGCATTATAAGAGTGCTCATGTGTTTGTGTTGTTTCCTGCTCCCGGCCTGACGGAGCCAGTGGAAGGAATACGTATGTCCATTAATACAGCGCCCAGCAAGATCCACGCCGTTAAGCTTACTTCCAGTTGGCTCAGTCTTCATTGGCCGAGTCTCGACATGGCAGGGTCTTGCTCTCTAATACAGGGATCCGGGGCCATCGTCCTGAGGAAAGTGTGACTGCAGAAGCGTTTCCATGTAGGACACAAAGCCACTGCTGGGCATGTAGCCGTCGGACATGTGCTGAGGTGGAGGTGGTGGTGACGGTGCAGCAGACAGGAGGGGGTCAGAGTTCAAGGTTGACTGAAAGGGGGTTGACTGCAGTGTCAGCGTGGGGTCTGAGACCAGGCTCGACTCTGTTAGCGCGTCACTGAGGGCAACACCGGTGTCCATCGGGCTCTCAGTGTCCATCTGAATGCCGTGGGCCGTGGACAGGGCGTCCTGCGGGGCCACGGCAAGCTGGGTCAGAGGCTGGGAGGTCGGTGCCGTACTAATACTGTTATCTGGGGTCGGCGTTGCCACGGGGACCGTCGTTGCGGGGCCTGTGGGGGCAGCGGTTGTCTCCATGGGGGTTTGGGCCAGCGGGGCAGAGGGGAGACGGGGCCGTTTGGCTGCCTGGGCTCCGTCTGCTAAAGGGACGCTCTCCTGTTGCACTGGGGTGGACTGAAAGCAGACAGACGCAGGCTTCAGATGGTGAACTCAAGACAAAAAGAGGAATTCAACCACTACAAGTTTGTTCACACTGTTTTCCTTTTGCGTGGAGAAACCGTCGTGGCTGATCCCTCACACCCCGCTGACCGACAGTTCCAGCACCGCCCTCCTGGTTCGGAGGCTGCGGTCCATTAGGACCAAGACCTCGAGCTACAACAACACTTCTTTCGCCTTTTGCAACAGCCTCCATCAATGAGCCCCAATTACCCTGCTGATTTTTAACTCCCCCCCTCGCCACTCTCAATTATCACCACAACGCTCAGCCACCGTTCATTCACAAACTATTATAGGAAAACTGTGTTGGTATTTGTGTCTTTTATATTCTTATTATTGATATTTGTTATTTTATCTTTATGTGAGAATGTGTAAACAATATGTGACAATATATAATTGTAAATTCTTGTTTTTAACTGATGCTGCCCAGAAAACCCAGAAAACAAATCCCTCTTTTGTTAAATGTACCTGGCAATAAAATGTTTTCTGATTCTGCTGACTGAGCCGACGGCTTTAAACCTTTCGAATCTAAAGTGTTGTTCAAACAACATTACTGTTAATTGTTGGGACTTCACTTCGTGTGGATTTTCTGCAGTGGCAGCATGTGTGCAGGGGTGCAAACACGTGAACTCAAGTCTATAAAAAGAAATAATCAGGAAAGGCGGAGTTTTGCCTCAACTTCAAATATTTGTTTTTAACTATGACTTTGGACGGAGGATGTGTCGCTGCTCTAAACCTCCATCACAGTAGATTTTAGAAGAATACATAATGGTAGAATGACTTGAACTCTAAAATGCTCACTAAAAATAAAGTCAAAAACAACTTTCTAATTGTAGATATAATAAAAACTAATATTTGCATAAAGTTGCAAGAAGTAAATATAAAAAGTAGAAAAAACTTTTTCTCAGTATAGTTTAATGCAGACAATAAAACATTTATGGGCTTTATTGTTTTATTCTTTAGCATTTTAGCTTTTAAATGTTATGGGTGTGAAAAAAATCCACCTTGAAATATTTGGACAGTTCAAAAGATTAGATGTTTTGCCAACTTGTTTTTAACTGGAGGCCATATTTATCAAAATTAAATCTTAGGAATGCTTGAAACTATTGGGTTAATAAAGAAAAGAAAAGAAAAGAACTGAGGAAATAACTGACTTTTCAATGATATTGTAATTTATTGGAATGCACCAGAATGCCTCTAAATGTTTCTTCTACTGGTCTATAAGTGATGTTAACATCTGTACATGGGAATTCTTCTTCTTACGGTCGTTATCATAATCCACACATCAATCTCCATGCGGTCCTATTTTAAGTTAATTTCTCTTTCTTTTGAGGACAATTTGCTGTTGGGTTGCACATTCCCATCTTTTCTCTCTGCACACAAGTTTCTTCCGGGGGTGGGTCTTGTGGGTCTCAAGTGTGACTTCAGTGAAATACTCACCAATCGGTTTCGGACCCTTTTGGGTAATTCGTGGTCCAGCTGATAAATCTCAGTGTGTTTGAGGATCAGCTGACTCTGGTCATGAAACTCAACCTGCACGAACAAAAAGAAACCCCTTCATTATTTGTCCCTTGTATTGAACATCTAAACCCGTCTGGCCATGCACACGTGGAATACAAATATCAATAAAGTATTAGAGGTGACACTGAAGTGGAATCGCAGTTTTCTCATGGGGAAAAGAGGAAAAAGTGGCGAGTGGCGGGTAAAAACTGCGCGGCGAGTTAAAATTCAGAGTTGTACTCGGGCAGTCACAGGTTGGATCTCAGGCATAACAAATGGTTCCATCAACAACGTGTGCTCCTGTGAAAACGTCCTTGACCGGGACACTGAACCCCAAAGCTGCTCACTGACTGGAGAGGAGCTTCAGTTAAGCACTTTAAATGCAAATGTAGATTTTAAAGAATACAGAGAAAAAAAGGTGGCTGAGGTCAGGTCCGAGGTTTCGACTCTGTGACCAGCTGGAGGTTTTTTTCCCGTTTTTTTTTTTAGCTCATCACAGCAGCGCCTATTGATGCCAGCAGGATACGCAGACAGCAGTCAGATGACATTGATTTACTGTGTGAAGAACATTTAATCGGGTAAAAATAAATAAATAATGTATTTCTCAGTAATCTACAAATCTTACAAGAACTGGAACGATGCAGTGATGTCCTTTTCAAGGAAATCTGCTAATCTTAAACCCCCCCGGTGGCTGTAAATGTCGACAGGGCTCAATCACGTTATGAGAACCTCCCTTTTGACTGAAACTGGTATAAACTGTCTGGCGGGAATGCAAACAACCACTTTAGGGCCAGATTTAAGTTTAAGTGTTTCACAAATAACTTAAATAAGAACTTGTTACGCGTGCGATCTCCAGGGGGAGATTTCCGGTTTGTGTTTATTTACAAGTCACTTTATGAGTGTCACTTCAGGGTTGGCTGATAATAGATTGTTATTTAGAAGAATTTTCAGACTCTGCAGTCTCTCCACTGTAGACATTTCATTTAAACTCTCCAGAATGCACTGGTGATGGAGCAGCTAGACGTTCCATACTTCCAGTCAGTCTGCATCTGAACGCTGTCAGTAGTTCACTAATAGCGGCTTGAGCTCCACATCAGTAAAGCTTTTCTTACAAATGATTGGGCATTAGAAGGTTTTTTTTACATTTCCACACAGTCTAGAGGTGAATTCAAACAAGTCTTCTGAAAAGCAGAGGTTCAGACGTTGGTGCCTCACCTTTATTTCCCCCTTAACATCAATCTACCAATCGGCTTTACTAGACAGGGATTGTTACAGCCCCCCCCCCCATAGAGATTTGGTCAGTCCAATCACAGGTTCAGATCACAATCGATGTCTTTTCAGTCACAAACCCGCTTATCTAACCTCTATCTTACAGCTGAGCTTTGAATTCGGGTTTGACTTGAGTCTGAATTGTTGTGTTTCACTCACCTGGTAGAACTTGTGGGTGTGCAGTCTGACAAAGGAAGCGTTTCGAACCTCGCCCTCCGGGGTGTTGACCACAATCAGCTCGCCAACCTCAGGAGGTCCACTGTGCAAGCAGTCGTGATTCTGGAGGAGGAATACAGGAATAAGAAATAAAGACAAGGGGGTGTGACAATTAAAATGATTGAAATCACCCCGAACAGGTGGAATGCTGTTGTATGTGCTTTGTTAAGAACGTCTGTTTTGGTAAGCGGCACACAATCCATTCAAACTCTGAACAACACCAGATTTTTGTGATTTCACTTTTAGAGTTATATTTGCTGTCAACTTAATACAAGTGACCAAGTCATCCAAATTTACTTCAAATCTTTCATTTTCAAAAAAAAAAAAAAAAGTTCAAATCATAAAGCATAAAGTTTTAGAAAGGAAATCAAGCACCGATTAATAACCCAACTGCAAACAGCACACCAGTGTCAAAGCTGTGAGAGCACTCACCAATATGTTTTCAGGGAACAAGTTGTCACAGTATGAGCCGTCATCGAAGTTGACCTCGTAATATGTCTGCGTTGCCATGCCGATGACGGTACAGTGGTAGTACCAGCCGTCGCTGTTGCGACCGATCACCTTCTGTCCCAAGTTTGGACCCTGAGGAACCTTGGGTGCTGGTCGAGGCTGAGGAGAGAAAAATATTAAAGTGTGGAAAGACGTGAGGGACCGACTGGGGTCGAATTGGAAATGTGAGTTCATTTGGCATTAATGCAGCCAAGATCCACTTTAAAAATGAAAACTTTGTGTAGGAAATTTGAAAAAAGAAAAACTAGACAATGGTGGTAGAAAATGGGAGCTAACAGCTAAGGGACAAAAAAAAAAAAAAAAGGCTAAGGTTGAAATTACTCAGTGAAGGGATCCTAACTTTGATAATAAATATGTCTGAAGTTACCAGGCTGAAACAAATAAACTTCTGACCATTTCTTTGGTGTAAATTTGTTGTTTTTTTTCTTTTTAAAAGAAGACAATATATATTATCCTGCTGTTTTACACTCAAAAACATCTTTGACTAAAACATACTTGCTATTCCAACAGTAAAGTAAACAAACTGAAGTGAATTACCACATAACGTGGTAATAAATATTTTGAATGTCAACAACAACAACAAGTTGCAGTCTGGATTGTAAACCTAGTTGTATTTCCTACAAAGACACATACAGAGCTTAACATAAAGAGGCTTACTGACCATTTCAGGGAAAAACGATCGAGAATATAAAACAACTGAGCGAATTAAAAATGTGTAACAACTTTACAAAAAGTGTTTCACTTCTATAATAATAATCAAAACAGTAAAAAAAATAAAAAAAAATAAAATTCTAATTTGCACATACTTTTGGAGGTACCCGTTTATGCTTGTGGCAGGTGACAGACACCACATAGGGCCAGTCTGCAGGCGTCATGATCACGCCGGCGATTTGGGCACAGGTGACATGGAAGGAGGTGGCGCAGTTCTCCAGTGAGCATTGGATGCAGGCGCCGCGATTCTGACTGGAGCTCTTGCTGTGGCAGAAGACGCACTTCTGTGAAAAAAAAAAGGAAAAGAGATATAAAGACTTTTATTAGAAAACTTAGGAAGAGAGTAATCAGAGAATCTGAAGTGGAAAACTTTTGTCGCAGTATCGGTAATGATTTGTAATACCTGGCCTCTGAAACTCTCGCTCCTGCTACTCCAAGAAGGTTAAAACAATTAAAGCTACGGTTTATCTCAAAAACAATTTCACTCTTCCAGTCTGAAACACCAAGAAATTGCAGTAATTGTCGGGCATTTCGTGAAATAGAGATGGCGGAGGAGTCGGCGGTGTTACAATTTTCGCCTCTCTCTGATCTTTGATTCTGTTTGGTACTTTAACAGGGCTCCTGCTCATTAAAAATAGAATGGATGTTTTCAGCTTCGCAAATAACATGCTCGTGCAATCGCCTGTGTCTGTACTGTGGTGACATTTCCATTTTCCCCAACAACTTTGAATGTGCTAATAATAGGAGACCAAACTGTCACTTTGACATTCAAAATGTTTCTTTCTTTACTTGGTCTGCTCACCCTGCCTCCGTTTGCATCACTCGCTCGCCCCCTACTCTCACACAATCATGCGAAGACCAATCAAACCTTTGCCTCCGGCTGACCCGTCACATGCAGCCCCGACAGTTATTTATTCTCCATATTAATTTACAACTCTCCGCGTCTACTACTCCCTGCCTTCACACCTCACAGTCCTTCATTTGCTGCTTTTTGATTCCGCTAAAATTGAGAAGGGGGGGGGACATCCTATGAAAAGGATCCTCTTTTCCCATCCCATCCCATCATCCCATCTGATCACAGTAAACGAATGGCCAATAACCAAATAATGAATGTACAATTCATTTATTTCATTTTGTTTATTTTTAGTACTGGCACAGGAGTTATATCACCAGTTGTTAGGTTTTATCGTTTTCTCCAGCCGATGTTGCTCCACTGGAAGTGGAGACCGGTTGTGACACGACACCAGTGGCACCATAAAGGTTGTTTTTCTACTTTTTTATTTTTTTGTACAAATTGAATATGCTTTATTTCAATTTCACTTTTACTCCACTATAATTTTAAACAACGCAAATAGCCTACTGTATATAGTACACAACAGACTACTTTGCTTGTATTTTCTTTTTGGCGTTATCACATGTTGTGTTGTCGTGTCAAACTATGTAGTTAAAAACATGTTTAATTAAACCTCCGGCTGCAAACTGTTATATATGCTGTCTATCGGCTAGAATGTTAATATGTATGAGTTTTCTTTTCATTATTCAAACAAAGCAAAAACTAGAGAGGGTAAAGCTGGTGTCAAATTACAAGGATAGAATGCTGCTCATCAGATCTACGTGCTATTAAAAAACATTTCCTGGAAGCTTGCTAAGAAAAGTGAGACTTTGATGTGAGTTGGAGCGATGAAGATCAGCTGGGGGTCATTAAAGCAGAGTTGAGTTCAACACTATAGAAAAGTGCTGACACTCGACATGTTATCTTTGACAAAAAAGTTTAATGCTTAACAACTTCAGCCGATGGATTTTTAACATGGTACCTTGATTATGCATTATTTTCTAAGTCCTGTCTACCCAAATGTATTTTTCACTGAACAATCAATTACTTCAACGTGCACTGCAATGTTCTCAAAGAAAAGTTGACTTTTTGGCACAATATAAAAGGCTTTGTATCCCAACATAATCCCATGTTTATAAACTTTTAGTAGCAAAATCTTCTTTCACAGTAAATCTAGACTGACTTAACGCTGCACAACAACAATGAATCAGACCACTCTTTCCTATTTTGCTTGCACCCAAAATCACCAGAACTGAAACACCCTCAGGTGATTAAATGGAGAAATAATTGGGCAGCTGATGAGCAATTAAAAAGAAATACCATTTCAAACATGGAGCCGGTATTCTTGCAAGAAGTGGTAAAGTAGACCGGCAAAAGTAGGTGAAAAACAGTTTTAAAGACTGTGTGATGATTTATTTAAGCAGCTTGCGTTTTCACGCTCGAGGCTGTTTTCACACAAGAACAGAAGCCGCGAGATCTGTAGGTACAAGAGGCAACACTCCCTTTGGGAAAGGTACATCCTTTGAGGGTTCTGGGCAGGAGCACCGTAACCAAGGAATTCCGAAGTAACTAAGACAGAGGTAACTTGTGTGAAGTCTCTCCACCCCATGCAAATGAAATGTTCAAAGGTGGCAGAGAAAAAAAAAGCAAAACACAATTGCGATATGAATATGCGTGTTCACATTTGAACAGCCCGGTCCTCCAAATCATTAGACCGCAGAGCTTCTCCTCACAGCCTCTTAAGATACGGGTGTAACCTGCTTTGACAGCACTCGGATGCAAATGTCACCCAGCCTGCCTTTGATAGATTATTCAAAGAGGAGAGGAGAGAGCGAAAGAGAGAGAGAGAAAGAGAGAGAGAGAGAGAGAGAGAGAGAGGGGTGACATTATTGGTAGATTTGTGATAATGTAGCACCAAGTGCTGCTATTGCCTGCGAATGAAGCAGGGGAACAGAGAGGGAGACAAGAGCAGCAGAAGGAAGGGGACAAGTTATGTTCAAAGACCCGGTAGCAATGGGGAAATTGCCTCCTGCCCACAGGATCTATGCAGTTCGTTTGACACAGTGAGAAATGATAGCTGATTATTCAACCATCGCTTTCAGCCCATCTGTTTTACCCCATGTCCTCCAGTGCTTGCAAAAAAAAAAAAAATCTATGGAGAAGAAGGACGGTGACAGAGAGAGAGAGAAAGATAAGGGGGCGAGTTGTCTAAATGTGAGGAAATGTTATAGGCAAAAAGGTGGGAAAAAACATTGGAATGTTCAGAAAAATGAAAGTACTCATTGTATGCAATGAATACCGAAAAAAAAATTCAGAATTCTCTAAAGAGAAGGGATGACGATGAAAACTGTAAAATAATCTTTAATGGATCAACATTTTGACTCCAGATAAACTGCTACACCACATCAATCGTTTTTTCCTCTCTCTGTTTGAACTTACCAGATTTTTGCGGGTCTCTGGGACCGCACTGACGTCCACCGGCTCCCTTTCAATTGCATTGACAAAGCGAGCTTCAGCCACAGCGATGGCACAGATGACATGGACCCATCTGGTGATAGTGCAAGAGATGAAATGTGGTTAAGTACTTCAGCAAAGATTAACAGAGTAAAAAAAAAAAAAAAAACACTTGGACGTTGTCAGGCGAAAACACAAAGTCAAATATGCCATTTCTAACATGGATTGATGAATTCTATCATGAAGACAAACATTCTCATTAGCCCCTGGATGGGTTACTCCAGAATGTGTGAAGAATTTCGAATTTGATATCAAATCAAGCAACCAACACTTACCGGTCGTCTACTGTCGTTTTCAAAGCTCCGCCTCTCAAGTTACAAAGACAACACTCCTAAGGAGCGGAGACAAAATGAGAGATACATTAAGACCAAGAACACAAGTGACACTGAACCTCTCACACCTTTTGGTACCATATCATGTGTTCATGCACTTCTTGAGGGCAACTATGCGGTGCATGTTAAAAGCTCAGCTCTCCAGTGCCGACAGTCCAAACGCTGCGAGCGTCCACTACTGGCAGAAGGCCCAAGTGTTCAGAGATAAACAATAGGCAGTGCTTTTGGCATCAGGTGTGGCTATCACTCACCACTGTCCAGGCTCCTGCTTCACATCTGGAGCACATCCAGGAGCCACCACCGGAATCTGGCTTTACCCCATAACAACCTGCAAGGGAGAAAATACTAATGACTTCACATCTCTCCCTTATTTAGCACTTCACATTCCTTAGTGTGGCATGTGGTACTGATAAATAAGAGTGGTCTGCAGGGCCACATCCAGGTATCAATTTTGCACATTCTTCATTTATAAATTTCCCAAGCTTTAAATCACCATCTCCACTCTGAGGCTTTGCAGGCCTGAGTAACACCTGGAATGAATGGTTTGACTGATCCTGTCGGCTGTTCTTTCCACAACAAAGAGAAGCAGAAGGTTAGCGCACGGAAGTGTTGTTTTCCACAAGAGCTCTTTCCGCTTCATGTCCGCTTATCAATAGCGTTGCTGTTTCCCCCAGCTGAGCCCAGTGGATCCTGGATGACTAATGACCTGGCCATGAAGGTGCACACCAGGTTAAGGGATAATGAGAACCCAGGAGGTGTGCGTGTGTGTGTGCGCGTGTCCGTGTCGTGTGCACGTGCACAGGTCTGTGCCGTCAATCATGTGGATGTACAATGAACCTGACGCAAAAGCATCCATTTGTCGAGCTGTTTCAATGATCCAGAGTTGATGCCCAGGTATTCATTTTGCTCTATTTAATGATGGTTGAAGTTCATATTTAACAGGAAAAACTCAAGTGATTTCAGGTATACGTCAATCACATATTGCCACAATGAGAAGCTTCCTGCCCACTATGCTTTGCTTTGTCAGAGGTCATGTGCAATGAAAATTCCACTTTTTTGTGAAATATAGCTAAAGGGGAGGCTACATGGAGGTGCAGTAGTTACTGCTATCGCCTTACAGCAAGTGTGCACATGGGTTTTGGAAACTCCAGTCTCCTCCCACAGCACACAAACATAGATGTGAGGTGAACTGGTGAACCTAAACTGTAAATGTGAGCGGGTGTGGTTGTGTCTCTCTGTGTGTGTGTCCTGTGACGGACTGGTGACCTGTCCAGGTACACCCTGCCCTCATGAACAGTTAACTGGGATCGGCGCCAGTGCCCAACTACACCGAATCAGGATACATGCCATACAGAAGATGGGTGGACGGATGAAGAAAGCAGGATAAATAGTGCGATATTTAGCCATATTTAATTTGTCAATAATAATCACACTTACTTGCATGCACTTGCATGTTACAGGAGGAACAGCGGATCAGTAGACTGGTGCCGTCCTCCCCGATGTGACAGTTGTTGGGCGGCGGCTCTGTGTTTCCCGCTCCCACGCTGAAACACATTTCTGGGACCAATGGACGAGTCATGCTGCCATGATGAGGAATGGAGGACCGAGGCAGATCATTTCCGTTAATGCCGTCTTTTTGTGGCTGGAGTGAACGAAAGAGAAGGGAAAACATTTAAGATTTTAAAAAAATGAGAATTTAAATACCATGAAATAAAACAAGTTCATATCTCCAGTTTGGACTTGATGACTATCTCTTGATAATAGCCTCGTGATTGTCTGAAAATTACTGCTGAGAGTACGTTCCTGTACAACTGTGTCAAATGTCAATCAACCAATTCCCGTGTGAAGGAGTTCACTGGAGCGGCATGTGATAGGAATGCATATGCAACTTTCTTGGTTGTCTGCACTGAACCAACACAGATGCCGATTTCAGATATTGGCTCAAATCTGCAATTCACATTCGGTGAAATCACCGACTGAAAATTTAAGACGCATGTAGA
This sequence comes from Lipophrys pholis, assembly GCF_963383615.2. Classification (NCBI taxonomy): domain Eukaryota; kingdom Metazoa; phylum Chordata; class Actinopteri; order Blenniiformes; family Blenniidae; genus Lipophrys; species Lipophrys pholis. Next base: position 21,963,329 of record NC_137640.1, on the reverse strand, counting down.
ACATGCCTTGAAGCATTTCAAATTAATAGATGCACATATGTTTCCATTAAACATCACTTGGCCCTTGTTTGACTGACTCCATATATGTATGACCTATTTTCACCCATTGAACTGTTACTATTACAACTTGGGTTGCAACTGTGAAGACTCCCGACGCAGCAACTTGCTTTACCTTGGTGTAGGGACAGAAGAGCGAACAGACCGCACAGTGTGGCTGGAGTGCAGCCACTGCAGCATTGAAGGCCTTTTCAGCCAGGAAGTTGGGCGAGTGATTCTGCCACAGGTGCTCTTGTTTCTTCATGTCACTATCCAGCGACATGGGGGAAGACAGCTCTTTGGATTAGAGAAATTGAATTCATTAGTGTGCAGCTGCAAAAGAAGACACCCACACTGAAGAAAACGACCCGCACTAAAGAGATGCAGGAAGATGTGTTGCCGGTAATGATTTCTACTTTCCTCTGAAATGCGCATGAAGCATTTTTAGTGAAGCTCTGAAATCTCTGTAATAAGGGAGTACTTGCCAAGAATAGCGCGTTCAGTGTCTTGACAGTAACACCTGCACGCTTGATATAATTGGCTGATGAACACAAACGGCCCAGACATCAATAATTTGCTGCACTGAGTTGGAAATCAATTTTGAAGTGAAGCCCCTGAGGCTACTGATCCAGACCTGGACACAAAGCAGGGGGATCTTTCCACATGCTTCATGTTCAACACCTGCTTGTTCCCCACTGTTGGCCTTCCCTCTCTCCTAGTTTTTTTTTTCTTTTTTTTCTTTTGCCCCCCACCCACTGAATGTGAAGGACAGGACCCGAGTCCGGTCCCCTGCTGCAAACTTAAAGTGACTTTGAAGGCAGGTAATTGGAAGTCATGATCCCCGGATCAATAAGTGCCAGTCAGAAAATGAAAAGAAAAACACAGAAGTGGGAAGTAGGAAAAGAGGCCTCGCCGCCTTGATGTCATTACCCCACAGGGAGCTTTAGCCCTGCTTGTTTTTCTTTCACTAGATCGATTATCAAAACAAAAACCGTGTCCTCTTAATTTTAAGTGTCACGATGGAGAGAATAACGACATAGCGCGGATTTTCAGTTTAATAGCGTCTGTCTTAAGATGCTAAAGTTGTGGCGTCAGTTCTTATTTTGCTTTTACAAAACTCCTTACCTTTGTCACTGGCTTTTTCCTGTTTGACGATGGATAGAGGAGAACGTGTTGGAGGCTTGCTGAGTGGGTGGCGACGACTCTTCTTCACCTCTGTGAGCATTTTCATCTTGGAGAAGCATGCCTGATGAAACATTTTGTGTAAAAGTTTCTTTCTGTACAAGTTTGCCTTTAACATTTCAGCATTCATTTCTGAATATAACATTCCTAATATACTAAAAAGTGGACATGAATTTAAACTGTTGTTACACGGTGTACTTGGCTGATGTTTGATTCCTAAATAAGTTCCAAGAAGAAAAATGTATAATTAGCAAACTTAGGTTTTGCCTCCTTTTTTCTGTGCGTAACAATTTATGCAGTAATAATCAACACTGATATAAACTTTTTAATATATTCTTTTCCTAACGTAATTTGCAAATGTTACTGACTTAAAGCCAACTTTAATGTATTTGCTTTTAATTTGCTCATTTTGAAAGGCTAAACTCTATTTTCGGATCTGCCACCTACTTATTTAAGTTGATATCTAAACAGTAGAAATTAGCTCAGTGTTCAGGTGTGGTCTGTCACAATAAAATTACAAGTCGAGTATCTGGACTAGACTCACCTGAGTGGCCCCCACATCCTTCATGATGTCTGTTGGGCTGTTGCTGTTTCCAGAGAACGGAGAGTCTCCGGGTTGGGCTGAGGTCTTTTTGGAATTTTTGATGCTCGACGTGGCAAACTGCTCAAACGCTTCCTCGAATCCAGTGATGGCCGACTGGAGGTTTGAAATCTTCTTCGGCTTTTTCTGCTTCTTTTCCTTTGTGTCATCTGGCAAGATGCATGGTTTGATGTCTTGTTCTTCTGTGGGAGATGAAATAAATAAGGAGAAAAGTCAGTCATTGATTGGTGAAGGAAAAAAAACATGAAAGTGCATGAAGTTTGGCAAGTTTTAACTTCAGAGGGCCTTTATAAAATGTTTTACTAAAGGTATGTTTAGAATTTGTTTCGATTCATGCAGTTCAAATCTACTAAGGCTCATCAACACGTTGCTGTGCACATCCTCCTCACCGTCCATAAATGGAGCCTGCGCTGCTTTGGCAGCAGCTTCAGCTGCCTCGTGTTCCTCACGCTCCAAAGCCTCAAGGGTCATCATTGCCTTTAGGGCGAGGCGGTCCTCCCTCTCCTGTCTTCGCTGAGCCTCACGCTCCTCCACCTGACGCTGGTACTCGGCAGCGTTCAGCTCAATACCCTCCTCAGCCAGCACCTTCACTTCTTCCAACTTTAGACGGCGGACCTGCTTCATCTTCTGCATGGCCCTGTGGCAGCGCGGAGAGGTGGCTGAGTAATTCCTTCATACGATTTTACTTTTCATTGCGCATAATTTATAATTTAACTCGGTAAGCCACAAACACATAATGCACAAAATTAAAAACTGAATGTATTATGTGAAATATACCCGATTAGCCGATATCGTTATCATTTTGTTAAGAAAACAAATGTATCCAGTCCGGACTTCTCACCTCCGAAGGATATTTGCTCGGTGGTTGACACGATGCTGCCTCCAGCCCTCCAGTTCGGGGCTGCTGAGCTCTGTGGCCTTCAAGTGGTCCAAAACCGTGATGTCTTTACCCTGCTTCCACATCTCGTAACGATCTGGCTGCAGGCAGCGCACAAACACGTCCATGGAGATTTTCACCATGTCCTTACGACAGGAACACTGAATAGAAAAATACACAGAACAAGCGAGGAGAGCTCTGAATTAGAGTCATGGATCGGTGCAGGAGGAATTGGAGGCCAATGCTGAAGCTGAGATAAATAGTAAGTAATGGAAAACCAGGGAAATCATTGTAGTGCATTCTAGATTCTCAGAACCTTGTTGTGGCACACTGGTGCCCCTACCTATCCACAAAGTGTCAGATATGGCATCTTTTTGCCTGCGTATCACACATTTTGACTGAGAAGTCAGCACGGTGCTGAAATAATGCCGACAGTGGCAACCTGATGAGGAACCTCACATGTAAAAGTAAGAGAAGGGGAAAGCAGTGTCAGCAGTGAGCCGTTTCTTGGATGAAAATTGTAATTTTGCCAATTATGTAATATTCATAATAAAACCACAGCTTTTTACGTATTTGTTCAGTGTAATTCAGCCTTAAAAACTTAAAAAAAATAACTACATTTTATCATTACAGACCAATCAATCATTCTGTGGCCTTGGGATGCAAGCAGAGCTGTGCACAAGTGAGTGAAAAATGGCATGTACAAAAGTTTGAGAATGAAGGGGGACAAATGAGAGAGATGAAACAAACAAAACTGGGGGAGGTTAGAGATGGAAAAAAATAAAAAAAATTGTGCCTTGCTTGCTGTATTACATTCCGGGCCTTTTATTTTCAGAGCTGCGCTGAGAGTCCTGTGTTCAATTACTGGAAAACACAACAGCTTCCACCTCCACAGAAAAACAATATCTAGCCTACATCTCATCTAGACACCACTTGACAGGTGGAAACATTAAAATATGGCGTCGGGTGGAGGGTGCTGGAGCAGGAAGAAGGTGGGTGGGAGCAGTGGAAGAGGGGGCTGCTGAAACCTTTGGTATCGTTTTATGAAAAGAAAGCAAAACAAAAGGAAACAAAATTAATATTGTTTTTACACTGAATGTTCTTGGTAAATCACATTTGTTCATGTGTAGAATGATAAGTCTTATTTCTAATTGAGATGTTATGTAGAGGGTTGGAATCCTCAAGGGGCCTCAATGAGTTAACACATTATTACCATATAAAAAGTTAATCAGATGAAGCACATTTGAAGATCTGAAGAAACAAAAACTTGCCTGGAGGCAAGCAGCCAATGAGGCCTTAAGTAAACCCGCGCTCCTAATGAAGCTACATTTTTGAAAGCCACAGAAAACCTGCGGTCCGTGGACTTTATAGATCTATAGAATCAGTGAATGCGGCAAGTCTCAATGACAGAACACAGTCTGAGCCTGACTTTTCTGACCAGCAGCAAGAAAACATGGATAATCAAATATTCTTCATGTTTACTGTGATCACAGTACTGATGGGAGCAAAAATACAGAACAAGATAAGATGATCCTACTAATGACGAATAATATCAGAAATGAGACGTTTTATAGATGGGCCATGTCGAGTGCCTCGCATAGTAGTGCATTACCTCATCCAGAATATATCTTTTAAAAATCAACAAACAAGTTCCTCGTCATAATTTCTTGGATCTTTTCCTCACATGTTTCTTCACTGAGATGCAAAGAGTAAGAAAATGCTAACTCCACTTGAATAATAACTAAATTGCTCTTATTCTCTCACCCTCCTACGTGTTTTCATCCTTTCTACATCTCCTCATACACGCCTTCATTTGACAACAGCTGTTTAGAATGCTAAACAGAAAGGGGAGCTTTAAAAGCAAACAGTAAGCAGTGTAGAAATGTTAATTAGTCAGCGTTGCAAGGCAACTGTGAGGCTGACAGTGTTTATAACAAACACTGTTGACAGCAGTGTACTGCTGCATCTGTCAGGTTTATGTTGCACCAAGTTTTCTGTTGTGAATGTCAGCAATATTCAAACTGTAATCAAACACTGCCCACTAATCTCACTGAGTGGCCAGAAGTCTGCAGTTCTCTTTTGGAAAACAAATGAAAAATAAATGCTGTTAAGTTACTGCATGGCTCCTCTCTAATGGCGGAAAATGGCAAGACGGTACAGTGTGCACAGTGGAACTAGAGAAATATTTGCCCTTCAGAAATTTAAAAGGCGCTAAAAATGCAAAGAGTAATTTATCTAGTCTGATTGTACTTTTAATAAAACTGAAAAAACAGTAAAAGAAGAAAACACCATGACCTGTATGACAGAATGTGACTGACACGTGCAAAGTAACTGAGCCAAACCTTCCCTATTTTTAACCACTACAAAACATACAGAAAGAGTTCTTATTATTGGAGTGTTTCTTCACAATTTGACGGAAGTTTCATCAGAGGTGGTTCTCAGTGAATTTTAACTACATAACTGCAAATTTTACTTTTTACTGTAAAAAACGATCAGCGTGGCAAAGACTGCCTTTGAGCTGCTTTGCATCTAGTTCATTATTATCACAGCATAAGTCATTTCTTCCACAGGGGCACTCGTTAAATAGCAACTTTCTAAAGTGTTAATAAAAAAATAAAAACTCCAAAAACAGCCTTGCTCCGTATGAGCGTGACATAGAACTGAAAATGTCTAACATGATTAAATATGGGAATTAATTTCTAGTGCCACATTTGTGAAGTATGATTTTATGGTGTTAAAAAAAATGGTTAAAAAAAATCTTGTTTTTCATTGAATACAGATGTTTTTTTCCTGTGAACACAGCTTGCCGAAGGATCTAGTTCGTGTTTGCTTTGAGAGCAATCAGACTTATCCGTCTGTTAAATCACGTAACAAGCTAACCACACAACTGAAACAACACATTTTGTTAAGTCACATTAAACAGAGCTCTAAAAAAAAAAATGTCAAGTCGCCCAGTCGCCATGTGGCTGGTCGGGCAAGTTTCAAGACAACTTTCCAGCAAAATAAATAAAAAAAAGTAAAAAAAAATAAAAAATGCAACAAGTCATCTGCAATTCACTCTTGAGATGAAAAAGCGATGTGATTTAGTTTGGGACCAAGGGGGATGATTTCTGCTCCTCTCCCAGACAGAAAAATCACCCGGGAAGCCGGAGGGAGCAGCAGCAAAGTGTGACTGAGCACCAAATGAACAGAAAGAGGCTTTCAGTGAGAATACGACAGACCCAGCAGACATAAACTGTTAACATTCAGCAACATAATGGCGTGGCAAATATATCTGTTATAATGTGAAAGACGTTTTTTTTATTCTTCTCCAGTTTTAGTTCTGCAGTGCACTCGGCGCGCTGCTGTTTACTAAAACACGAGACTGAACTCGCATGAACGGTTTCATCTTGTCGCACAACACTTTTATACCAGACTGTTATGGCCAGTTATATGCTTTTAAATGATAAAGTTTTTCTAATCACTTGATGACTCTGGATGGTTTGATGTTAACACTAGATTATATATTCTGTTCCATTACATAGAGAAAACAGGTTTGTTTGAGGTACTATGGAAAAAGGGGCTAAACCGGAGAATTAATGCAAATGAAGATTAAATACTTAATGCATGAGCAGGAAGCTTTAAAGAAAGGTTAACTCGGGGTGGAGCATCTTGCTGAAAGAGTGCTGACAACAGGTCTCCTCTGGTCGCAGGTGTGAGCTCGCTTAGTAAGTCAGGCAGAATCGGTCAGCAACCCAGAAGCTTGTATCTAAAAAGACTAAGACGTTAAGCACAACCAATCTCGCTCCCTCCTCCTCTCGACTCTCTGTCATTTGCTGGCAGCCCCAAAATGGTGACAAATTCGATTCTTAGCCTCATCGTTCACTGCCCTGTTCGGTGCTGACAGAACAGAGCTGTATTGGGGGGGTGTGGGTGGGGGGGTGGGGGGTGCAGAGAGAGGGACTACAGACAGCCAAAGGAGTTAACGGATGAGTGCTTGAGCCAAAGACAAAACGAAGTCCAAAAGAAGATGACAGTCTTCATTATTGAAAAGCACGCCATTTTGTATGCAAGGGATAATAAAAAAAATTTAAAACTATGTATGCGCATGACACTTCACATAAATGCAACTGCAGTCGCTGACACGTCAATCATCTGGACTAAAAGCAAAGATATGATCACTGCAAAAAGGATTCCAAGAAAATCCGATAGGTATTTTATCTTTGATCAGAATCATCAATAATGAAGGAGGGACTTGTACAGGACTGGAAATAAAAAAACTCTCGAACAGCTATACAACTACACCACACAAAGTAGAGTGGGGGTGGGGGGGGGGGGGGGGGGGGGGTGGGGGGGGGGGGTAAATGCCAACAATAAAAACACAGAAGACGAAAGCTGAGCCGGCACAAAAGAGTGTTGATCAGTGGTTTGTGCTGCTGCACTTCACATTCCTCTGGCCCTGTGGGCTGAAGTGGCCCTGCGTTACACCGACGATCTGTCCACTCACATTAGTGGTGCAGAATGGATCACTTTTCTTTATCGATTTGACACAACTGCAGCAGAGATGACCCCTGAGCAGTGGTGATTTTAAGGAAGGGGGGGTTCCTTAAATTACAAGGGCCACATGGGTAACGTAGGAAGGCTGAAAATGAGAAAAACCGAGAAGGGAGGGAGATGCACTTCTGAAAACTGGCACCTCATAAATCTGACTAGCAGCCAAGTAGAGAGAAAACAGAAATAAGTGATGCACCCACACATAAATGAAAGAGCAAGAAGGACTGAGCAGGGAAAATCAAGCGGACTGTACAGAAAGAAGACAGAGGAGGGGTTCCTTCCAGAGGACATTGTAGTTGGGCTCCTTCCACAACCAACCCATGCCCTGTCAATTTCATGCTCAACAGCCCACAGGCAAAGGAGGCAGTTTGCGTCAGTGCGAGGATGCGAGGGTACAGTTAGTGTCGGTAACAGATGGTGTGCAGCAGAGAACCAGACGCTGCTTTTATATTTCGATATGATCTATTACTTCATGCCTTCAGAGAAGCAAACAGCCAGAGCAGGAAGCCTGCCTAGTTGCTCCTGAATCACACTTCAGATCAAATCTCTTCATCTGAAGTGTCGACCTTTGCCTGCAGAGTGTCTGAGCGATGATAAAAATATCACCTTTTTTTTTCTTTCTTGGTACTTTGTTGCAAGAAGCTTCGCGCCAGCATCACAGTGTTAAATAAATATTCATCAGGACTTTGCAATTCACATACCAATACCATATTTAAACTATTATCCAGCTAGTCGGTGTTCAGGTTGCATCAAGTAGGTCAGATATTTCTTTTTACACTTCACTCTGATCTCCAGTTGTACTTTTGGGATTATTCTTTCGGAGTTTGTCTCCTTGTTTCTCAGACCTTGCCACAGGGTTGAACACAATCTGCACTAGCTTGTCTCACCTGAGTAGCCATCTTGCCATAGTCCACCCATCGCAAGGTGGCAAAATTTGTGGACTCTGCACAGTTGAAGCCGTGGTTGAAGCCAGCGTGGTAGCCGTAGGGATATGTGATCATAAACTCCCCTTCATTCTGCGTTATCTGTTGAAAGAAAGAAGAAAAAAAAAAGAGTTGCAATTAGGATCATGCATCATCTGAGTATCGCTGAAAATTAAATAATTTGATTTTATGTTTAAGGGCCGACTCATATTTGCTGTCTCATAAAAGGGCTGCAATGTGTTTTCCCAGCTGTTTTGCGCGTGGGTGAGCAATATTAGGATATAATTAATAGTTTTATGCAATATAAAATGACGTACATTCACACATTGTCATGTGTCGACAACATATATCAAGGATTATTTTGTACTTTGAACTGCAGAGGTGCAGCATGATGAAGCGTAAAAGAAGTAATGAAACTTCACTGTTGCTTCATTCTTTTCAACTGGAAACAAATGTGTTAATTGTTGTTTAAATCTTCCGTGAGGACCAAAGCATTGTTGAAGCGTATTTTAGTGGCTTATAAATATATTTATAAGTAAGTCTCATAAGTATTTACTGTATGAACAGATAATACTAAAATGTGCTGTTCGGAATAGCAATGATTGTAAAACTAATATACTTAAGTATAGATTTCATGATTTGCGATTTCAGTTGCATGTCCCCATGCACGTTTTTTTTTTTTTTTTTCCAATTTTATTTTACATTCCCTTAAAAAGGAGGTGACTGTATGCGAACATAAATATATGTATAGGATAACATTGATCCCCACATTGTATTGTCTATTTTTCTGTCCTCTCTATTCTCAGCATGTCTGGTCTCAATTTAACACATAATTAACTAAATGAAAGATAAATGTATTGCTCAACACTCTAGTGAAAACAGAAACCAATTTCCTTTAGTTTTACCTTCTTATTTTTTTTAAAGTGTATTCATACCAAGGAGGCACACAAATGTCCTTGTGGGTTTTCTTTTTAACATCACAGGAAATTTCACAACAGCTCAAATAGAAACCGGATCACAGTTTGTAAGTTACTACAAACCTGTGGTACAGCCCTCCTCTCGCCTGTCTCCTGGCTCAACTATTGATGCTTCTCTGCCTTTGTCTCACCGACGTCTCTGTTCATGCACGTCTTTTCCCTGTCTGGCTGACCATAATATCATCTTCTTCAGTAGTATATTCAGTAGAAATTAGGCCTAAAATAAAGACCACAGCCTAGTAGTTGCTTGTAAGAATGGTCGGTGGAATCGATTGTAAAACGTACTTATAATTTTCTGAACGACGGATCCATCTTCAGAAGACTGTGTTGATCGTTTACTCGCTAACAGATCTCATTTCACTGATTCAGAGCTGCGGTACACACATTACCATGAGTCACATATCAGCTTGTTGGCAGGATTACACTGATATAAAATGACATACTGTAGGTTTAAACAGACAAATTTAGTTCATTTAAAAAACTGGAAAATGCCACTGAGAAAAATATATGATCAGCATGTTTTCACACTGGAACAAGAGCATCAGGATTTTTAGGGGGTTTTTTTTATTGTAAAAGGGGAGGAGCTGTTGTGGGTGAACAGCCAGGTAATTCACCAAGTCTCTATTCATATGCTGCTTGTATTGGTGTGGAGTGCAATTAAACACTTCTACGTGCTGTTCCTTTAAAGACAAACAAGGAGCTCAACTCCTTAGAAACAAGTTTCCGTTAAAACTTTTCTGACTGGCAAGCAGAGTTAATTCAATCTAACATGACTGCTGCTCTGAGGGCTGAGTATCTTCCCATGAGCTCAGTGTTATTCTGAGAATGTTTAAAAATGTGAGGACGACTTAAGCACATTCTCCTTTTTTTTTTTTTATGTGTTGCCCCAAAACTTAAGCCCTGTACATCTGACTGTGGATCTCGACTTCTTTGTGATGCCTGGATCCCGGCAATCAAGAGACACATCAAGCCAGTCGAGGTGACAGGCGTGAGGGGGGGGGGAAACGGGGGCTGAGGCTGAGAGTGGAAGATAAACTTCCGCTACCAAAGGCAGTGGTGCAGATATCAAACGTCCCTTTTTGCTCTGGCAAGAACACAAGACGGTTTTATTTTTACACATGAATCAGGAAACATACTGTAGGTGTGTAACAAGTAGTATGTTCTCTGTGATAATGACGTCCTGAGGGGAGAGTGACGAGGTAAGTGGGGTTTGGGGGGTGGGGTGATGCTGACTGTGGAGAACTTTGGATTTTTGCTCTGTGCTAGTTTTTCCTTTTCCTCCGTCGAACTTATACAGGCACTTTGAGGACTTGAACGGAAGGAAAACAGAAAAAAATGCCAATTAATTTTCAATGACAGATATGAGAGATTGTCTGCAATACTGACTCTTTAAAATCACATCGCAGATCAGAGGACGCAAATGTGAAACATCCCTCGCTCTTTCAAGTTTAATTCGGGTTTCTCTTACTGAAACGCCAGTGTCTTCATGAGGATCATCATCATCACGTGTCAATGCATATTTCAGTTCATTGTGAATCTTATTTTTAAGGGTGCAATTTATATTTCATTAAACTACCTTGTAATCAGTCAACTTAAACATAATGACCGTGATCTGGTGATTTATGGCTCCAGTGAGGAACTTGTGTATCCAACAGTATAAATAAAGAATTAGCGAGTGAAAACATCTTCAACTTTCAAGTGCTTTTGCTGACTCTGCCCATTTTGCTTCCTTGCACCCGGATCCAATTCCCCTTGTTACCTTTTCGTTGAATTATTCATAGCCCATGTGAAGTTTCCGTTGCCACTCACCCTGTCAAAAGGAATTCCATATTTCTTCAGGATGGATGGAGATATTAGTGTCATCTTGTGGCGAAGGAAAGCGTCGCACCCTTGTGAGCTGCCAGGGAAGAAACCTGCAGGGGGTGACAGAGTGCACATAGCATGTAAGCTATTCTACTGACAGCTAGAATGGGAAATCAGAAAGAGAAATGGAGATCTGAAACGGTACCACTCGTGTTCAAATCAGCAGCAAATTCAACATGATGTCAAAGTATGTGTGTTACATTGAACCTAAACTTTAGAAACCACACACAGCACAAAACAAGTAGTAACTTCATTAACAGCAATGTGAGGTATACAATTATTAAGTATTTTGGGGTGTGTAAGTGTATACTTGTCATGGTTGTATCACACACACTGTTCAGTAAATTCACAAGATACCACTAATGCAGCACTTGTTCCTGAGGGCCACTTAGAATAATTTCCCTTCTCCTCACTGCACGATGCCTTCATACGCCTCAACAATCCGTGGGTTATGTATGTCACATGTGCAGCTTTTGTACATTGCAAAATTATAATTTACTGAAACTAACGTCCACCAATGACAATTTCAACCAGCACAAGCAACAGCGAAATCTTTGCTAAGAACCTGCAATACTTGTGAGAAGAATGCAAGTGTACAGTAAGAATGTAAACAAATAAATAATCACTAACAATATTTATTTTATTTTTTTTTTTTAAAGGGTTGTAGATCATTGTTTTAAAAGAAAACGTGTCATGTGTTTACTGAAACTGAATTACTCCAAAACAATCTCATGAGGACCGCCCGGGGCCTTGATTTCCTCCGGGTACTCTGGTTTCCTTCCACCAGACCAAAAACATGCACGCGAGGTTCATTGGTGATGCCAAATTGCCCCTAAGTGTGAATATGAGTGTCTGTGGTTTCCCCTGTGATAAACCGTCTCCCTGTCCAGGGTGAATCCTGCCCTAGCCCATAGTACCCTGGGATCGGTTCCAGCGTCCCACAACCCTGAACAGGGCCAAGCAGTGGAGAAGATGGGTGGCTGGAAAATCATGAGCTCTAAAACCACAGTGCTTTAACTGGAGGGGTCTCTTGTCCCCAAGGTCAGAACTAAAAATTCTGCAGTCATAATACATTTTATAAAAATCCCTAAACCGTGTGCTGTTCCAAAGTGAGATGGATACTGTCATTTTTATGAAAAACCAAAGCACACTTGCCTAACTGCAGTAACTTTGCCAATGTTACTTCGTGTTACAAAACAAACCCACCTCCTTCAAAACACAGACTGCTTTAAGGTCATAATATACCTCTGACATTTTGTGCTTTCAAAGCCCCAACTCTCTCTCTGAAACAAAGGCTCGCTTTTGCTCTTGGAGACAGAGAGACTCGGGCGGCCTCACACATAATCAAAAGAAAGAATTTCTCCTCCATCCGTCGCTCCCTCGCTCTTTACTGTCCGTACCCACCGGTGCCTCAAAGGGGGGTCCATCCAAGCCTCTACCCAGTTAAACTTTAATGTGACTGACAGTATAATCGGCACCCATTTCATCCTTCATTTTCACTGTATTGTTTCAGTCTCTGTTCCACCCTACAAAGCAAAAGAGGGAGAGAGGGACTCCACTCTCATTGCCTGCCTGCTTGTTGGAGCTGATAAAGGTGAATAATGTGTCGGCGGAGTCTGGGTATTAATCCCCATTAAAATGCAGCTGGCTCTCAGAGCTCTCCACGGGGTAATATTAACTTAAAGGCTTCATTCTGTCCTTTCGAGTTTGGAAATTGAGTTCCATTCTCCAGCCCTGCATCCTCCCCACGCTGCCCACACCTACCCGAAAAGTCAGAGGCTACAAATGAAATAATTCAGAGATGAGGAGTGATAACGGCACCGGCTCTCACTGTTTGAAACATTTGGTGAGAAGTTTTCAAGCAACAAGGCTATTGTCCCGGTCTCATTTGGCATTCCTGCTACACTCATAACTGTCTTTTTAGGACCTCATAAACAGTTGGCTGCCTGTGCTGACAATGGCTTTGATAGGTCAGCGGGTGCCTGTTAAATAACGCTGGCTGCGTTTTCCTCCTACTGCCAGCTGCTAAGATAAGAAACTAAGGCTGCATTCTGACAAACTCAAAGCAGAACACTGACATAAAGATTCTACATGCAATAGAAATATGTTGATTCTGAATTAATCACTGTACAAAACTCATTTGGTTTTAATTCCAACAATAAAGAAAAAATGCTGATGATTAGTATATCGTAGCCCCCGAATTGTTTTAAAAATGTCTATTTTAGATGTCAGAGTCTCCTTCAAGCACACCTGGCTTATTGTGTGGAAGTGTGTCATTTGAGTGGGACTGATTTTGGAGGACACGAGGGCCAAACACATCCTGTGTCTGATAAAGAGGAGGTGACTGCTCGCCTGATGTTTTTGACTTTTTTCAGAAAACTGACAGGCTGTAGCAGATGACAATTCGGGGGTCACTGACACATAAGGGTTTGTTGGTCTCTCAACACAGACACAAAAAAAAAAAAGCGTTCATATTTTTAGTATTGATATTAAAGAAGGATGCCCTTGACTTCCTTAACTCGGTTATAAGAGCCAAGTCTCTCTTTGTAAATGGCATATTGAACTGCAGATTTGTCTTCCTCCACCTGCGTTCACAGCTCTCCTGGTGCACAGGGACGACTTATCTGAGTAACAGTGGTACATATCATACACATATCGAACGGGGGAGGCGCTCAGCGTTTTGTTGGAGACAGAGATGTTTTCATTTGTGTAGGGGAAGAGGGCACTACACATCGTGGTGGATGTGGAGGAGGAGCAATGGGTGAGAAAATGGGTGTTGGGTGGAAATCGGTTTTGTCACAACACTTCCTTCATCTGCTCAGCGAACTCCAAGTGAAGGGAGGGGCAGGGGGAGGCAGAAGTGGATGGTGCTTCGGGGTTTCAATGAGCTGGATGCTCAAAAGGTGTTAATGGTGGTGCAGGGTGTGGTAAGGGATGAAGCCTCTTCCTCTTGTGTCTTTTGCATCCCATTATCAGGGCTGGCCTGGAGAGGCAGGTGGGGTGGTTCAACTTGATGGTCCCTGGCTCATTTTCTTTTGTTTTCCTCCAGTAGCAATGCCTTTTTGTTGTCCTTAACAGCAGGAACAGATGTAGAAGAGTAAGTTTGAGCTAAAGCATTTTAAAACAGACTTGTTCAAGCAAAGTCCATCTGCTTTAAATAAAATGTCTGTAGTCTCAGAAAAAAAATCTAAACTGTCCATAAAGTGCAGATTGTTGTCTACGAACATCATGAGATCCAAAGTGCAGCAACACATTTTTCACATTTGGATGCTTATGCAGAATGTGTCTTTACTCCAAAATCCTATCTTTAACAGGCATTGCCATGAATCAGAGTTTGAAGGCCAGTATGAGTGTTTATGAGCTCTTACCCTGCTAGTTGAAGAAATGTGATTTGTGCATAAGAAAGATATAGTGTCCTGTAGCAGTGGAGCAAATCTGTTTTTCTAGTTGTAGCCTAGATTGCAAAGGATGTTTGTTTCTGATCCTCGTTTTCATCCGTTCCCTTTTTTGGATTTGGTTTTGTGCCAGCATTGACAAGGTTTTCCAGTTGGTCTCATGACCACACATGGTGCTGGGTTCTACCAGTGGGTCTTCTTCCAGATGACCATGAACAGGAGTTATTTTTTGGCTTTTCACCAATATCGTTCAAAGCTGGACTATTAGTTGGTTTTAAGTCCTGTATAAAGCTTCCTTGACTCTTAGTGGTGTTTTCCTCCAGATGGGTTCATTTCCACAAAGTCAGTTTACTTCAACATTAACTTAAGTCTGTGATTTTTTTTTTTATTTTGTTTCCAGAAGTGCAATCTTCTATAGAAGTCTGTGGCATGAAGAAGTGGGGCATCTTGGTGCTGATCAGAGTTCTTCCCCCGCTGGTGTCACAGAAAAGTGGTGAAATATAACTGTTGTCTTCTGAATTGATTGTTCATTAAACTTCAGACGATCTGTGAATATCTTGAATCCACTTCCTGTCGCTTCAATAGTTGAAGAGCAGGCATATAATTTAAAAATAATGTAAGCTAAATGAATGTACGCTAAGCAAACCAGAGAGCCAGCAGCAAAAGCTTCTGCACTGTAAGAAGATCCTGGACAGAAGGGCCGATTCATCAGGTGTTGTCTTTGGGTGCAGGTGTACCACCACTGTGGGTTAAATTATGAGAGCATGACAAAGCCCATACACCCCAATGGACATTGATTTTTTTTAATGTAAGGCTTATTACACCAGGAAATATCAACACTTCAATCAGCGAAAAGGCGCTATATAAGTAAGTCCATTTATTTATAATTGTTTTCATAGGTAATGAAATGCTCTGCCCCTTGGGTTAATTCAGGTGGGCCAGAACCACGTCAGGGTGTGTGGTTTGTTAATTCTATAACTATACTCTAACTACATATATAGCATGGATGAGTAAATGCAGTTTCTGTTAATATGCATGTCTTGAATGATGAGTTTAAAGTAAATCCTGTATTGCAAAGACTTACCTGTTACTCATTATATTCTAAGTGCTAAATATTCTTTGCACACTGGTACAGAAAAAGGAGAGCAAGTTCGCTGACTGGTTCAGAGCCCTTCACAAGGACAGTGTGTCTATTTAATCTAGTTTGGATTAGGCAACTCGCCCTCATCATCCTAACATCTACCTCTGCAACATGCGGGACTCAAGTTAATCCACATTGATCAAAAGTGAGAGTAATGGAAGAAGAAGAACAAGGAGAAGGATAAAAGGATGCGTCTTGTGTGAACGACAGACGGGAGAAGCGCTTTGCTTCACTTGGTCTCATTTATGCAGCTCAGACATTATTTCTAGGATTAAAACAAAAACCCAGTCACAGGTGATTTTTTTTTCTTTCTTTCTGTGGCAGTCAACAACCATTGGCGATGTTCATGAGAACACAAAAGCCCCAGATTTGATTGGGTTTTGTTGAATCCCATTTTTTGTGTTTTTTAAAGTTAACATCACGTACTACTTTCAAACTCAGCATATATATATATAAAAAATGTTTTATGTGGTTTTGCTCAGGGGAGTACTCCACAATAAGCTGAAGGTGTTGTATGTTTACTTGAAGTCACAAATGAGAAGCAAAATTTAGCATTTTTATCACACATAGAAAAAGATGAGGAACTCAGACTCTTGGGCTCAGGGACCACAAATGTACACTGTCAGCAGTGGGATTCGAACCTGTGACCTGAAATTTCAAGTCTGCATCTCTAACCTCTAGGTCCACCCAATGCCCACTCAATACACCACAGCAAGCATATAAATTCAGCTCTTGCTCCAAAGTACAATATTCATGGGAACACAGTCCAGATTGTTTGGATTTTATTGCCTGGGTTTGGTAAGTTTGCTTCCAAATCTTTCTGCAGAACACGCAGTCGTGCTGCTGGCTTTACTTCACACAGCCTCTCCTCCAGATTTGGCGTGTACAAACCCTCCTGATCTTTTTAGCACAAGTGACTGCACACAAAGTGTTTCAAGCTGCTCCTCCTTCCCAAACTACATTTAGACCAGCCAGGTGAGAAAAAGAAATCAATGTCTTTATATGTGTGGAGAAAAAGTGGGATATCAGCAATTCTCACTCAGAATACACATGAAAGATTGTTTTCAGAGGCCGTGTATGCTATTTACCGCGTGGTCCATTGTGCTCGTCAGGCTAAAAGCTGCAGATGGGTTGTTTACTGCGAGTGGTATATTGTTCTAAACAGTACTGTGCTCAAGAGGAATGAAATGGTGAACTGCTGAGACGTACTGAATCAATGACGTTGATATTCAACAGCTGATCAGAACAAATTATGTTAGTCAACACAAAAGAAGAGCATATGGATTTTAATTCAGAACTGGCTCTCACCTTGTGCCAGCCGCTCCAGCCTCTTGCCATGTTCCGGTGGGATGGCATACCTGCAGGTAGAGGAGAACCAATGTGATCAGTTTAGCCAACCGTTAAACGCACAGTATGAAATCATGCAGAGAGCTCCCAATCGAAACAAGAAAGGATCAAGACTTGTGATGCTGTGAATTAGTGTAGGATCATCAGAGTCGACTTTTACACTACGACAACTGTGAAAAATCAACCTGGCTGCCACAAATCATGATAGGTTAAAAAAAAAAATAAAAAAATTCATTGCCAGATGAAGTTTCTGTTGATAAGATCGTCTTTTTGACAAACTCGCAATAAATGTGTAGCACACCAAGCAGAGAAGGAAGGACAGACCCACTGCTTTCACAGTAAAATTGACTTGTACATAAGTCCAAACAATGAGAAAACCGGGTGACAAGATGGCAAAGACAAGAAAAAAGCTCTTCAGGGTGCAAATGTTAGATATTAAACTTTAGAGAAAAATCGTGCTTCCATTTTTGCAACACCAAACGTTAAGCCTTGAAAACGAGGGACAACTGCTTCTATCATTTAAATTGTTAGGTTTTCTTTCTTCTTCTCCTTATGGTAAACCAATGTGGTAAAACAGGTTTTTTTGGCAAGTATTACTTAGTACAGCTTGCAAATTTCACATCTTTAATTGGAAGATCATATTTCTGGTACAATACTGAAAACGAACACAAAGTGAAGGTACATGAGACTGGCATTTCTTGACCACCATAACGTCAAGCTGGAAGAGCAAAATGAGACAAAGGCAGAAGTCTGACCAAGATTGCCGTTTTCCAAATCGTAATCACATCTCTAGTCATTCAAGTCCTGAGTCAAGTCCAAGTCTCTAACTGTGAGATCTAAGGCCTAACTGTAGGATATAAGTCACATAATGTCCGTGTCATTTTAATTAGTGCCCTTTTAACCATTTTAATATAATCTTGAGTTTTGTTTAACATTCATTCATTGAATAAATCAGCTCTGTTCAAATATGTTCAACTGAATGCATCCACAAAGAAGTGCAGTGCTTTAGCACTATTAACCAGTACCTCAACAAAATTATTAGTTGTTTTGAATTTAGGGCAGGAGCTCATGCTGCCACTCAAACACAAAAACACACGTCACATATGGACATGTTGTGCATAAATGTCCCGTCTGTGACTGACCGTGTAGAGTTGCTTCCATCGGAGAGAGTCTTGTCAGTCTGACAACGATGACGCTACAGCGTGCCAACAACTGCCAACCCCAGGTGTTCATAGATATTGTGGAAGGTATAAAAGACACTTTCACTTCATTGACAAACTATGGCAGAATAAACCTTTCCATTATGTGGCTCCATGTTTAGGTTATCAGTGGGAATCACTGCAAACTGAACAATAAAGTTGTAGTCAATGCTTCATAGCCCGTGTACTTGCGTGTAAATGGAGGTATAAGACTGGCTGCTCTGCACATCAATCAGATGAGCGACATTTGAAATGAACATAAGTACACTACCATTGCAGTCTACAGGTCCATTTGACAAACTTGTCCTAAAGTTACTCGTAAACTGAATCTAGAATTAACTGGCTTCGACTTTTCAGTCTTTGTGTTGCTTTAAAAGTAAAAAAATACATATATATATATATTTCCATCAGTATGCACTGTCCGGGCATATTGCATGTTTTCGTTTGCCACCTTGTAGCCTTTGTAATGAAAAGATATTACAGCTAGTACCATGTTCAGCTAGAGAAAACTCTGTTTATACTCAGCATGACGGCATGTTATTCTCTGTAGTACTCAGCTGTCCTGTGATTGGAGGCTGTTAGATGGTGGATTCCAGGCTGCAGGGAATCCATGTGATTACTTTGATACAGGAAACAAATGAAAAATTAATTGATCCATGACACACTTTTAAATAGCAGGTTTTTATGGTGTTTTTTTTTTTTTTTTGACTTGGGGGAAATGTCAACTCATTTTCAAGTTAAAGGTTCACATCTGAGTCAAGCCTCGCGTCGGTGCTTCTAAAGTTCATGTCGAGCTCAAGTCCCAAAAGATTTTCCCCAATTTGGGTCTGAAGTTATCAAATTTGTGATACAACTCTGACTTGAGTCCACAACTCTGCACATATATTTAACTGAGATATTGGTTGTTAGATATTAGTTCACAAATGTGGAAAACGCACGCGCACACACACACTTAACATATGAAAATTATGAGATTTACTTATAAACAAATGGCTTGAACTTGCAGATGTTGAGATGAAATTTTAAACTTGACTTTTTTTTTTTTTTCTTCACATTTTGCAATTGTCCAGGCAACAGCAGGCAAAGCCAGGGAGTTTTAAATACTGAACTCTGACAGAGCCAAAACTAATAAAATTAGTGGACAGGTGGTCCAGTAATCATGTCTCGAATTTTTACATTAAGCAAAGTGAATTCACCGGCTAAATTATGTGGGAAATGTAACCTCTGGGAAGTTGTGTCTGTAGTTACATTCAAGATAATCTGGCCCGCAAAAATTTTTAACCAAATTAAATACAAAATGAAAAAAATTTAATAAAAAATACATTGGGCCCTACTCATAGTCAAAAAAATCTGACCAAACAGCAGGTTATGGGAAAGAAAACATACATTGTTTAAATTCCTGATAGTTTACTTAATCACTGGAGTTGTTTGTACAGCTGATGAGGTAAAAATAGCCATTTTAATGCGGTGATCACACAAGTCCAGATAAATACACATCTTATCTCTCATCATAGCAGAAGGATTAAAGCTGCAGCAACAGCATCAATCTCTAAACGGTGTGTTGGACCAATCTGCCGTCCATACATCTGTATAGAACAAATTAGAATGTGGTGGCAGAGAGGGGTGGTGCTAAACCAATAAAATGAATGGTGATGGAAAAGATCACAGGAAATGATGCTTCTCAAGCCTGAAGGCTTTCTGGTTTGAAAAAAATGAATTGCCCATGCATACAACTTCGTACATCAATGTGACTCAATGGCGTAATTGTTTAATGATAGTGAATGACTATATGTTAACTATGTTTTTTAGCCTGCCTCGAGTTAGAGCGACTCATTACCACTACAGTAAAGTATAGGTACTTCAGAGTATGGCACATTACTCTACAAGTCATATGATAGATTGAGAAAGGAGGTTTATTTGTGAAATCGAGTGGGAGGGAATGAGCTCAACTCTAATCTGTTCGCTTGTGGAGTTATTACACACCCTTTATTACAACATTTACTTCCTCTGGGCTATATATACCTCCAGAGACCTTGGGCAACTTCAGGTGAGAACAAAGTGCACATTTTTCCTCTTCAACTGAAGCCTCGACAACTCGATGTTTGAAACAAACGGAGAAACTGGAGTACACAATGAAAAAAGTGAGAACAAAGATGGAGGGACGTGAGAGGCAACAACACTTAACACGAGAGAAGAATGAGTACAAGACATTGAAAAATGGAGGCATTTATAGAAAAAAAAGAAAAAAAAGACAGTCCATTTTAGTCAGAGTGGCTAGATTGAAGATGGAGCCACACTGCCACCTGTAGGCCAAACTCTATACATTCAGATAAATGTAGACTATGGTGTTTAATCAATATTTATTCTCACAACTATCAAGAGGGTTTTTTTTGGGGGGGGGGGGGGGGGGGGTTACCGCTGTGCAGGTAAGAAAGCAAAAGTAAATGTAACATCTGGCAATAAAACTATTAAGTTGTGTTATTCCATTTTTGTAAAACTAATTTTGGAGGGAGAAATAAATGGAATTAATGTGTGTCGTGACGTGAACGCCATAATCTTTCTGTGCGAGTGTGACCGCACTTCTAATTCCTGCAGTTTGCACCCAAACATAATGGGCAATGAGTGAGATGATAAAAATGAATCACACTATACGAGTTGTAATTTGTCCTGTGGCTATAAGACCAAGGACAATAAAAAAGTAATAACTTCTGAGTCCTGGTGGTTCCCATTATCCTTCAGAGATAGCGGAAAACTTTGCATATACTTCGACTCTAATCTGACCTTGGGTTATGGTTTTTCATTACAAACCTGACTCGTAATTGCCGAAAGGCATTATCGGAAGTGCCGATGTGACCACATATAGCACTCAAGACTTTGTCTCTGCATATGCATTGCCCTGCCTCATTAACTTTTCGACATAGTATCTTAACCTATCAATGGGTGCCGATTACAACGCAGTCGCTGCCTTGCGTTGACGGCTTTCTATTGTCAGCAAATATGTTGAACCTTTTCGTTGTTCATTCCAAAAAAGGAAGTGTCGACCAGTGTGTGCATCGTGCAGCAACATCAAGGGTTTTAGGGCGATGCAGCTCACACATTGAACAGCTTCTGGACTCAAACTCCCACTGCTCTCATTACTGTGTGACAACAAGTCTAAAGATATATCAATGTGGTGTCACATCTGAAAGATACAACAGACTCCATGTTACCGTGTTTGTGATAAGAAAGGCTAATTGTGCCACAGCTACACGTTTGAACTGGAGATGAAACCAACAATGTTCTTCAAGTGTCAGGAATAAAGAAATTGAGCACATTTCTGCTTCGAGTATCCCTTCAAAGTGTTTCACGCTCTTTGCAAGCTGCTTTTTGTCTAAATGTGCACAAAATTGTGGAGCACCCGCCATCAGAGAACATCCCTCCGATGATCCCTTCCATCCCAGCAACAAACACTAAACAAATCAGCCGATCAGCGTGTGATCTCCCGCTCCCTCCCTCCTAAGGCCGCTGTTACCATGGCAGCAACACGTATGAAACTCTGCCAGCAGAGGGAGAAACACAAATAAAACAACACACAGCAAATGAAGGCTTGAACTCTTGCACCTCTCTGAGGAAGAATATGATTTATCTACATTGGGGAGTCATTCCTGGCAGGGGGAATTAAGGAGTCTCGTGAGAGCAAGAGAAGCAGTGCAGCATGTTTCAGTGAGATTTATCTGGAAATGTATACATGCATTCATGAAGCCAAACTATGTATTCCTATACATAACTTTAAAATCATATTCATAGGTGTGGGACAGTGCTGATTTGGTCAGGCCCTTTGCTGTGATGCTACTCAGCATTGAATGATGTTGAAGTTCTAAGGGGGGACATACGTCTATTGCTTTGCAAGCTGTGGACAAGGACATGAGATTGGAGCTACGCCAAGTACAACAGAGCTGAAATGATGAATGGGGATATTTTCCTTTTTTGAATGAATATATTCATTTATATATTTATTTAAATATTGATCTTTATAATGCCATGGCAAACAAATGCCTTTAATTCAGAGGAATACTTTGTAATTAATTGAAAATTGTATTGTGACCTGACGAGTTATTACTTTATTAAGTTCCTTTTGTATAAGTGGAATCTTTGTGTACTAAAATAAAGCAACCAAGCAAACGTCAATCAAAGCGTCCGGTGGCCCTGGCATCAAAGAATGTAAACTGGTTCACACTACAAATTAAGAATATTCAATGTCCATGTGCTTTATGAAAGGCATCATACCTGAATGTAATCTAAATCTCACACATGCACGTAACGAGAGTAAAGCTCTAGCAAATTCTCTTGGGATTTTAATCAAATTGTTTAAAAAAAAAAAAAAAAAAAAAGTTGTTCTCCATCACTGACTTTGCCCTAAACTGCCCCGTCCATCATCTGAACTGCAGTTAGATTTCACTAATGTGCAGATTTTCAGTGCACTGTGTCTGTCCTCTGAGACTGGTTCAAAACTGTTGCACTACTGAAGGGGGGCTGAGAGCCGATGGATTCTTAATAAATGCGTCCCTTCTCCGGGAAGTTGCAGCTGGGCAACGCTTCAATATATCCCTTTCTATTCCGTTTCGTCAGCCTTTTCCTACCTTCCCTTCACATGCTCGGAGGCTCATGTTTTATCTGACAGCGTATCCACCGTTGTGTGCTGAGGAAGAGGGGTGATTGAGGGGGCTTCAGCATTGAAAAGGAAGAGAAAGAAAATATTGAAGGAATAAAGATGGGGAAAAAAGTAACTGGCAGCCGAGGCTGGGATTTTTTTATTTATTTTTTTACACATTGTGCGCGTGCGTGTTTATGGTGGAGGCTGACTTTGATGGGAGCAGAGTTGCAGGGGGAATGGAGTTAATTTCACAAATCGCTGCACTATGAGAGGAGAGGAAGAGAAAGACAAAGGGAGCTCGTGTGTGTTTTAAAAGGGGCACGCTCTTGTTTAACAGCCTGTAATTACCCCACCACACCAGTACAAAAGTGAAAATGATTCGGTTTCAGCAGGGGGAAAAATGAAGGTCAAAGGGCTTGATGATAGCTCAAGTGAGAGTCAGAGTCACAGGAGAAAGAATTAAACCAAGTCAGAGTACTCCACAAAATGAAAAGAGTGGGAGAAAGAACAAAAGCGGTTTTAAATGGGAGGAAAGAAAATGTGTATCGAGCCACCTGGGAGCAAATTAGGCTGGAATGATGTAAGGACTACAAATATAATTCAGGAACAAGCAATGCCAGACATTTGAAGGCAAATTACAACAGAGGCGGTAAGTAGCTTGAAAAATACATTCAAATAGTTAAACAAGCAGTTAATAGTAACTACAGTATAATTAAATAATGCAACTTTCAAAAGCACAATTTGTTCAAGTGCAAGTTTGTGTTGACATTCTTACAAAGATAAACTTGGATTTTAAGAGCAACACACAACAGTGTCTTGCATTGCAAATCGAGATGCTGAATGATGACAACATGTTTAAAAATCTTGTGGTTATGGTAGACGCTCAAAAAGATGCTACTATCGTCATTCCAACCATGTCACACATAATCAGACTAGAAACAGCCACCCGGGAACTTTTCTCTTTCCCTTCTTCCTAATAAATACAAACAAAGCACAAAAGCGATGACAGCAAGAAAACCTTCAAGTGTAGGACAAAAACACGTTTAACATTGCAATTCTTTGTTGGACTCCATTAAAGATTACATCAATATGACAGGTGCAGATACAGTATATGGGGTGTTTCTTGGCGCTACATTGTGCGACCCCACATAAAGACCCTAATAATGTCTACAAACACTGAAAATTCTACCAAGTCCGCATACAGAGAATATGTATGATCCATATTCATCCATATTCCTGTAAGCACAAACGAAGAGTGGGACATTTTCAGACACACGCTGGGAAATGGGGTGTCTGTAAGCCAGCAGTAGATGGCGACAAAGCACCACATGACTGCATTTAGTATTTCAATCAAACAAAACCTTCACAGAAAAACACGCCAGCCTACCATAACCACCAGTTGTGCATTTTTTTTCCAGCATAATGTCCCTGTTGTGTCATTTCTTTGTGTGTTTTACCAAAGAAAAGCACAATTTTGCCTGCCAATGATGCAGCTACATACTAAATTTGCTGGGCATATGATAGTAAAAGAGTTTGGTGTGCGCTGCCCAGACAATAACTTGCGTGTTCTGATCACTTGATACAAGGCGGTGTCACTCAAAGCCATCAAAAATCTTATGACCATAATTTTTCGGAGAATGCAACATTCTGCTCCAAAAGCTGTGCACCAATTCTGATGTGTAAAATCGAAATAAATCACCATTTAGCAGGTGTACCGTGACCTGGATTGTATTAAAAAAAAAAAGTTTAATTAATTTAACAAACATACTGTGGTCCATACTGCCCAATACCTGCTGAGCCATTTAACGACGCAACTTTAAACGCACTCTCTATGCCCACTCTCGAGGATATGTGTGTAACTAGACAGGTGATTTTAATGAGATCACATCACAGAGAGGTGAAG
This sequence comes from Lipophrys pholis, assembly GCF_963383615.2. Classification (NCBI taxonomy): domain Eukaryota; kingdom Metazoa; phylum Chordata; class Actinopteri; order Blenniiformes; family Blenniidae; genus Lipophrys; species Lipophrys pholis. The sequence goes on along the minus strand of NC_137640.1, from coordinate 21,938,719 downwards.
CAGGAACACGCACACTATTATCAAAAACCACTCCGTGAGGTGGATGAGAAAGGTGCAGGAGAAGCACAGTTTGAAGGAAAAGAAGAGAGGTGAGTGCAAACAAAAAAGAAATCAACACGCTCTCACACTGAGGTAATGCTGTATTTCTGAATGCTGGGCGGATTGTGCTCCCCTCCTGCAGTGCCAGCAATGGAAAACAATGTGGAGATGAAGTAGAAAAACAAAACAGATAGAAAAGAATTTTAAAAGGGCAGAAAAGGTGAAAAAAGTACTTTTTTTCCACAGGAACCCAGGACCTCCAAGGTGTGTGACAGAAAGGTTAGGAATATATGTAATAATGATGCGGAGGCAAGAAGGCAGACAGGCAAAAGGTTATTGTGACGACTCCTGCTGTACACCAGACTCAGTAAATATGATGAGTTTTGCTTTGTTTTCTTCAGTTAAGAGCTGAATATGCGACATATAACTGCAGATCAGCTCGTCATGTTTGATTTAAAGACATTTTCTGGATCGAGTGCTTAAATATCAAGGCAGACATTTTTCAGCACTGAGAAAGAGCAAACTTACCCCATAAATAAGAAAATATTACTCCTCACCACTGCCAACATGTTAGTATGCAAGCATGACAAATTAAGTGGCTGCACAGATTTGAATCACTTCTACATTCTCAGTCACTGATTCCCAGTGTCTAGAATTTAGGTGACAAATGGTAAAACACACCCACTGTCTCCACATAATGTCAACACTGTCAATAAATTGGTGGCAAGTCAAAAGGAAAGTGGTGCTATATGTCAACAATGGCAGGGCAATGGGACATTCTGGAAGTACCTAAGATTAAAAAAGTACTAGAATCACTGCACTGAGTGATTCTACGGTGAACTACAAGTGCCTTAATGTTTAGTTCTGAATAATTCTCAATACGTAGCTACAAGTGACGTTGATGTCAACGTTTTAACTGCATATGTATTACATTGAGCACACTGAGCTTTGTTAATACACACCAATGTACTTTTTTCATTATAATAATAGTTTTTTTGCAGCAATTAGTCAGGGGTTGCAAATAGTTCCCTTTCTGTTCTAGGGTCTAATCACTGTTTTCTTTGCAGTAATGTACAAAAGTTGAAAGTAAACAAAATTAACTCAATCTGTTTTGAAAGGCAAAGCATTAGCTAGTTGTTTTAGTCCTGAGAAGAACAGTCCTTCAGGTGTCATCGATTAAAAGTCCATTTGGATGCATCTTGTATAATGAGATGAGTCAACATAACAGTGTACTTGTTATTCAAGTGTATATATTTCAATAAAATTAAAATAACTAACAATTAGCCTCATGCATAATGGCTGGTCTATTTCAACCAGAGGTGAGGGGAAGAGGTCTGTGTATGGCACCATGTGGCCACTAGGTGGTGCTGGTGGCTATTTTCATATGTGAAGATTTTTCTTCATACAGCAATTAGGTTACTTCATCTGAATGCCAGAGTGTTGATCACCACCCATTTTGGTGAGAAACTCAAGAGTGGGTAAAACACAGTACTTTATAAGCAGTTTTAAGTTCAAAATCCAACCCTAACACCCAGTAGCAGCATAGAACTATCAGCGACCAATTTGCTGCAGGACAAGAAAGCTTCAAGAAAGAAGAACTGACTGACCAGGACTTGGACTGTCCAAAATGCAGATAGTTGATGCTGTAGAGGTCCATGTCTTCAGTGTGCCAGGCAAAGGTGGTCTTCCACATGCCGAAATATAAATAGGGGGTGTTGACACCTTCGATCACGATGCCACACTCCTGCTCCACCATATCCAGCAGAGTGTTGAGATGGCCAATGTTCCATTCTTGAACATCCTGGACAAAAAGCATGCATTTCAATCATTCCCCGTAGATACAAAAAGAAAAAAAGTCCTATTATTATTATTATTTAGCTGAAGTAACTGATCGCTCCAATACACTCATAAAACACACCTCATCATATATGGATCCGCTAACATCAGCACCATAAATCGGAGACACAAACGTCAGATTCTTCCAGTATTTCCTCTCAAGGTCATCAAAGTCTTTGTGGCGAGGCGTGCAGTACCTGAAAAGGGATATAATAGGAGGCATCATAAAAAATGTGTCGTCACTGTATTACACCAAATATTTCCATCTCTTAGTTGCCATCGTTCTTTACGTGTGACTTTGCAAATGCAGATCTGGTAAAAGCCGGTTGGATGCAAAAAAGTCCCAAAACAAAAACCTTCAGACCACAGAGCTGCCAGATATTCAATTTATTTTATATATATATTTTTTTTTTTTACTTGAAGATTTGAATAATCAAATGTGTTTGGCTAAAATTAGAGTTAAGTATCTCCACTGTGAAAAAGGACAAATGTCATTGTCATCAGTGTGGCGTTTCCTTGTTTAAGTAGCTCAAGGAAGTGTGTCAAATCATTGTGACGACCTTCAAACAACACTGAGTTAAGAAAAATTGCTTCAAATTCATACAAACAAATACTTACTTCTTGCTGTTTGCCAGCTTGCGGTATTCACTAACTATCATAGATTTCTTCTGAATGTTGTACTGGGTGAACAACCCCGACTGGCCAGTCACCACCTGCATGATGGGAGCTGGAATCACCATGTCCTCAATGGTGTCGTAGGACCGGCGTGGTTTCCAGCCCTCTGGGGGAATTACCTAAATAACAGCAGGGAAAAAAAAACAACAATTAAATACACTAAGATTACAATGAACTTTATTTTGGACATGTACGCCTGTCCTGCTGTGCAGATGACATTCAGACTTTCCCAAATGTTGGAAGCTGTATTGAATGAAATGTAAGTAAAAGCAGAATACTTTCAAAGACTTTCAAAATCCATAAAAGCATTATTTATTCAATAAAACACAAGCAATATAGTAGGTGTTGAAACTGACATATTTTAACGTTTCAATGAAAATAATAAATCTTTTGGAAAGTGATGGAAACAACACAACTCGTTGGAACAAGGCCATGAGACTTTTCTTTTAGTAACTGGAAATGTCTGAGAAGTGAAGAACCGTTTTGAGAAAGGGTTTCTGGTTTAATTTAATGTGATGCAGGATTCTACTTGCTCAATTATTCAGGGTCTTTGCTGGAGGACTACTGGTTTCTATTGGGGAATGAGTAACATGCATCAGAATGTGTAGATTCAAGTTTAACATCAACAACATTTAAAAAGAGGTGAACAAATGTATTGATAGGGCATTAAATCAACAAGAAAAATGTGATTTAAGATGCCAAACATCTCTTGCTTTTATCTCAAGTATGGGAGCTTTAAACCTTGGCTAGGGTTATGTCATTTATAGCCAACAATCATTTGTAGATTAAATTGTGCAAATGATCCTGAAAGATGTGATAGGTCACGTGTTGGTGTGATGTTAGAATGATAAATATGGTGCAACTTGGGCATGTATCTTCAATTATGCATGCATACTTCCATGGCTCGGCAACCAGTGTAGCCATTAGTGTACAACAGTTCAGCAGACTATGTATGCTATTTTATCCAGTAGATGGCAGTGGTGTACTGCAAAAGGCTACAAAGCCATGAGGCTTTAGATTTATTAGCATAATGGCTGTTAAATTATTATGCCCCATTCTTTATTTTGACCTCAAACTGCTTTTATGCTGCATTTATGCTGGATTTGCCTTTTGCTGTACAATTGTAGTTGCTGCATACAGAATAAAAGACACACATGTAAGTGTTTGAATTAAAAGCACTGACATCAAGGCATCTGTGTTCTTACCAATTAACTGTTGCGAGTTCCACCTTACTAATAATGGATGAGTTTAAGGGAAAATTTTCCCTCACGTTAATTCTCAGAAATAAAGAGAAGCAGCTAATGGGGCTAAAGTGTAGGAAGAGCAGAGTGAGTGCGCGTGCGTGTCTTGTCCTAACCTTAGCCAACCCAGCACGATGAGCTCCTTGAGTTTCCATGTAGACCATGTATTTGGCAAAGTCTTTGAACTCTTCCATGGTGGGTCGGAAAGTCATGATCTTACAGGCGGAATTCATGGCAGTGACTGGAGGCACAGGTCCCAGTGGGGCGCCAGCAACCAACTCAGCTCCCACGTGGAGCTCCGGTCCTACGACTGGGTCCGTAGGCTGAGCTGGAGTAAGAGCTGGAGCTGCATTGTGTTCTGATGTTACGGCTATGTCGGGGGTTTCAGCTATTGCCGGCTCCTTTGTGGGAATCTGATCTTGGGTTGCAATGGAGCCGGGGCCTCGAGGAGAATCTCGCAACGCATCAGGGGGCGTGGCTGTGGTAGGGTGTAGAGCTGACATTGTGTCCTTAGGCACAACCGTGGCCATCTGATCCAAAAATGACCGCAGGAAAACCTGGAGGAGGGAGAAGCAAAGGCAGGACATGTCAAGATTTAAGTCTTTAGGATCATATCATTGTTGGGGGCTGTAGATTCCATGAACTCCTCCAGAGGTTTTTCCCCCGAAGGAAAACACCACAACAATGGATAGGCCATAAAACAGCAGGGGAGCGAGCCAGACCCCGGAAGTGGCCAATGAGGACGCTTGAATCCGACCCGAACACAGCAGGGCTCCAGACCCAAGTTGGTGGGACTCACGTTCTATCAAAGCTCTCGGCTATTCTCAACTGGCCATGGAGGGAGAGACATCTTTTTCCCTCATCAGAATGGTAAAGAGAGCACCAAGCAGAAACAAAGAGACAGAACCAACGCCAGCCCGCTGGACAAGCAGGACCCAGTTTGGACTACATCTTCTGTTTTCCGCTATTTTTCCTGTTTTTGGGAGATTCTGGAGACCAGAGCCAGTGTCGTCTCCTCCCAAGATCATCCTCTCAGTTGCACTCCTGCAGCTGGAGCCAGGCCTCTGAATTTTAGGACGCTGAAATTAAGACCCGGTAACAACCAGTTACCACCGCCTCCCAGAACCAACAGCACCACGGACGGTGCTGTCCAGAACCGGAGGGTGAGCGCTTTTGTCTGGGCAGAGAATAGTTAGAATGATGTTCTGTTGAAAATGCAATATGTTTCCATGTGCCGCTCAGAAGGCCGCAGTATCTCATATGTTTGTGTAGGCGCGTTCACGCGCACCAACCAAGTCCAGGACTCTGGTTTTCCACCTCAGAACCAGAGGTCCGAGTGAGCTCCAGGCCCACTGGGAGCTCTGTGTGGAGGAACCAGGGTTCAGAACCGAGCCTCACAGAATTCTCTGTCTTTCTCTTGTCTTCATCCTCTCTCATCTCTCCCCCTCCTTCACTAACCCGGATCTCCTCGCAGCCCTGCTCCCCGCTTATCTGATCAAGATAAGCTCACACACACTGCTGCATGTAACACCTACATGTCAGCTGCTGCAGAGCAGATCTGCCCTGATCACAAGAGCCCTGACTGCCGGTCCCGACCTCCACTTAGGTGCTCAGAACCGGGCCAACCCGTTCGTTACGCCCTCGGTAGACTAACTCGCTCCGAGACCGCCCTCGCGCACGCGCGCTCGACGGACGTCTTGTTTATCTGGCCGCTAAGCAACCGCCGCGTCCCCAGAAAGAGCGAGTCAAACGCCCCTAGTGGTCGCGTGGGTCATCGCAATCCCTCTCGACATCCACCGGGTGGACACATCAGGTTATTGCGCTCTCCCTCTGCGCGCCGCAGCACGCCCCTAGTGGTCGTCACAGTCACCGCATTGACCCGCCGACGTCTGCCTCCACCTGGTGGACGTTCGAGGTCATTACACCCCCTCACTCCAGACCGCACGCACGCACGCACGCACGCACGCACGCACGCACGCACGCACGCACGCACACACACACACTCTTTGTACATAGTGTCTGCTATTTAATAGATTAGATCTCCGTGTTAGATGTCGTTTGCTATTTGAATGTGTTGATTTATGAGATGATTTCCGAATTATTTATGAATTAATACATTTTTATTAATAAACGCCTGTTAGCTGAATTGTACGCTTCTTGGTGATTATTGTGTATTTATTGTTGACAATTCACTGGTTTGTAACAGTCTGTGCTCGGATCTCACACCTTCCATTCTATTTAAGATTGTTATATTTTATGCAGAAATATTAACTAACTTAAACTTTTTACAAACGAGACTGATATTTTGGTATTAGCTATTTCCAGTTTATCTGGTGGTGCCCCAATTTATTATTAATACATAAATAAGAAATGTATGCAAATTAATGTTTTTTTTATTAAAAATTATTTTTCATAATTTTTCATTTTTTTGTTTTTAAAGTAATTATTCAATTACTTTAGGAGTTGTTAATGAGTAAATGACCATTTACTTCCATTAATAATTTCAATTTTTCATAAATTACTTCCAGTGATTTATTACTTTCAGTAATCTATTACTTACAGTAATTATATGCTAATAACCAACCATAAACCCCAACATCATCATATCTATAAATATATATGAGAGAGAGAGAGAGAGAGAGAGAGAGAGAGAGAGAGAGAGAGAGAGAGAGAGAGAGAGAGAGAGAGAGAGAGAGAGAGATTACCAAAACTTTAAACAGTGTCTTTATTTGAAAGACCTACATTCAAAGAATTCATTATTATTGAGAAAGTCCATGTCTACATCAAATGGCTTGAATCTACTTCTAAGAGTCAGGATGAGGGATAAAGAATCGAGATGTATTTCCAAGGCCACATTTACGCACTCAGTGTAATGTCACTAGGGACGCGCCGATCCATGTTTTTTCATTTCCGATTTGATCCCAATACCTGGATTTGGATATCTGCCGATATTGATACTATTCTGATACCAGAGCTCTGTTTGCTTTAATATTATTATCAATATTGTTGATTTTATATGGGGCTGTAATAAACTCCTCTCTACAGGCAAGAATGAAATGTATGAGATATGCATATATTCTCTCAAAATGCAACTTGAGGTTAGTATAAGGAGGAGCAAGCTTTTCATTGCATTGATGCCGCGCTCAGTGGTGTTCTCCTCAGCGAGCTGGCGTTTTAAAACGCACATTGCTGTGTTGCTTTGCGGTGGTTTGAGCGTAAAATACTACCAAACAGTGGACATGCTGTAATGAAAAGTTGGATAGCACAGTGCTACTACGCTAGCCTGCTAGCTGGCTGCAAGCTGTCTAACGGATTTCCTGACTCATTACTCTGCGTCTCATTAAGACTCGCCTCCGTTCAGGAAATCCAGTCCACATTTTGCAGCCAACGAACAGAGCAGCCGGCAGGGAGACACTTGTGGAGTCATTTCAGCAACAGTAAAGCACAGTTGCGGCTTCACGGATCGGAAATCTCCGCAGGTTGGATCGGAAATTCCCGATCCGTGAATTATGTTGGTATCGGAACCCGATACTGATACTGGATCGAATCGGCCCCATCCCTAAATGTCACTAAACACATATTTTTTGCTCTTTATAGCAGGAAAAAGCCGCATACATTCAGATATTTTGAGATCAGATAGTGGCCTCAATCGAATGAGGAAACAGTTCATATATGTTTCAGATATGTGCCAATGTGATATGTAAACAGGCTGATTTAATTTTTATTAACATTGCGTCTTAAACGTTATCAAATCCGTGACCATCTATTCTTATATTCTCAAATAGTTAACACGCTGTGAATAAATGATGCAGCATGGAGGCTATCTGACAGGAGGAAAGTCCGGCACAGTGGTCAGTCGAAGAGGTCATATGCCTTCTCTGTCTTTGGGGAGAGGACGAAGTAATTGCAGCAAATTATCGCGAGTTTAGTTTATTATAGTTATACCTGTTGGTTTTGTGTTTCTGTTATTGTTTAATCTCCTATAGTTATTACCCTACTCAGTACAGGTTATGTTATAACTGAGTAATGACATGAGTGAGATGGACGTTCCGGCCAATTACACCCATCTGGGGTAAGATGCGTTTGAGTTCATGTTAATAAAGTCCACATTCCAACATGAAATCTCAGTGATCCCTTCGCAGCACACCCTGCCGGCACTACAATATGCATAAGAGGCAATTATGGCTCTTTTCCTCCTCCTCTGCCCAAAAATACTGGCGATGTTTGGAGAACTTCTCAGGCACTGCAACATTAGCATGAAACATATGTCATCACTCATGCCTTTGCAGTTTGTTTAGTCCTGAAGCCTTCATTTTGTAAACACTACAAGTATGCGAGTGCAATGTTTCCGACGTTGTAGGCAAGTGTAATCGCAAGCATCAGATATGGGTCACTTGATAAAATGTGTGCGTAACCGCACGGTCATAGAAATAAGATTTAGGCAGTGAATCCAATCTGAGCATCAATACTTGCAGTGTAAATGTAGCCAAAGAGTCTAGAATAAAGAGTCCTGCTGTATTTTAAAGTATATATATTATAATATAAACTTTGTGGGTTTTATGTATAATGATGTTGCACCTTTATTTTATTTCATATTTGAAATACATAAACACATGTCATAAGAGGTGAGATAAACTATAAATTTATCAAATCCCACCTCTTCCGTGTAACATGCTTCACTTGCATGGTAAACGAATAGAAAAAATGTTACGGGATGTTTTGAATTAATTTGAGTGCTGAATTACAAAAACCAAAACGTACATTTTGGTGGAAAATTCGATCAACATTACGAATTCATTGTTAGTTTTTTTTTTGTTTGTTTTTTTAAAGTTAGCAAGACCAGCAGCTCAATGAATGCATTATGTGTTTTGAGTTCAGTAATTGTGTGAAGCAAACATGGCAATGAGCATGTGGGATCTCCTTCCTGTGGCGTTGCAGTAATCGTATCATTTTCTGTTCCACATGGTGGTTGTGTGGATGTGCAGCTGCGTTGCTTGTCTCAGTTTCTATCTATTAGAATCTCTGCAGCTAAAAGTACACTGCAACTCATAGACTGTTAATCGTAGCTTGTTCAGCTTCGCCTGTGATCACCAAAGCCTCTTTTCACTGTTTAAATTTTCACTCCAGCTTAGCATTTAGCATTGTTGATGGCTTTTCCGTCCTCTCCTTCTGTCGCTTTCTCTTTTTCTGTTCAGTTGATGTTTTCCTACTCGTCTGCCTCCTTTAGTGATAACGGTATCTGTATTAAGTGCAGCAGCTTGTGAGCGTTGGGAGGCGAGGCTCACTGAATTAGAGACCCGGTGACCGGCTCCGCACCCTCCAAACACCCCAGCTAACGGGAGGTGAGAAGGTGGTCTGCAGTGCGAGCTGACGGGAGTGCAGGTGGTTCTGTTAGCGGTCCTCCTGCAGGTCCCAAGCAGCCGGAACACCAGGTCAGCTGGGTGAGTGTGTGAAGGAAGTGTAGATCTCAACCCCCGGGATCTTTTCACCGAGTCTTGTTTGAAACTGCCAACTAATAGATGGGTGGCTTTATTTGACCTCCAATACTACTGTGAGGAACCAGGGAGTTTGTGTGTGTTTTTTTATATCACAACTTATCCTTCAACTCCCACCTTAAACAAGTCTGCGGGACTGCTTTCTTTCAGTTCCGTTAGGTCTAAAATGAAAATGAAATTAAAAGAAGCATGCTGTCACAGGACACCCAGGACCATTTCCTAATGAAGCTGCACTAAGTTTAGCCAGCTGGGAAACCTACAGTGAGATTATTTGTCAGAGTGATGTTTCACTATTATCTCCCGCTCCCTCCCTCCCTGAGCTCTGACAGTGGAACTGAAAGTTCATGGTCTGAGCGTGCTGCCCTCATCATGTCTGCTGCGACGAGATTCATGACAATCCGTTTGTTACTTTTTGCTTGTGACACCCTCCACCCAAACCAGGGTTTGTATCTCACCCCACAACTTGTTTGTTGCTTTTTATTCTCTTTCTATTCCCTAACCCTGAAACTGTTGGATTTCAAAAAGACTGTGTTGCATTTGGCACTATGTAAATAAAGGTGAATTGAATTTAATCTTATTGTCTAAAATAGACCTCTTTCATATGGAAATGTGTCTGAATGGAGATAATTTGAAGAAGAAGCTACAAGTAGCCTGGTAAAAGTAAAATAAATAAATTTTCTCACAATCAAAAAATTTGAATGAAAATTTTTCAAACGCATTGTCTGAGAAGATTCAGAGGGCATACAGCATTTCACAGGGGGAGCAGTCAGTCATAAAGGACAGATTTTAACCAATCACATTTGGGGATACAAGGACCAAGTCCATGCACTTCCTGGCAATAAGAAAATCAACTTTAAATTGCCTGACAGCAGGTGAGCTCCTTCAAGGCGCTTCACACGGCACTCGTGAGCACTGTGAAAGCACTCACAGTACTGGTCAGGGCACATATTTATTTATAAAGTTGAATATCTGAAACTTAACTTTGAAATTAACAACGTGCAAACAACAGCGAAACAGTCTGTTAAAAATGGATATCTAAAAGCTAGCGGCTTTGTCATCTGCAAATGTGACCAAACTTGTGTGTGTTAGCGGTTCGCTTGGATCAACTCAAAAGAAAGTTTGGAGAATTACCAATCTGTATTGTTCTAAATATTGTGAAACTCTAATCGAGTCATTTCACTGTGATTTTGAAAGCTCTACTTTATGTTTTGCCCACAGAATGTCAACAGTCATATCAGAATTGAGTTTATTTTTAGTTCCACTTACATTACATTCTACTTGCAGTAAGTGACAGCCTGTTTACGATTCCTAAATCCATGGTGCTGCTTATTTGAATTTAACTACACTTGAAATAACTGTTGCTTTACAATTGTACAGAGTAACTGCCTGTTTACAATTTTAACCATTGGATTTCTGCAAATTTCAAATTCAACCCACACTGAGTGAGTTGAACAGTTTTTGCTTATTAAGTAGGTTATATTTTGAAAGAATGATAACATGTCAGCCCATTTACTTATTTTAGTTCACTCCTATTGGAGTGGAATTAAAATATAATTTTATAAATGTGATTAATTGCGAGTTAACCCACCAATATTTTGCAATTAGTCACAATGATATTTCATTGTTGTCAATATATCATTTCAGCAGACAGTAAAGCACAGACGTGGCTCATGGATCGGAACTCTCCGCAGGTTGGATGGGAAATTTCTGATCGGTGAATTACGTTGGGAATGGAACCCGATACTGGATCCGATCAGCCCCATCACCTATACACTATACATTTCTTGATGTTTACCAGTTTACTGGTCAGTCATAGAATCCATTCTCACCTTCAATATCACTTCTTGGTAGAACTTTCTCACCAGCAAACAGAAAATAAAACTATCGCGCATCACCGACCAAGCCAGCAAAATAATTGGCTCAACACAAACGCCACTGTCCCACCTGTATGAGCGCTCTGTGATCAGGGAAGCCATACTGATCACAGAGGAACCCTCCCATCCCCTCCATCACTCAGTCACCCTCCTCCCATCAGGCAGCGGATACAAAGTCCCACTGGCCAGAAAAACAATATACAAAAAATCATTCATTCCATCTGCAGTCACAGCCCTCAACAGCAGAGGAAACTGATTCCAAGAACTTAGCAACTTGCAGCCGGTCCTTACCCTTCTCCCTTATTTTAAGTAATAATGTTTTTGTAATATTGTCTTTTATTATGAGTATTGTTTTTCTTAATGCTTTCTATGCGTGTGTGTGTTAGGGTTGTTCGGTATACCGCTACTGACGCCTACGGTTATGGGATGTTTTGGACAATCGAAAGTGCGGAAAACAGCGCTCCGGTTTTTTGGGTTTTTTTTGCACTCCGGGTTCCACAAGGTGTGAAACAATCTGCAGAGACGGGGTGCGAGCACGCTCCTGCGCTCCGACCCCATATCTGCAACTGAATAATCACTTCATACTCGACCTTATTTACCAACATTTCTGGACACAACTTCAAAACAAAATTTAAAACAACCTATTTTCAAAACAATCTTCTCCCAACAGAGCTTGTACTTTGAAAAGAATACCGGATGCGCGTGCGTAAATGACATGGCGTTTGCTTCCATGTGAGAGTGCGTGTGCGTAACTGACTCAAAAGACCCGTGAAAACTCCATAAAAAGAAATGAAGTGCATCACTAACGGAGTAGCAAAGAGCAAGAGTCTGGCGAAAGAGAGGAATAAAAGAGAGAGAGAGACAGAGACAGAAGGGAAACAATGGCTGCCACTAAATCCACAAGGCCGCAACTGTGTTCTCTTTATATTTGGAAAAGTTTCGAAAAGTATCGAAATACATGGTGGTATCAGTATCGATACCAAAATGTTGGTATCGTGACAACACTGACGTATATAGTGCATTGTTCTCTGTGAAGTTTCATTACAAAATAAAGCAACAGCACCCTACAGTGGCCCGGCATACCAACTACATCGTTGTCTCTGTGTCCGCTGCTGCAGTGTAAACACACTCCTTTTTTTTAACGGATTAGGTGTTGTCACGTGAAACGTTGTCATGTAAACGCGGTCTTAATCCTACAGCAGACAGATCACCAGTGTGGGTCCCTGAGCAAGACCCTTGACCCCCGGAGCACCTTAATGTTAATGTATGATTAGTTAGTTAGTGGGGCAACTTGGAGTTGTGTTTATAAGTAATCACTGTACTATAGTTCAGTTTGATCCCTCTGTTAGGCAGCAAACTTTTTCTTAAACTTATTAACTTGTTTGCATGACGACTGACTAGAAACTGCACCAATTTTGCTTCACATTTAAGGTTTTGATGACGATGGCAGTACTGGTCGTGTTGACGAAGATGTGTACTTTGAAAACATTGCACATAATTTCACTGTAATTACTTCGAAGGTTGTCGTTTAAACAGCCCCCCGCTCTCAATTCTGGCTTTAATGGTTACAGATTACAGAAGTAGACTTGGGATATGAAGTGCGCAGGTTTGAATCCTATACATCACGCATAGACCACTATGTTATTGCAACCTATTCTACAAAAATACTGCAGACTTCCATCAGAACTTTTAGTGAATTGTAGCTACCGTGTTTGTTTGAAATCCACACAAACACCGTACATGTCCACAGGTTGCGTTAATTTCTCGATTCCCATTCATTGTCGAACACTGGTTGAATCCAGCCTACTTTATGCAAAAGAGGTCCAACGCAAAACTTCCGTAAAAGGTCTGAACTAGCTGCAATGGAACCGGAAGTAGGACAGATTTAGCAACTGGACAGCTATTTCTTGTCTCAAATGTTTTCGGAAATACTTTTTTAGACCGGAGGAAACCCACACACACACGGGGAAAACATGCAAACTCCATAAAGTCCGAGCCATATTTGAACCCACAACCTTCTGACAGTGAGGCAAGTGCGCTAACCACTGCGTATCTTAAAGATGACAATGTGAATCGATGTTGTCATTGTGTATCGATGTAATTGTATCATTAATAAATTAATCGATGTACCGATGTGGGCCGATGTATTGTTACACCCCTACAAATTACACACTGGATTACTCCATTGCTAATGCTGATCGACTTGCACCTATACCCAGCATTTTAGAATACGTACAGCTTTTCCAGTTTAAATGGAGAATGACAGCAGAGCATTTCAAAAAGATGTGCTCGGTAAGCCATTTTCAAAATGTTTGATTTCCAGTGACTCCGAACATCACTGCCATGTAAACAAAGATCCATAATGTAATGAAAGTTTGCAATTTTTATTTGAAAGAATCACCATATCAACGGAGTCTCTGAAGACTCTTCTGAGTTGACAGAACTGGCACATGGTGTGGTGATCAGTTGTTGTAGATTGCAGGCCTTAAGGCTTGACATGTTGCATGCTCAAAAATGATTTTCTCCATACTTTGGTTTAAACAAGAGATTTGAGTTCCTGTTGCTGTTCTATCATTTTGATCCAGTCTGCCGTTCTCTAACATCAACAAGACACTTTCATGTAGAGAACTGCCGCTCACTGGCTATATTGTCTTTTACAAACCAATATCTGTAAACCTAGAAATGGTTGTGTATTAAAATCCCAGTAGACGAGCAGTTTCTACAATACTCAGATGAGCATGAATGGCTCCTGTACCTGTGCGTGTGCGTGTGCGTGTGCGTGTGTGTGTGTGTGTGTGTGTGTGTTAATTACAACAAAGCTAGGGCACATTGTGAATAAAATTTACATTTAAGTAATTTGCATCAATTGCTAAAAGATACCATGTAGGAACCCACAGTGAAGATATGCTGAAGTTAACCAAGAACATTATTGACGGTACCCCATCCTTAATACTGCATAATCTGTGTGTAACAAACAGTTACGGACGAACAAATCAGATGATTAAATAATATATTTTTTAAAAGCATTGCCATTAAAAAAAACACGTTGTCTGAACAGCATGACTTGCCTGTAAACCCATCGAGACAAATATTGTACTGTGCTTAAACAAACTCAAAGCAGGAAAAACTAGAACACAGCACCTTATTGTTTACCAATACACAATACCTGCTGTACCTGTACGTAGGTGTGTGTGTGTGTGTGTGTGTGTGTGTGTGTGTGTGTGTGTGTGTGTGTGTGTGTGTGTATTACAACAAAGCTAGGGCACATTGTGATTAAAATTTACATTTAAGTAATTTGCATCAATTGCTAAAAGATACCATGTAGGAACCCGCAGTGAAGATATGATGAAGTTAACCAAGGACATTATTGAAGGTACCCCATCCTTAATACTGCATAATCTGTGTGAAACAAACAGTTACGGACGAACAAATCAGATGATTAAATTGGTTTTTTTTTTAAAGCATTGCCAATACAAAAAACGCGTTGATTGACTTAACCTTTTGAGGGCCCTGTTTGATCAGTGGATATAGGGCCACATGACCCCCAGCTGTTTAACCACAACAAAAAGTGGCCTTTACAGAGCAATCAACCTGACACAGTCAAACACTATGGCAGGCAGACGTCCTGTCATGGAAATCGCCATTTGATATATACATTCATTCTAAGTCTACAAGTTGATTCAGATCTTTGTGGGAGAAGAAAAAAAAAAAAAAAAAAAAAAAAAAAAAAAGAAACACGCTCCTCGGGTTCAGGCTGTTACTACTCGCTGCAGCTAAAGGCGACGGCAGCCCAGCACAACTAGCGCTAACTATTCGCATTGTGTCCCAGACGGCAGCGAACGAGCCTCCGCGGCGGCAGCCTCTCGGCATAAAGTAATATTCCAAACTCGTGCGAAATAATACGACCTCCTGAAGTTGTCCGTGGACGCAAGTCGATATGTACAGTTAATGAAATCCGCACCTTGGTGTTACCGTACTGCCAGCTAACGTTGGTTAGCCTTGTTAGCTACTTCCATATCTGCATTCAGAAAAAAACAAAACACCGAGACGACAGAGCGACACACTCGTCGGCTCAACGGGAATGCTCCCGCTGCTTGCGAACAGAGCGCAAACCGTGAAGGGAAATCTTACCTCCTGCAGAAAGGTATCGTCTTCTCCCCGTTCAACTCAGTCAAATAGCTTTCGTTCGGCAAAAAAGGATCCCTGTATCGATTTTCTTTTGGCGTTTAATAAGCGAGGCTTGCGAACGCCCACTTCCCGATCTGCGCACAGTGATTGGTCGAAATACGTCATGGCCAAGGCGTTTGCGCAAATCCCGACCATGCGATTGGTTCGTTTGGTGATTGGCATGTAGATCAACCAATGACACCGAGAGCTGTCTACGAGCGTCGACCTGGGGCAGGCACTTATCGACGTGCACGCCACGCACGTACACACTACCGGGATTGCTAAAGGCTGCCGTGTCTGCGAGAAAGAAAAGATATTTACTCAATGCTGGGAAACGCATTGAGGAATATCTGAATTGATATAGATTTACTTTAAACTCGCCATCCTTACCACAACCAGGTTTTCGTCGCAATGAAATGAATGTAAGGATTTCTTCCAAAGGGAATTTGTAAAGCATTGACTGGAAGTGAAAGATCAGGAACACCTCTTGTTGGAGAAGGAAAGCCAAGTTGAGTTTATACCGTTTATTGAATAACACAAAATGTATTGACACAATTTTGCACTAAATGTGTGCAAGCAATTCTAAAAAATACATATCAAAACTAATATGGACCAGGCATTTTACAATTTCAGAAAATATACATTTCCATTCTACGCAAATATTTGCATCTCCATCAAAGGTTGAAGTTCTGCTGCACTGCTTTAAGAATTGGAACAGTGAATATTTATCAAAAAGGCAATGGCTGTAGTAGCAAATGCATGTAGCTTTCTGTAGAATTACATTGGACTCAAGAATTATCCAATAGTTTGATGCAAGAAATTGAGTTCAGGTTTAACCCCTGGAGACACACGAGTGACTGAACACCCTCCTCCCAGATACACAAATGGCAGTGATTATAAAAGTAAAAACAGTAAACATTTACCTTACGGTAAGTTTACAATCATAACAATACAAATTAATTTTCTAGACTCAGGTTGAATGCCAGGGACATCTAGAAAACTAGATAGACGGAGTTCTATATTATACTTGGAAGCTGGTTAACCGCTGACCTCTCTTTGGTCTTTTTTTTTTTATTTTTTAGAATAGGGAACCCAAACTACGACAAAATAAAATCCCACTTGCACTCTTGTTATTGTTAGATGCTCAGCTTTCAAAGATAAGCTGTAAATAATGGCAACTTTAAAAATAACTTTCAAAAACGTGTTGTACATTAAGGATAAGAAAAAAAAATTTCAAGAATCAGAAGGTAAAACGTCCAGTTTGATGACACTGACCTCCAACGAGACACTTTTTTGAGATTTCCCAGTGCAGAACACATTTCTTCACTTGTCACATTAGTGCAATCTCAACCGTCTCATCACACCGGGACAGGAAAAAAAAAAAACAACGATCATAAAAGCAAATATAAATTGTGATCCAATGTTTTTTGAAAGTTACACCAAAATGCAGAAGAAACAAAGCCAAAGCATTTGAGGTCCAATTTCTAATACAAAACACATCTCCCAAAAAGTTTTAGGGGAAAACAGCTAAGCCACGTTTGACAAAACATTTCATTAATGAACGCTGAACACGGACTTAAAAGTGACTGATTTTAGAATAAGGATAGCATTAGAATTAGTTAATGGAACAGTTAAAATATAGGGATGAAAATCAAGGTTCGGGGTAATAACGGGAGTACTGGGACAGTTACTAAGAGACTTTGAATTCACCGTAAACGCCACATTCTGGCAGTCTCCAGGCGAGGGTGGCAGCATTGAAGTCCACAAATATTGTAGTTTTATAAATCACAAAAAATATATTAAGACAAACTGATTCTTTATTGCCTCGATTGAAAAAACACCCCTAACAGTTTACTTCCTGTTTGCTCAAGGGCCGAGTAGGCAGAACCAATGATCATCGCCCATTGCTGTACCCTGGGAAAAACTGACTTAAAATGTCTTGGAGAGCTTGGTTGACGGACATGGAGTAGTTCTTTCCCAGGTCGTGTCGGCAGGCAGGGCAGGTGTACACCTCCGCTTTGAAGGACCGCTGAAGGCACTCCTGAAGTAAAGAGTTGTGAAATTGAAACCTTTTTCCTTTCCCACATCTTGCCATCTCTTAAGTTTTGTTAACCTTGTAAAAAAAAAGTCAAGTTTACTATAAAAGGATAAATGCAGCTACAGGCTCAGTCGATACCTTTACATGATTCCATGTATTCATGAAAACTTCACTCCTTTCATAGCGAGTATCACTTCTGTCAAGTGAATCTACCACTGAATGCCGAGTGTGGGACATCTAGAGCTTCTTACCCTGCAGACATTGTGTTGGCACTCTGTGGTGACGGGCTGGTAAACCACTTCTTGGCAGCAAATGCAAAGGAAAACCTCTTCGACTTTGCTCAGGAATTTCTGAAAACAAGAAACAAACTATTTAGTGTTCCGTTCACAAGGTGTAATAGTTAATCATTGTTTCCACACTAGAGTTAAGGCAGCAGTTCTCAGTTGCTAAAGGATAACTGTCAATACAAAAAAAACTCAGAAAACACTACTTTTTTGTGAGCTTTTCTCATTTCCACTAAGAGATGCACGTTCAGAGACGGCTACTTCCATTTAGTTTTTGAAAGAGGGAAAAGTAATCCCCCTCAGTCTGATTTGATTAATTTAGATGATCTATTTAAAGCCACTAAAACGCTTCAAATACATTAAGCATCAGTAGTGCTAAGGTTTCTTCTATGATGCAACTGAATCACACTATTGGTAATGTTTTATTGTTCCCAAAGGATAAAGTACTTTGACATATTTATCAAAGTTATTGATGCAAATCAATGCATTTGATTATGGAGAACAGACATATTAGGGATTTAATCATCTCTCCAACAATGTTTTTGTACAAATAAAAGTAACTATGCTTTAAAGTAACAGTATTAGGAATACTGTGGAATTGGTGAACACAGTTCAAGCTCCATGCACAAGTTGGCCAAATGAAGAACCATTCTCACCGGTCCAAGTGAGAGCGACTCCCGGGCTTCATCCCACAGCTTCTTGTTGGCCTTGTCGTTCTTGATAAGGGATTTCTGTTCCTGGGAAAGTTTGTATACCTCCACTTTGACCTTCTTAGGACTTTTGCTTGGCGAAGATTTGGGGGAATCTGGGACAAATCAGGAAACACGTTATTTTAATTCAGAACCCATGAAGCCAAAATGTTTTGCCACAGTTGCTCCATAAAAGCAGAAATCCATCAACTGCACCTACAGCCGATGTTCACTCCTTCAAGAGCAAACAAATTCTATGCAGGATTAGTGATGCAATGCAAAACACGAGACACACGCAACATACCACTGGCCTGAGACTTTCTCTTTCTTTTTGTCTTGCTGGGTGTCTGTTCTTCCTCCTCCACTTCATTTTTGTTCTCCTTTTCTTTCTGGTAGCCGGCAGGATACTGCAACAAACAGTCCAATTATAGTAACCGTACCACACAAATACAAGTCAACAGCAAGCAAGTCTATTTGTACACCGTTTGCAGAATTGACACTTTAACATGTTCAGGGCAGTGTGTCGCCAAAATTATTGCTTGTAACAAAATAAAGAAAATAAAACGGATGGTCCCGTCAATAAAAATCATCATAGGCTTGTATGCGATTATGCTACAAATATTGCCAACGACTGACACAGGAGCAGTTGGCATTATAAATCAGGAATGTGTCATTTGTATCAAGGTGACTGTAAAAAATGCCAAAGATCAACGCCAGTATCAAATCCACCCTACCTGAATGGTGAGGCCAAGCTTCTTGATTCGCTCTTTGCCATCTCTAGTCCACGGCGCTGGCTCATCATCGTCACGCTTCAGTAAATACCTCCACACCAGGAAGCCTGACTTACCCTTGTCAGGCCAGTACTTCACCACCTGCAGTAAAGAAATAGGGTAGATTTAAAGAATAAAAGGTTAAGAAGCAATTTATATCACATCGTATAACCACAAAGAACTGACCTACCAAATTGTGTAAAAGAGTAAAAATCCCATCACTTTCATACCTTATAAATCCCATCATAACGGTTTCCTTCCTCCGGGCAGTATTTACTGTGCTTGCGGCCTTTGCAGTTGCGCACAACTCGAACTGGTTTGCCCTGCTTCCAATTTTTGGCCTCGGCTCCATTTTTGTCATTAACAGGGATGTTGCAGTTAAGAGCCAGGGCCCTAGTAGATCAAAAATATTAACCAAAAAAAAAAAAGAATCAATTACACAAAAATACATTTGTAAACACAAATTAAAAGCGGCCACATTCTGTGTCCTTCAGTGTCATACCGGTTCATGTGGGTAAGTGTCTGATCACATGATTGCTCGGCCGTCCGCTTGTTTCCAGACAGATCTCGGCCTCCGGAACCAGTGTAAGTGAACTCATTACCGTCATCCTACAGCACGAGACATTTACAAACATAAATCACACAAAGCTTCAGAACTTATGCGATCAGAGTCACCATTCTATAATGGGGTAATAGAGATTCCAAAAATAAAAAATTACTTGAGCAAAAACATTCTTGTGTCAACATGTAATCAGATTTGATAAGAACATGACAAGAGAAACTTAGAAGCTGAAGTTAGCCTGTCGCTTAGGCATCTTTATAAAAAAAACTGATTTGTATTCAGTGGTCGTGAAATGACAGCAAAGTGCATACCACGTCATCCTCATAACCTCCTGCCAGGACCAGGGAGAAAGCGCCGTCGTTGCTCCTGCCGTGAATGCCAGCCACATGAGGCCGGTGGACACCAGATTCACTGACCTAGAAGACAAAAAAAACAAAAAACATTTGTGTTACTGGAATAAATATTGTTTGTGGAGAGGCGGTGTCATGGTTGTCACATTCTCCTCACAGCCATTATATACACACACGGTTCGGTTTTTTTCTTTTCTGACTGGAGTTTGCATGTTCTCGCTGCACATGTATGTTTTCCTCCAACGATGCGGTTTTATCACAGTTCAAAATTTGAGATTGATGGCTGTCTTTTAAGTGTTACTGCGAGTATATAATCGTCAGTTTCCTTTGTGATAGACTGGCCACAAGTCCAGGATGCAACTTGCCTTCACCCATAAAGAACAGGTTCCAGTCACGCCACTGGATAAAGCGACGCCGGGTGGATAAATGTACAAAATTATCAAATTAAGTTTAAAGGCAGCATGTTTTCTAAACATCGACATGTGACTGTCATCAACTTAGAACAGACCTGCACTCTGAACTTCCACAGGGAGCCAACTGGGATGCCAGGAATCGGGCCGTAGTGGTTGGAGGGGACAATGGTGCACTGCTTTGTTCGACCAACGCACGCCATCCCCTAAAAAGAAGAAATGGATCGTTTGTGTTCAAAACATGGCGTTTAATGACTGGATGTCAGAGAGTTCTCTACAGGGACACTGATTGTGTGAGCAGTGTGGAAATTCATTTAAAGCAAATGGTAAATCAAAACAACAAATGTTACTTTCATTTTAATAGCATTAAAAACAAATTTAAATCCTGGTGTTACTCACTTTACCCCAGTCCCTCTGACTGGAGGAGCTGGCGGATGCCATCTTGGCTTTCTTTTTGCTTTCCTTCAGCTTCTCTCCAGCTCGCACAACCTCACTAGTGTCATTACGACAATCTGGGCAATACCTGAGACAACATGTTTAAAATCACAATATAATGAAACAGAATATGTAGCACTCTTTATAACAGTGACAAAAATGATGCAATACTGTAGACTCATGTGGAAGTTGACAATATGCAGTTCAATGGCATGCAACACTGAATAAACCGAGGAGTATCAAATCAACCGACCAGTCCTCATCTTCAGGGATGGAGGTGAGAGGAGGATTCAGACAGTACATGTGATAGGCCATGTCACATTCGTCACACAGCAACTGTTTATCCGGGTCCTGCTTGATGCCGCAAATGTTGCAGTTGCATGAGCGACAGTTTTTATTGGGATCATCTTTACACTGTTTGCACTCGGGTCCATTTGATCCTGAAGAGAACAGATAAGTCGTTATATGGTTTGTTGATCAGAGTTGAAAATATGCACTGAATCTAGATTCAAATGATGAAATGAGTGAGAACACTATAAAAAGTGTAACATTTAATGTAAAAAAAAAAAACAAAAAAAAACAAACAAACAGAAAAACTTTGTGTTCTTTACTTTTTAGTGGACTCTCAGATCCAGCTGGGGCGTCGCTCAGTGAACCCGGCTCTTCAATTTTGTAGATTTCAGTCAGAAACATGATCCGACAGTCATTAAGAGAGTCACCAGCCTCACTGCGAATGAAAAATAACTAGTCAATAATCTGCAAAAATGATAATGAACCTGAACATTCTCCTACATCAATAGATGAGAATACTGAACACTGTGGCTATATGAAATAACTGGACAAATCATGCATTACAAATACAGTGAAGTTCATGTTATCATGTCCACAGGCTGCAACTTCTACAATCCCTGGTGATATTATCGCAGCAATAACACATGCAACTCTGTGCAGCCAAAAATCCAGCTTGATACCACTTGTGATAAGTGACCTTTAAAACACCCCGTAGTGTCAACTAAAATGAGTATTTACCCCAGAATAATCTTGGCGTAGATCTCTCGCATGGTACGCGTCTCCCTCTTTCTCTGGATCGCAGCGTCGTACCAGTAGCCACGTTCTTTGGGATCGTCTGGGTTGTAGTTTACCATGACGATCATCCCCGCTTCCAGCTGATGCCACTGGTAAACTGTACGGGCGCGTGGGCGAACATCCTTGGCCAGCAGCTGAATAACCCCATTTTCTGGGTAGCTGTGAAGAGAAATTATTGCACACATCAGAGACAAACCTGTGCTTCTTGCACAGAGGACACGTGGGTTAAAAAGTGTGAATCGACAGCTGGTTTGTACAGTTTCATAAACACGATTGGCGGGACCGATTAGGACCACTTCTTTGCCAACCTTTCAAAAAGCAGGTCGAGCTGGCTTTTAATAATGTGAAAACAGACCTTTTCATAAAACAAACTAATCAAACATGTTATACTGGTAAACATGTCAAACTAAACCAACATGATTTGGGCTGAACTTTACAACTATACTTTCTCCATATAAAGCACACTGGTATTCCATCAACGTAGGTAGGAAAGAAATAGTTAAAAGTCGAAATGTATCGAGGCAGTGCACTGAAAGTGTGATAAAAAAAAAAAAAATTGAGTACCAATAAAACTTCTCAGGAAGTTTTGTCAACAAAAGTTAATGCAATGACAGTCTTACTCTTCATATTTAACGTGGTAGAGTATCTCCTCTTCGTCTGGCTCTGCTTCAGCAGCCTCTTCTTTGGGCGTCTTGGTAGTCTTGGTCACTTTTAAGATCTGGGCTTCAAACCACGCTCCCATGTTTAGGTCTCTTGCATCTACAAGCTCATTGATCTTTTGGAATAAAAATAATAATGATTAATCAAAGACATTATAAAGCATGTAGTCAATTTCTCCTACACAATTACTGATACAAATTATAAACATGTTTTATTCCAGTTACAAAAAGGTTTATCCAATAGTTTAGGATAGGCGGAAGAAAAATATAATAATAATAGCGGGGGATGGAATAACTACATTTTATTTACATTTAGACACAAACGTCATTCATGGTGGATAAGAGACGCGTCGATTAGCACTTTGAAAATGATGAAGTCATGAATGAAAACAGGACAAAAATACTCCAAACCTCAAACTTAAAAAATAGCTCAAGCAGCCGTTCAAGTTTTGTTAAAGTAGAATGCAAGTGATTTCTTATTAAGATAAATCCAATATCAGTCAAGCAAATGGATCAGAAATAACAGATTCAATCACGTATGAAAATGGCTTACTCAAAGCGCAGCATCAATGATTTTGGTATCGAATATCTGTAAGACCGCAATACAAAACTATTTCATAGGATTGTCTTAAATATGTCGAAAAGTCTTTGAAAAGAACGACTGGACCCACTGTACAGGTTTGGATAGAGAATAACTAAATTTGACCAAGACTTGTCATAGTATATAATTCACTGGTAGTTTCAGTAATCAAGCCTCTGTCTGCCATTTGACAGGGTTTCATAACAACATTCCTAAACTGGTGTGACCGTAAGTGGTGCACTACTCTATATAACCAATTTCCCACCTCTGACAAAGCCAAAGTAACATGAAATCACAAAATATAAAATTGTCCAGAACACATTTTCTAAAAAAACGTACCTTAAAAAACCCAAAGCCAGGATCAATAAGCTCTGGAGTGTTTATCTGAGCAACGTTGTCATTTGCCTGAGCAGAGGTGCCGGCAGTCTGGCTCTCCACTTCGCCGTGAGTGGAGTTCTTGTCAGACTCGCTCTGGGTTGAACCACAACCCGAATCGGAGTCGGAGAGCTCTGCCTCTTTATCCTTAATTTTCACAACATCAGCAGAGGGCATCTTCTGCCTCACAAGCAGCTGGACTATATCATTCAGGCCTACGTTGTAGTCAAAGATGGTGTGACCGTCCTCCATCTGATAGAAGGGGAGAGAGAAAAAAAAAACTTGTGCTTTTACATCTTATGCCTCTTTTATTTTGATCAGGAGTAAATACAGCAGTTGAAACCAAGCCATCAATGTCAACTATAATGGGAATGTGACATCATGCAACATCTTGAGCTATTTGGATATCAGCAGCTCTCAGATGTGACAGTTATTAACAGAATCAGCAGACATCTCTGAAAGAAACTCAGACCACATTGCCTCACCTGTTTGCCACGGTAGAAGAGCCTCTGCCTGTCTGGCTCCACACTGAAGAGCTCACTTATTTTGAGCCGCAGTTCATCCACCTTAGTGAGTTTGGACAGAGAATCCACCCGATGGGTTTCCTTCCCATCCATTGTGCGCACTTGAATCCACATTGCAGCTGCCCTGTGTCAACAGTCACACCATAAAGACATTATACCCACAATTGTGATTACCCATTTTATTAAATACCATAAAGAGGAACATCTCATTACTGGATGCTGACATACATTTTACCAAATATAGTGATCAGTAAAAAAAGAACTTTATATCAATTAACATGTGTAAGTCATATTTTCACACAACCCAAAGTTGACTTTTAATTATTTATCATTAAAAACATATACATGTATATCAGTTGCAGCGAAGAGCTCACGTTTTTCCACTTAAAGATTATACCAACATGCATTTCAGTTCCTCTTAGTTTGATAGATGAGCTTACACATAAAACCAACATTTATACTAAGATAAATAAGGCTGTGCATTCAATGCATCAAGATATTTGTCATTCACTGTCACATTAATTTTCGCTAACTGACTTCATCTTAGCAAAACTGCCGCAAAGGTTTCTGGGATATCAAAGACGGCGTCGCAGCAGCTCAAGCGAAAATATCAACAATTGACAGATTCAGCTCGAGAGAGAAAAAAAAAAAGTATTCAAGACACAAGAATAGTCTTAAATGTTGTGAAACTGACTGTTAATGGTTTTTCCAGTTGCAAATCAAGAGCTCGCAAGGTCAGGTGCACAACTGGGCTCTTGTGACACAATGCCTCGGGAATCTTCAGGATTTTCCGTGACCCTCAAGATGTCAACAAACCCGGGGAAGCTCCGTGAAATTTAAATCCTGGAAATACATGTAGTGTAATAACGTCGAATTTCCTTCAGAAAGGTATTGACAACATATTAGAGATGTACATTATTAAACTGGGCTTTAAATGTTTCATTTTACCCTGCGTGGATTCTGATAGAGCAACTTTAAAGACAATGTTCCCATTAACCATATCAAAAACTAAATTACTATTTTCTGGTCATTCTAATCAACCAAGTGAGCTCAAGTGTTTTCTTACCCATGTAGGAAACTACCAAGTGCCTCTTGAATCACTAGTCAATACAGAATCTACTCCTTGCATGACAGACGAGTTTAAAAATACAGTGATCGTACTGCAGATTAAATACGTCCTTGGACAAAATGAAAGTCAGTGTGTGTGATGAGTGTATTGTGCGGCTGTCAGCACTGGGCTGTCACTTGAACAGAGGAACCAGAAAGGGAGGGAACAGGCTGATTTGAATACAGTGCGGGAAAGCGGGCAGCAGGCCACTCCCAGTTCTTTTAAAACCACATCCGGACGCGAGGGAGCGCTAGCAAACAATGTGCCCGTCGCTCGCGCACAATGAAACCCGTCGAAATGCGCCTTTAAACGCTTTTTCACACCGAGCATCTCCACGCCAAAGTCGTCTCCCGGCCGCGTACCCCGCGGCTCGTTGCCGGGACGTGGTGAACGGGGAGCCCCGGGACTGTTTGGCCATCAAACTTTGACGCCGCCGGCCGAGGTCTTTTTGCTAGCTCGAGACGAGCCGTGAACAAAACACGAGCAACAACATGGAAAACAAACCACCACCGCCACAACTGCCCCCAAGAGGGGCAACCTATACAGAGCCGTTCAGTTAAAAAAAAATTTAAAAATTAAAAAAAACACTGCAGGCCAATGTGGAGGAAAAAGATAAATAACTAATCCGAGCTTAATATATATAAATATTTTTTCCTGCCAGGAAATTGTGAAACGTGAGACTTGAACCGAAGAGTTGTAGATTATATAAACTCGCTTCAGATAAAACACAACAGAAATCAGAATCCGCCTTGCTCGAGCTCGACAGCCAGCCGTAGTGTTGCCCGCAGGAAAGCCATGTTAACAGTTTATTGCAGCAGAGACTCCCACCAACATGTGAATTACAGGAAACTGCAGACTGGCTCAAAAGGCAGGAAAAGTGTGGCTGCGAGTCACTCTTTTGGTTCATCCTTAGTATTCTTGTTGGTGAACTACACGGCTACATAAGCACAACAAGCACAACTTCAGCAAGTTAGAAGAAAATATATATATATATATATATATATATATAGGCTAGCCACTGAAATATTTTGAGTTCAACATTCAAAGTTACAATGAAAAAGAAAAAGCTGCCTTTACCTGTCTGTTTTGTCCAAGTCAAGGATTTGGCGTTAAAGGAATAACGCGCACGTTTTCCCCTAAATTAACTTCTTTGCAGGATTGGTACGACCAACTCTAAGCCGTGTTGGAGACTGATCAATGAGTTATTCTTCAAGACTTCAATATTCCGCCTGTGCTAAAAAAAATGCCGCTTCGCTATTGGCTGCGCGCGTCTCTTTACGTCAATGTCATTGGCTGAAACGGCTGTCAGTCACCCGGGTGGCTGGAGCTAAGCCTCAGCGCGCGAAACGCTACTCTCGTGGGTGCAACTCGAGATCGCGGAAACTCTCGCGAAATCTCCGAAGACCCACAGAGAGGCAGATGGTGGATGGTAGTAAACAAGCCCACTGGACGACCCATGTCCCGGGCATGTGTCCGTCCTGCAAAGGTTTCTTCCTGTTCGAGGGAGTTTTTCCTTTCCACAGTTGCTATGCTGGCTCATGTGGATCTGTTGAGTTTCTCTCTGTAAAAAGCCCATAGAAATGACTGTGTTGTATTTGGTGCCATATAAATCAAGTTGAACTGAATTGAAATGAACTTAGGGTCACCGAGGTTTGCAATGGTAAAAATTGTGGGTATGTGGTTGTCTGTCTCTGTGTGTTTGCCCTTTCCAGGGTGTACTCTAACTTTATTGTTAGCTGGGATAAAATTACCCACATTACTGAATCCCTGAATGGATGAAACAGGAGAGAAGATTACTCCAGTAGCTTTGTAACTTTTCTAGTCAACTGTTTTTTGTGCCGAGGAAACTTCTTCTGTCTTTCCAACCAATGAGAGGAGAGCTCGTGTGACTCTCAGCCAATGGGAAAGCAGAAGCGTGCCCACACGCCATACATCCATCCATCGATCCATCCACGGTGGTGTAGTTGAAAACATTGGTCCTGCTCTAATACACCCAGAAAAAGCCAAAGTGCTGCTTTTCCAAATTTATGCAAAACTGGGACATTCAATATATGTCGGTTTCTCATCTAATCCCATCCAGTTAGACACCGGTCACTAAAAGAGGGCTAAGCATTAGCAGGCCAAGTGCCCTATTTTAAATGATTGATATTGAAGCATGATCACCCTATGAAACCCTTGGAAATGCATTATAATATTGACAGTGCAGAAGTTTGTTAAATCAGAAATAAACATCAATACTCATACAAGCGATCATTGCTCCAAACTGTTTCACTGGGAGGCAAGACCCCCATGTCTCTAAATTAGGGCACTGCTCCTATCTAAACAATTTAGAACTGAATCTTGATGCATGGAACAGAAATGAAGAGATAGCGCCTTACAGTGGAGTTACATGAAGCAGAAGAAGTATCTATTCTCTTCAGCAACTCGTCCCTGTCTGAACGTAATGGATAAATGACAATGTGACACGGAGTTTCATTGAGAGTTTATATCCAGTTGATACAGTCAAGCGTCTCTATCAAATGATCTCTATACAAAATAATGTCAATAAAAGGCCTATCAGCAATGTTATACACACCTGTGTGTGTACTCTAAAATGATTGTGTTTCACACAATGACTAACACACACTTAATAAAACATCAAGAAAACTTTGATATATACCAATAGGTTGATTTGTGCAACACGAACACAACGTGACACTGGTGCAAATACAGCAAAGCCATTAATGGCCAAATAACATGTCGTGAAGTAAAACTCCACCATTGGTACCTGACCAAATGACGGAAAAATCCATGTTAATGGTATAATCTGAAACCATACCTCTAATAGAACAAAACAAAGCGTGAGGTAAATTTCATGCCACATCCAGGTTGTATTGCTTGGAAGTTGATTATCAAATCTTCAGCTGTAAGGAGGTCACACTTAAAAAAAATAGAAGCACTCTAAAGTAGAAGCAGGGAAAATAAAATGTTTTGACACACAGTAACATCAAATGGCATTTTAGCCGTTGTCCTCGGTTCAGTTCAGCAGAGCTCACGGGACACGAGTAACATTTGAAAAAATATATATAAAAAGTGCTCTTTCATACAAAACTATGAAGATCAGATTGACTGAATAATCAGAGTTGTGTTCCCTGGCTTACAAGTATTAGGAAAGAGTGAAAATTGTAACTGCAAAACAGAATAAATGCAGCAAGTTGTAGCATCTGCTTTCTACCAGGGGAAATCATTGATTGAGCTTCTTTCTTTTTTTTAATAGATATGAGCATTTGTTGACAGTAATGTTGAACCATGCAAGTTGGATTATTGAGGAAGTTTGTGACACGTAGTTCAAAAGATCTCTCTCTGTAGTTTTGAATTGGCTTTTTTATTGTCAGTGTTTGACCCCTGTTTCACAGCAATGTAGCTGAAACAGACTTTTGATTTAACCCTATGCAAAAAGATAACTATTCATCAGTTAAGTAAATTCATACTTAAGTAAAGTATGGTCTAAACAAAAATAGAAGATGCTGTGAGTGAACTTTACAGTAGTAATATTTCACTTTATTGCTCTATTATAATTCTGTTCTACTTTATTTCATGAAGTTTAACTCATTCAAACCAGTACAACCTCTGCCATCAAGTATAGGAAGCATTTTCAACTAAATTCTGCCGCTGGTGCAGCACATTAACTAGAACAGCTACAGCTACTTTACTTCTCTAACCCCGAAACATCCACTGACTTTACACTTTATTACACTAATGTCTTTAAATTTTTCTGTCTTCACATCCGGCTTAAATTATACTATTACAGCAATTATTGCTTTACCCTTTTCTTTGAACTGGAACATCAACGTTTTTATGTCATCTGTTTCTAAAAATCATTAACATCATTTACAAACATCTTTTCTTAACTATTTCTTTTATGGAAACTTTTCTGTGAGTTTCCTTGCCATAACTACAAAGATAATTGAACTATTGTTGCCTGTTCAGGATCAGGATTATAAAGTACTCTTTTTTTTAAAAATTTATTTTTCTGTATAACATGAACATGAAGATCCTTTACCGACAGTAATTCATTTATATATATATATATATATATATATATATATATATATATATATATATATATATATATATTGCATGTCATTTGACGCTTTTGACACTACACCAACTGATTTTTGAATAATTTCTATACAGCTGATAACATTATACACATTTATTCCTACATTTTGAAACATATATATATATATATATATATTTGCTTTTTATGCTCAAAAGTTTCCAAACAGAGGAGTTGTTGTATGTTTGTATTTGAGTGATATGAGCAGAAGTTAAACACTAGTACTTCTGCATACTCAACACTTTCATCAGAGGAAACAAGGAATAACGTTTGTCCTCCAACATCCCCTGACGGTGGCCCGTCCGCTCCTATTAGACCTGCTCAATGTGCGGCTATGACTGTTACTCTCAAGGGTGACCGTGTTAAACTGTGTGAATGTCTGGCACAGTGTTAGTGCATGCTGAGAAAATCCTCCCCAGCATGGAAAAAGGCTGCACACACTCAGAAGAATAAAGAAACACTGAGTGAGTCACATCAGCTGCACGGCGTCTCTGGGGTGGTGGATCCTGGACAGAGCTGCCTGGCAGGCACTGAACAGCACTCAGAGCTTAGAGAGGATGACAGGAAGTGGACGCGGCAGGCCAAGTCATCAAGGAAATCCTTCTGTAGCTTTGTTATTCCCTGAGAAAGCACAGCAGGCAGGGACTGCACACTGAGAAGAATGGAGTCCAGTTTCTCCTCCAAAGCCACGATCCTCCTGTCCAGCTCGGCACTTCGATGCTGCAGTTCGGACACCAGATCATACATCATGTTCTGAGTCTGCAAAGCAATATGAACACAGTTCACTCCTGTGACATGTTGTAATCACCATCCAGAAACACCGGTGATGCAGGAATGATCACTCTTGAAATAAAGATAAACATTAGATGGATTATGGCACCCAGAAAATATAAGC
Source organism: Lipophrys pholis (assembly GCF_963383615.2). Lineage (NCBI taxonomy): Eukaryota > Metazoa > Chordata > Actinopteri > Blenniiformes > Blenniidae > Lipophrys > Lipophrys pholis. The sequence continues at coordinate 21,908,528 of NC_137640.1, read as the reverse complement.
AAGTTTGAGTTTCAGACTTTTTCATTATGTCATCATGAATGTAACAAAAACTACATTAATAAAAAAATACAGTTGCCCATACACTTTAACAGTATTTACAAATATTTTTGACAAGCATGCATTTTTATTCGAACAATAATCCAGAGCAGTAAGATGACATGTATTCAGTCTCTGGCCTGCAAAACTGTTTTCTTATTGTCAGGTGGTAGTATAAAATGATCATTCAAATTGTGTTTTTCCTGATTAAAAAACTTATAGACAATTCAAAATACCCCAGAAAAAAAAAATATATCTTAAGTGTACTTGTTGTGTTTAAAAGAAAAAAAAGATTTAAAAGAAAATCAAACCTTTGCAAGATCGGCAATTGTATTGGCCTGGTCAGTTAATTTCCTTTGCTCCAGTTTGACCTCTCGCAGCCTAAAGTTAACAAAAAAAATAAAATCAATGAGTCATTTTCAAGTCAAATTAGGTAACCGCAGGATACAGTTTGTCTTAAACTTCAATTTCTTTCATAACAAAAATATGTCACAATTTTCCCTGTAATTTTTTAAAACAAAAAGCATATGAGAAAAAAAACAAAACCTCCACGACGAAGTGATACATACTGGTGGATGGCTTGGAGGAATTTACGCTGATGGTGTCGTACTCTGGCGTGATCCACCTTCTTGACCAGTTTAGTGTTTTTGTAGATGAGCCACGTCTCCCTCAGAACGTTTGCAGCTGTGTTCTTAATCTGAAAGGCATAACCATACCAATGGAAACAGCAGGAATGTCTCTTTAAAATATTTCAGTAATTATATGTTGTATTGGTTTTTTTTCATCTGCTCATTAGTTATTTGGCAACTGTTCTTTATCTAATTTCATTTCATCGCATCTTATTGATTAATATTAGATCCTTTTGAGAACCCATTTAAGTAAACAAAGAAAAACTTAAACGGATTCTAAAAGATCAAAAGTGAATGTATAGTTCACTGTATCTCCGTGTGTCAACAGACCTTTTTGTAAAGTTGAGTATCCATCATGAAGTTATGGACATGTTTTTCTGCCCTGGTGAGTTCTGACTTTCTTGCAACGACAGCCACTACCAAAGCTGTGCAACCAGCCCCCTGAGGAGAAAAGAGGTGAAACAAAATAAATAAATAAAAAAAAAAAGTTGGACTAATAATATCTGTCAACAGTTTTAGAACAGGTTTTATAATAACAGCGAGATTAAACTCTGAAAAATATTATAGAAACCATTTGAAATTCACAGTCCACAGCTAATAGAGTAAGCCTCCACTACATTATGTCTAATGGTGGTACTTGGAGAGCTCGATATTTTCTAAGGTGGTACACACTGTGAAAACTTTGAGAACCACTGCTATACAATAAGCAACATATCTCTGTAGACCACCAACGCTTAAAAAAAAAAAAAAAAAAAAAAGACTATTCTCTCGTTGTGGGTCACTGCCAAGGTACAGATATAGTCAAAGTTCTGGAAGAAAAAATGACATTTCAGTGAATGATTTCTAATCATTGTGCCTTGAGTCATATTAATAACTATTCTAGGTGCGGGTTTAGTGGCTGATGACCAAACTGAGGGTAAATTTGGTTGCTGGTTTAGATCTTATCAGGTCATTTCACTGTTTGTGTGCTTGAGAAAGATTGTTTACTCCACTTTCTCCAGCACAAAACAAACCGTGTATGATAGTGTGGTGGATGTTACATTCAGCCATCATTGATTTCCTGCTCCTACACAGTTCTGTAATGCTGAGGTTGATTGTGCTGAAGATTTGGGGTTTTAATCCAAACTCCAGATACGAGTACAATCAGCATGATTCATAATTAACATCTGCTTGTCTCTGTCGAGAAGGGTTTTCCCTATTCTATTCTATTCTGTTCTATTCTATTCAATTCTATTCTATTCTATGATCGGTGTTAACCAAACTTCATACAAAATATCCGTGAGAAATCACTTTCAGCAGAGGGCGACACCGTACATATGTGTGGGCAAACTGTAAACTACAATGCAATGCAAATTCTTTGAAGTGTTGATAACTTCAGAGAAAGATCCTAATTTCATACTCCTCACCACATGTCCATGCCACTATGAATCTCACCATTATTCCCGTCAACAAGCAAACCCCTTTTCCACAGTAGGTGTGAGGGACCATGTCCCCATATCCGATGGACAGGAAGGTTATGGAGATCAGCCACATTGCACCAAGAAAGGTACTGGTTATTTCTTGTGCGTCATGATACCTGTTGGGATAGACAGTGTCCTTGAATTATCATGGCATGAAAAAACCAAATGCAAATGAAGAGGTTCATTTTGATACCTCTCACATACGCGCACGGTCCAAGCCGCAATAATCCAACAGGACACACTGAAGACAAGCAGGACTGTGCCAGGACATATGGTCATCAAAGTCTTCATGACAAATCGAGTGTCAAAGTTGATCTTGTTGAGTGCCCCGATACTACGGGAGGAAGCGTCTGTGAACAGCTTGCTGTGGAGCAGCATCACCCGTCCAATCAGGTACAGGCGCAGAAACATCGGCACCGACAGCATGATGTCGACGTCGGCGTCTGCCACCGAGGCCGTGTAACTGAAGGCAAGTCGAGTTGTCCAGGTGAACACATACTGGCCTGGGATTGGATGGATGGCACAGACCAGCAGCTCCAGCACAACAAAGAGGATTCTCTGAAAGGTCATGGCTATTCTCCAGTCATCCGCCCCATTATCCACCATGAAGAGCTGCGGAGGAGGACAGAACTGATTTATACATTAAGACACATGTGTTTTGGAATACCGATTTATTTAGTGTATTGGACGTGTGTCAACTTGCCGATGGGACCTATGTATGAGGTTATTTTTCATTCATTAAGTACGACAGTAAGATGACTGACATCTGACTTTTAGGCAAAACTTAAGAGGGAATTCAAACTTGTGCGTTCCTTGCAACTTACAAAATAAATTATGTGTTAATCACCCGTGCATGTTTGTATTTCATCCAATAGCACGTTGTGGTGCAGTGTGAGCCGGTTCACAGTTCACCAGGAACCACAAGAGGAAAGCTGCTGATGTAAAACTACGATGAGCCATTTGTTGTGATGATTATAATATCAGCTCAGGCCACTCTACAATCAGCAGTTTGTTGGGCAGTGTGAGTGACAAATATGGATTTAACAACTTTGATATTGTTTGTTCGTGATCTACTCACGTAGAATATTCCAGATGAAAATGTGTTTATTCAGTCAATAAGGAACCGCCTGTTCTAAGATGAAAAATTAAGTGTTATATGGTCGAAACCTTCTAGTTTAGCTTGAATAATAGTTTGTGACCATAGTGTCTATCGAATCGCATGATTTGGTAGAAAGAACTTTTACCAATCATGAGAAGGAATGGATTTTGCCTGCTTTGTTTATCCAAACTTATACCTGGATTTCCCGTGCATGATACAGCACAATGAGTACAAGCAGAATTGCCGTAGAAAGGCTGATCAGACCCTTCAGGAGATATGAATACAAGGATTCCTGTACACAGTGGAGACAAGAAAAACAGTAGAGTGTTACTGGAGCTTGTATTGTAAAGGCACATTGAATGAGTGTAAAAACAAACCTTCACAGAACAGAGTGTGTTTTACGTCTACAAGTAGACTGTTCTGAACTGTCAAAACCAACTTGGGGAGTAAAAAGCAACCTAAAATCTGCTCTTGCTTGAACAAATGGGGAATCCAGCAATGGGGTTGTGTGCTCATCTTCACCCCTTTGATTGTAAAACAAACTGCATTTTGAAACATCTACAGACCTCAAATACTGTTCGTTTGATAAACCTGAGAAGTGAGTAAATCAGAGTAGTCAATCTGAAATGTTATCATGAATGGTTTAAGGAAGAAATGACTCCCATCTTGCACATATGAGAATAGAAAGCGACTTAAATAAATATTGACCGGCAAAAGTCACATCAACAAGTCATTTAGAAATGGAGATAAATGTTCCCACAACAGACACATTATCAGAGGGAGGTGTTTGGCGGGTCCAATAACCATTAGAAATTAGGAGCAAAAAGACCGGCTTTAAGTTCGGTGATATCTGACTGATTATTAAAGACATCAGGCGTTTACAACTGGAGAGCATCAACATAGTGGTGGAAGAAAAAAAACCCTGAAACAAGTTGAAGGTGGACCCAACAGAGAAATATTAGAAAATCATTGTTTAACAGAAATCATTTTTCTGCAAGTTTGTCCCACTATAATAAACCCCGTACCGTACAAAGCCTCAAAATATATGACGCGTATTTGCTGAGTATTTCTGCAGTGATGCTTTAGAAATGAAGCACTGTACATTCAAACAGGCCTGCAGTACCTTGTTATAAAACCCCCTTGATAGCTCCGTTTCGATGACCATGACAATGATGCCAAACATCCCACAGACTAAGGCATAGTCACTCAGCTGCTTGCGCTTCCCAAAGAGAATTTTTCTCTGACCAAGCCGGTAGCTGAAGTCCTTTGTCTTTTTCTGAGGGTGGCTGGTGTCTTCCCTGCTCAGGTGTCCACTGTTGGCCTTGCTGGAGTCTTCTCTGATGACTTTGGAGAAAGCGTCTTCCAGCATGGCACTGTGGAGGAGCTGGAGAGGCTGCTGGCCCGACTGAAGATCCGCAAGACTTGATCTTAAGGTGCCGTGACCGCCCAACGGCCGCATGGCGTCCCCATTAAGGAGGTCACCGGCTTCTGAGGCATTGGGGAGTGGTGGGCTGTGTTTAGGGAGAGAAAGTCTGGAGCCACTGAGGTTCTGAGAAGTCTAGTTGCAAAAAAGAGAGGGTTTGTCAACACATTGCATGTAGAATCACATAAAATATACTGTATGCAGAGAAAGCTGTTGGTACGAACATAAATATCACTTTCTTAAAAAAACAAAAATGAAAAAACACAAGAGTGCTCCCATGTGGTTAAGAGCAAAAATGACTTACTGCTTGTGAGGCCATTTTAAATTGTACAGGATTTTGTTCAAAACCTTAACATACTCAAAAAATTTCAATTAACAAAGTTTGCAAGCATTCCCCAAAACATTATCAGGATTGTCCAGCCCCATGTAAGTTAGAAGCAGAGAGCACATAATTAAAAATCTCAGACCTGACTGCGCCGCTGTCTTGCTTTCTCTTCCACCAGATCGTGGTTCTCCAGTGAACTATACTGGCTGATGGAGAAGGACCTGACACTTTTGTTACTGAGTGACGTGCAGGACCTGTTCCCCCATGGAGTGCTGGTTGCGGGTTTGAACGGTAGATGTTGGCACTTGAGGACGATGGACGAGTCTCCCTTCGACTTGGTCGTCTGATCATAAGCTGTTGAGCAGCGAGAGTCTTGCTTCTGACGCTGCTGGACTAGAAGTGGTCCTTTACCAAAGATCTCCCTCCAGTTGACCTCTTCACCAGCAGCAGGCAGAGACTGCTTCGGAACTTTTTGTTTTTCCTTTGAGTGATTGATGGAGGTCAGGGGAATATTGAATACATTTGAAGTGTTTGCAGGGCTGTTGTCCGTCAGCTTGAAATGATTGCAAGGCTGTTCTTTAGGGACATCCTTGCCAAAGGACATAAAATTGGCCTTTGGGTGGTTTGTTGTAGGTTTCCAAAAATCTTTCTGGGTTGTCTCTTGTGGTAAAACCTGGGAAGTCATTGACATCTGGCCTCCCTCGGGGAAAGGTGGGACGAGTGGCAAGGACGAAGGGCTTCTCTTATCTGGAACCCTAGAAAGACCGTCTTGGAGTGTGTTGTGTTCTGATTGGGAGAGAAACCCAGAGGCCTCTGCACGGTGTTGACAACCACAAATGTCGTTGTGATTTGGACGTCCCGCACCGGCCTGGGCTCTTTCAGCTGAGGGGGATTCTTCTCCCATGCTGCTTACCTGGTCACAAAGGAGCAGCCAGTCCTGATCGCTCAGCTGCGATAAGGTTAGGTTTTGCGTTTTCAGGGGCGACATCCGGGCCGAGCTTTTCGGAGGGCTGATTCCATTCGATTTTTCATGTGGTGAAGATGCGCAGCGCCGACTTTTCTCCTGCGGGGATGACGGGGTTTCGACAGAGCTTCCGGCGTACGGCTTCCCCTCATGGGTCTTCGTCAAAGAGGACGGACCCCCTGCGTTACAGTGCTCATGGTCCTCATCTCGGAAGACTTCACCTGTTGAGTCAAGACGACGAGTCGCGTTGGTGGGCTTCACCAAAATCAACCTCATGGCATTACGGCAAAGCTGAAATCACACAGAGAGTTTTTCACATGTTAGCACATCGGGCTTCATAAACTGGGAAATGTGCATTTTTACTTGTAAGCTATTTTTAACAGTTTATTTATACAACAAATGTATTTAATCCCAAAAGTTCTTATGTCTGACAAAGATGCAGGAGCTACTCTAAATCTTAACTTAAAGAACACACAGCGACAGAGTCACTCTATTACTTGAATCCCACATCAATGTAATCCTGCAACTGGTGATAGCGGGGGAAATCTTTAATTGATTAATTATGCTTTTTTTCTTTAATCCAAACCTGAAATTGCACAGCATAATCTACTTATTTTAGAAGGATGGGTCGATGGATGGATAATTGTTTTGACTGAAAAGTGCAAAATTTGCCACCAAACTGTGATCAGCAAATACATGTTTCATCATTCCTATTGTTAAAGCACTAAAGCGTTTAGCTGACGATGATTCTCATATTATTTCTTGAAAATCCGGCTCACAACAGAACAAGCAACATAAACTGTATTAATTGCTTTGTAAAAAAAAAAAAGGATGAATCTCATGTGGCATTTTCACACGGTGAAGTCTTGAACTAACGTTGACTCCCTCCAGTGTGTTGATACGAGCAATAATAATGCAGAATAAACTACCATTTCTATGAAAAAGACATTTTCAGGTGGGCTCTGAACATAAACGGATGTAACCCCAGTGCTGTATTTCTTTCTTTCATACATGCAAATCAGACTGAATGCAAAGAACGTATTTAGGAATCTTTTTAATTGTTTAATGTGTTTTAAATGTCAAGTTCAAAGACGGGAAATCATTTAACAACCAAATATTTGACTTTATTTTATTTTTTTTTTTTCCAGTAAAAACAAAAAAACAGGCATTTGTCATTCTGCAGAAAAAGGTTAACATTTTGTAGTACACCTCAAATAAATCTATAAGATCACACTGTCACTCTTCCAATAATTTATCTATATCCATTCACTGCCTTAAAAAATGGAAATATTACTTTTGTAAATGGCAGTTGTCTTTTTATTTCATTTCAATGGAAACCTTAAGATGTAATTAAATCTCATTGAGATATTGTGAAAGTTTCTGCTTTGCCAGTTGACTTACCTTCTCCTTCTACGTGGGATGTGGTCCGATCTTGAGGAAGCAGGTTACTAACGGAAAGTCCACCCAATTAGCAAAACACAAGCGTTTAAGAGGAAGAAGAGCAGCCGGAGTGAGTGCTGGCCAGCCGCTTGCCTCCTCCCGGGCCCAACCCTTGATAAAAGAGCTTTGGAGACGCTTTCCTTTGAAAGTAATGATTAGAATTCAACATGAAGAAAGAATAGGGCAGCAGCAGCTGGCCCGTTAGATGGTTGCCATGCAAATGGACGGAGTGGGAGGGCGCAGCAACAGGTTGAGATGTGGAGAGAAACGCACGCAAAAAAATAGAAAAATTAAAATCGGAACATCAGACGCAGAAGCTCAAAGACTTCCGCAGAAATACGGAGAGGATTCGGGAGGTTGTGAGGAAAGACTAAAGGGATTGGCACCGTTCAATTAAACAAAACAAAAGGTCACTTTAACTGGCCATTGAAGGCCTGTGATTCAAAGGCCTTCACACCGTCTCTTATCTGCCCCGCCGCCAGAGCCTGCGGGACAAACGGCTCTGTTCTCGAATGTGGTGAGCTGAATAAACAAGCCTGTTGGTACAAGACATCAACAGCTGTGTCCCCAAAACACACACTTCAAAAAAATCTGATAAAAAAGAAGAAGCTGAAAACGGGGTTGAAATTTAAAAATAAAAAAAATTATAATTGTGGGAGTAAATCCCCTCAAATGTTTACTATCTACATCGACTGAGCATAGACAAAAAAAAAAAGACATTTTCTATGCAAAATACACAAACTAACTCCTCAAAACATCCGGCTATTCTTCTATCTCAAAAGGCCTCTTGTATTTCCCCAAACATTTCCCACTTTCTGAATAAGTACATTTAGTATATGTGTTTCTTCTTCTTCTTCTGTCTTCTACTCGGTGGAGAACATTTTAATCAAGCTACACTTCAAAAAATAAATGAAATCTTAGTCATATTTAAGTTTGTTTTTGTTTTGTTTTTTATACGCAGTTACCATCTCTCCTGTTGGCATCAAACAGACGTACAAAGCCCGCGGCTCTGCCGACTCAGCAGCTCACTTTATGAATGTTGCTGTGCTGGAGAAAACCATTGTGACCAGAAGCAGCACTGCACACGCTGGACGTCTAAATGATTACTGTAGTGAATTCAAAGCACCGGCTGTCACTATATTTTGACCAGAGGAAAACATTTTTGAAGCACTGGAATATCAATCTAAAATTGTTAGTTACTCATGTGGCTGCACGTCACCAGAGAATAATATCTTTTTTTTTTTTTTTTTTTTCTTTCTCTCCTCCATGAATATGAGCTGCATTACAATTCTTTTTTTTTTAGCACCAGCAGTTATGAAGCTATCATGTTGGGATCAAAACCTGACCTTCTGTTGCTGGCCATCGACTTTATCTGCAGTGAAAAATAAATCGGCCAGAAGCCAATGGGGTCTGGCAGAATAGATAAGAGGGGTCATTGCAGCGGCTGAAATCTGGTGATTTCCTGGAAGAATGAAAAGCATCTCGCTCATTTGTTGAATTTGTACAAACAAAATGGAATTTTCTATTTTAATCCAAAAAAAAACCCAAAAAACCTGAGAGCATTTTGTGGTTGTGAATAATTTGATTCATTTGTTATTTCTCTTTCCTCCATGGGTTTTAAAGCGGAGGCCGTTTCTCCAAAATACCACTGAATCAAGTGACGTGTTAATTCAACAATAGATTGGAATTTTTGCAATGAAAGACAAATTAAAGGTGAGAGGGTATTTTATCATACTGAATTGGTATATTTAAAAAATAAAATAAAAAAGTTACTTACAGGTACGCCTGCAGCGGACGTTCACACTGAGGACTTAAATCAAAATCAGGTCATTCATTTTTTTGCATCCAACCAACTTCACCAGACCAAAATTTGTTTTCAATTAATCCATGTTTTTATGTGAATTGTAATTAGAACTTTTTTTTTTTTTTTTTTTTGCAGGTATTTTCTAAGCTCTATACTCCCACAACAACCAGAATGTGTCACTCCCTCTGAAGTCAAGCGTGTTTAAAAGAAACCAGACAGGTTGATGATTGAGCTGTGAACTTTAATAAGTTACTCTCAAAACATCCGGCTTCGCGTCTCCCCGGGAAAGCAGAATCGTCGGGACGCCCCAGGAACGTGCAGAAATTTCATGATCATTCGTTACTTTGATCTGGCTAGTGAATGGAACAATAAAGCAAAGTCCTCAAGCATTGCAGAAACTAAGCGTTTACGGGTGGGTTTTTGGTGAAAGCTCTCATTAGTAACACAAAAAATTCATAATGAAAGTATTCAATTTCTCTAATGGAAGTCTTCAATGTGCACCAGCGCACAGTTTTCGGTTGGGGGTTACGAGGGGGCCCCGGGGGCGTTCACTTCGTGTTGAACGTGGCGAAGCGTTGATTCAGGGGGTTCTCCGGGGCCTTCGTCCACTCCTTCTTCAACTGCTGCTTCAACTGCGACAAACGCATGTTGGGGTTCTCCATTTTCAGACGAGGCATATTTGCCTCCTCGTAGGCGGCGAATGCGGCTTTCATCCTCCGCTCCGGGTGGCGGTCCAGGTCCTCAGGCCCCGTGCTGCGGGACAAGAAACCGGGATCAGAGACGCCGGAGCAATTAGGAATCCCTGTAATCACAGGGACAGCTCTCACTCATGCCAGCAATACCTGAGCACAGCGATGGCATCTTCTATCGTTCTGGCTTCAACCGTTCCTTCTTCGGGGATAATTCTGTTCACGTTCTCCTCCAATGGCGTCTCCAAATGGCTCTTTTCTGCATGGAGAAATTCATACATGGAACGAATGTAATTCCCGAAACGGCCACTATTTACTTTCACTGGCTGCTGGGTAAAGGACTTCTGGTTTCCTAAACAGCACACTCTTCTCTCCAGCTTATACGTTACCATTTGGCTTGAGCTCCGGTTGCAGCTCCTGCTCTCTCTGAAGCGTTTCTTCAATCTGGGCCCGAGTTACTTTCCCTCCGGCTGCGAGCGCCGCTTGGGCTCTGCCTTTCAGTCGAGCATTCTCCTCGTCCAGAAGTCGCTGGTTTTCCTTTTTCCTTTCAAGGAGTTCCACTCGCTTCTTCTCCTTGTCATCCTTCAACAGCAGAAAACCCCATCAGAGAAGAGAGCCGTGGCTAAAACTCTGCATGCACACAGATTTATTTGTGTTTCCCCCCACCATACTCTTGATATTACTCAGCTTCCTTTTCAAGCCATTCGTTTTTACACCGAGACTCCCTAGCCTTGTTTGCTCTGTTTGACTCACGGTCATAGTTAATGCTAATTTAACCACAGATACAAGTACACAGCTGAGTGCAATCGTGTTGGTCGTAACCTTCTCAGACTGGACTGTGGGCTCACTCACAAGTTCCTTGGTGAGGTACACTGCTTTAAAAGTCCCAGACAGAATATTTGATTTTACTGTGGGAAGTGTCTGTCTGAAGACTTTCTTCAGGACGCCACTGAATTACATTATTTTACACATTTTCTGTAATAATCAATTAGTAGTACACTCATCTATACAAACGTTTATTACATGTCTACGAGGCATTGAAGGTGACCTATCTGAAGTGTACCCAGTCCTCAAGAATAGCGGCGATTGACTCAATGGAAGTTTGACTGGGCTACGATGCACTGGCAGATGGATGGAGAAGGTGATGGAGACTGCTCACCTTTCTTTGCCCCTTCTTAAGCACGTGCTTATCGGTCTCTTGCCAGAGGGCATCCTCTTCTTCCTTCTTCTTCCGGGCATCTTCCACCGCCTTGGCTTCAGCCTTGCGAGCTCTGGCTGTGACCGCCTTGGAGTTCTCACCCTGGAACTTCTTTGGCATCCCAACAGCTGCCGTTCAGCTGCTGGAAGAAGAATAAGAGGGGTCACAAACTGAGCAAGAAGCCTAGTTTCGAAAGTGACAGGTACACGTACAACAGTAGAAAGGAGGGCGGGGGGGCAGCAGTGAACCGTGCAGGCTTGTGTTTTCAGTATTGATCATGTCAGACTGAAGCGTCTTTGACGGAGAGCAGCCGCTCATGTATGACTGCCCAGGTAGACAGAGGGACTCGAAAACATACAAGTAAACATCCGTTGAATCACGGTTTTGTAAACACGACCACGCGTTAATAGTTGTGCCTGTTTTAAGGAGCTCAACAAAGTCATGAATACATTTGCTCCTCCTGCAGAAGTCGACCCTTGTGTGCTTGTCAAATCGGCTCGTTAGCATTAGCTCAGGATGATAAACCAGAGGAGTTTGATCTGACAACCAGCGCCGACAGATTGTAATTCGGCTTGGAGCTGCCTTTTAAAAGACCACTTTGGAGCTGGGTACGGATGAGATTTCCTACCAGTAGGAGAAGAAATGCGGTTCGCAAGCAGACCACAATTTTCAGCTGTTTCGAAGAGGCAGCCGCCACCTCCTCTCCGAACCCAGCGCGCACCCAGATGACGCGTCTTCTTCTGTGGTGGGAGGATCGAAAACAGCCCGGAGGTCCTCACCGCCCCCCGCTGGTGCTACGCTGTAACTGCACCTCCTGGTCTGAGGCTCGGGGTGCGTCCAAATAGTCCCTCCTATCTCATTTCCTATCTACTTCTCCTTAACCCCGGGAAGTGTTTGAGTGGCGGCCATGATAAGGAGCGTTCGAATTCTCTATAAGCTAAGGAAAGGAGGCTCCATGCTTCCTTTATAATCTCCTTTAGCATCGGAAACACTGACGCATCCTTTACCAAAGGAGACAAGATAATGCTGCGGTACAATTCTTTGTGGCAACAACATTTACAAGGACCTCCGCTCATCCCTGCGTTCACAGAAACTCATGGAAACTCAGGATGACTTAATGCAAATCATGCAGTAATACGCCTTGAACAACTTTAAATAATCTAAAACCCATATCCCAACTTTGAATGTTATGCAGATGTTGTAAAACGAACAGGGTAAAGTTTTTGTGCGGCCTATTCTCAGTTTGCATTGGCTATTTATTCACGTGGCAGTCGGCAGTGCATAGGAAAGGCGATAGGAGGAACTATTCTGAACCAGTGTTTTTCTTGAGGGACACACATTTTTACCACCACAAACTACCACCCTCCACCACACCCTGTACATTTACAAAGCAAACTGAAGAAACTGCATCAACACATTATATGTAATGTATAGTTTTATTTTGTTTTGTGACGCCGAGTTCCTTCTTTCTGAGGATGAACTCTTGATCTCCTCAGCTTGCATAGCTTCAAACTTTCATTCACCAGTTTTCTCACCTCAAAACATGCATTCAACTCTAATTTTGTCCGTTGCTTCTATGAAGCCATATTCTATCCAACTTTCTTGGCACCCCCTCCTTTAATTTTTGATGTCTTCCTCTAAAGCTTTAGCCTGACGCTTGACCATTTTTTTCTCTTGGTGCTTCTTTTGCGAGCTTACCTTTGTGCAAACCGCCGACAGGCTATTCACATTCAAGACATTTCATGGAGATATTTTAATACTTTAAAATGTATTTTTTGTGTATTCTTTAAAATAACACACTTTTTAATGTAACACTTAAGCTTTAGTACTTTTGTGACTCAAATGAAGTAAATGGTAGGCAGACAACAGTTTTCATAAAAAAAATTATTATAGCTCTTAAAATCAAGAGGGCTTCATGACCCTGTGAATCTTAAGGTGTTGTCCAGGGGGGGTCAGGACCCCCGGGTTGGGAGTCACTGTTCTCAACCCTTTGAAATGACCTACAAATTGACCTGAAGATTCATCCCTCAGAAATAAATCATTTCCAGTCAAAACCTGCCTTTCCTCTGACCAATAAGAAGAATGGAAGAATAAATAACCCTTGGACAACAATAAAATGGCCATTTTCTAGCCGCACAAATTATGGGCTTTGCAGCAAAGTGAACGACAAATGTGAACACATAACCTCCAGAATTAAGAAGAGTACTTTTGAAATGATGAATCATTTTTTGGCTGGTGGAAAAAGTATTAAAACAAAGTGGAACACAACAGGACGTCCCGTCTGATAATTCTCTAGAGCAAAAGTTATTTTCGCACAACTTCTGCGGGTACAGAATCAACCATAACATAAGGACATTTTGTGTGCCGGCCTCAATTGTTTACAGCATCTCCATGGCAACAGACGCTGATCTCTTTTGATCCCCATGGGTGCCTCTCCTATCCGCTTTGTATGGGAAATTCTTTCGTATTTTTTGGCGATTTATTTGGAAACGGTGAGTTGGATCGACCACGAAAGTCATGGCAATCTACTCCAAAATGTTTCTCACATTTTGATGTGCTTTTTGTGTCCATGCTCCCAATAGTGCGACACTAGTCACACGCCATAATAAATGGCAGAAAAATAGTAATGCCTCTTAAAGACACAGGCACAAGAATAAAATCCTCAAGCATGTCAATTCGAATGTTGAGAGGCCCTCATTGCCAGTGATGTCAGTAACGCATTAATTAGTAATGCTTTACTCTCATATGACCACTTTTTTCAGTAAAGAGTAATCTGACACGTTACTCTTTGCAAATCAGTAATCAGATTAAAGTTACTTCTACAAGTTACTGTGCCTTACGATTGTAGCGTCCCGTAGGACGAGTTTCTTGTCTGTAAAGCCGCTTTATTATTAAACAGAACCAGGACAGAACCAGGCCACTTCTCCACTCTCCTCCAAACGACAGACACATACAGTGCATGCAGGCTCTGAACGCTCACCTGACCCGCCCCCTTCTCCACTCTCAGCCAATCACAGGCCAACTCACTCTAATGGCGCCTTCAGTTGACACAAAAGAATCGGAGCCAACAAACGTCATCACTAAACCTTAGCATTGCATGAATCACACAACTGCAGAGAAATTACACTATTTTTGTAATTTACCTGAGTAAAACTATTAATTGGCACGCGCGCTGGCATGTGGATGGACAGACTTTTTTTTCCACCGTGAAAAAAAAAAATCTTGACTTTGATTTTCGACTTTTTCTGGGGCCACAAGGGTTTTTTGTTTTTTTTTAGCCTCCGAATTTTTTTTTTTCTTCAGTGGCCCTAAAACTCTTCCGTACGATACAATAAAGAACGAAGGTCAAAGGTTAAAATATGTATCAGCTGGAGGCCAAGCAGATCAGCACAGAGTTTTTGGCAAAACCGGCTGTCACTTTCATGCTGAGACCGTGGGGGTGGGGGGTTGTCTGCAGCTGTTGAAAGTAACTAAAAAGTAACTTGTGATCTAACTTAGTTACTTTGAAAAACAAGTAAAGTAAAGTCACTCAGTTACTTGCTGTTGTTTCATTGTAAACCTCTTATATTCTATCAAATGTAACATCAAATCACTTTTTAGTGGTGTGATACACAAGGGGGAAAGAACACTATTTGAGAAGCCACTTAAAACTCTTCATATTTTATTACTATGAACACTTTTAACATATACACACAAATATACAGCAATGAAATGGTGTAACATGAGCTATAATAATTATAACTGTAAAAATATATAAATCATCTGAGGGACTTCAGAAGTCATTGTCGCTTTCCTCCAGCAGAGGGGGTCTCATTCCCCCTCGAGACGAACGATTCCTTCTGGACGCTGGACCCTCCACACTGTCGTCCTCCAAATCTTTGCTCTGCTCGTCGCCTTCCTCGTCTTCCTCATCATCCTCGTCCACATCTATCTCACTGTCTTCAGACTAAAAGCAGCAGCCGAGGAGAGTGGCAACACATAAGCACAATAACAATTACAAAACAGTAAAAGACAACAAATTAGCATTGTTTTGTTGAGAACGAAACAACATAGAAACACAAGGGATTTTAACATTTCAACTGGAACTAAACACAAAATCTAAAGTTTACAAACTATTTAATCTGACAGGACAATGTATTTACTAAATAATTAACTTCTTTCTGCAAAGAAAACATACAAAACATTTCACAAGGATTTACAGTACTACAGAATACCCAGAAGGACAAAAAGAAGTTGCTGATTTTAAAGGAAAAATCCACTCTAAACTCCAAAAGAAGAAGTACATTTTGAGATGCATCGGCGTAAAGGAAGACAATAAAGCAATAATGCCGTCCACTCTATGGACACAATGTCTGTTGGATAGTAAAATTGATCTTTTATCATACCATTACTTGGGTACTTTTTAAACAAGCTGTGCATCCACAAAATATACAATATGCTAATATTACTCAATATAAGCTTTTGTCAAAAAAAAAACTGTGACATAGCTGAGGTGTGACTCCATGGATGTTTCCTTTAAATACACGAGGAGAAGGAACAGAGAGCGGACTACATTCTGGTCCCACACAAACCTTCCCTTTCCGCTGTTTTTTGGCAGGACGGATTGACTTTCTGGAAACGGCTAACAAGGCCTTATGAAACGCAAGTCAGTAACGGAAAGAAAACACAGAGTCATGTTGGAAAAACAAAGGGCGAGAAACTGAACAGACGTGGCACACAGAATACTTTCAGTGACCACCATCTGAGAGAGGATTTATTAGAAGAGACGGGGCAGAGGGGGAAGAAGAGGTGAAGATTATGGAATGTGGCTTCACTGACCTCATCAGTGTCGCCACCCTGCATGGTGCCGATGAAGTGTGCTCCTCTACCTGCGACCAAACCAGAAAAAAGTATTGCTGGAACATGCTGGCACTTTGGTTCACTTAATCTGCCAACACAAACTCCAGATTACGACCATCCATATGGCTGACTAGACAATATTTCACCCCAGATAGTTTACATCACTCCAACCCTACAGTAGCAGAGGCTCACCCTGTCAGCTATTGACTTAGTACTTATATACTTATTCTAAATTTCATGTCTTGTGTTTTTCCATTCTAAATTTTGTACTATTTTGATCATTTCATACATTTTCAAATCGATGAAAGAGATACCAGATGAGGGTACCGGCTATAGGCATGAGGATAACAAGCAGTCCTTCACGTGTACCTGCCATGATGCCGTTGCGTGTTGGCCGAGGCTTCGAGGGCCGCCAGTCCTCCATGTCGCTATCTGAACCGTCATCTTCAAGAACTTCCATATCAGAGTCTTCATCTTTCACTGGAGAAAATGTATGTCACAAATTCAAATAGCAAATCAGAAAAACGTTTGAGACGTTTCGATCTCATTTGCATTTTTGTCTCACGGGAGCTTTTCATCAGTTCCCGCTCCTCCTCCCTCAACTTCTGTTGCATCATCCTCATGGTGTTTTCAGCTTCCTGCAGGAGAAACCCTTTTAACAAAATGCTGTTGCATCCACGTTTATACACAGAGAATATCACAAGAAGCAGCTTATCAAAACAAGTGATAATCACTGATCTAAATGTACACATACATACTATGGAGGCACCGAGCCACGTTTTTTCACTTCTGATCCGATCCCGATAACTTAATTTAGATATCTGCCGATATCGATACTATTCCGATATCAGATAACAATATCATTATTGTTGATTTTATATGAGGCTGTAATAAACTCCTCTCTACAGAAACGCACAATATTTGCAAAGCCGTTGTACAGCGAGGCGCCGCTCGGCAGTCTGGCGCCACCGTTTTAAAACGCCAGCTCACCGAGGTGAACGGCGCCGACGGCGGCATCAAAACAATGAAAAGCCGCTCCTCCACGCTGTCAGCAGGCGATTCAGACAATAAGCTTCACGGAGGTCTGCTGTGTTGCTTTGCTGTGTTTTGAGCATTAAATACGTCGAAACAGCGACATATCGGAACCCGATACCAGGACTGGATCAGATCGGAACAAATCCCCATACCTCAAACCTCTCTTGTTCCAGTCTGTGATATTCATCCAGTTGAGACTCTAGGAAGGTGAGGTTCCGGAATTTTTCCACATATATTTCATAGTGCTTCTGCAAGTCTTCTTCAATCTTCTCATATTCATCCATGAAGGCTGGCCTTTGAGTGTGAGGGGGGGGGGGGGGGGGGGGAGAAAGACCGTGAGAGGAGCCTATATGCCAATATAAGGCCTCCGAGTACAAATAGAAGTTGGTAAAATCTTAGAAAGACGTGTAGAATTACTCCAATCAGTATGTGCTGCTCCTGTGCTCAACAAAAACACTAAGCTTAGTGTTTTTGTTTTTGTTTGTTTTAATAGTCCTGTGGCACCAAGCAGTAATAACCGCTTTGCCATTCTGCTACTGACCTCACACTCTGCAGCGTCTGCAATCTCTTCTGATTCCTCTCCAGTTCCTGTTTCTTCTTCTCTATCTTGGCATCCAGACTGGCCATATCAGAAACCACATTATTCAGCATGGCCTTTGTTTTTTCCGTAGATTCCTTGAACACAAAAGCACAGCATGTGAATCAGTGCAACAGTATTAACCACTTACACATAGGTCCTGTGTGAATTCTAGAAAACGGTGAGTGCAAAGGTAAACCTGCCAGAGTTAATACTGACCAGAACCTCCTTGATGGAAGCCCTCAGGGCCTTTTCAGCCTCGTTGATTTCCAGAGGTCTGGCAATGGCTGCAGTTCTAATTTCCTGAGAATGACAGAGAAATACATGTCTGTACCATTGATGTCATTTCAAAGAAATTGCAATTCAATATTGCCACAATAACGTTATGCCTCTTTGTTTCTCAAAATCATAAATGTGTATATTTCCACATCTCACCCTCAGCTCCACCTCTTCTCCCAGTAAATCGTAAAGAGATGCTCCTTTTGACGTGACCTCAGACGCCAGCTGCCGAGCTGCTTTAAGATCTGAAATCTAAAAGCGAAGACAAAGTGAGACTTAACCAGGAACATGTTGTATGTACTGCCTTGCCAGAAACTATCAGTGCAACATTGTCATTGTCTGTCACTTTTGTATGATTCAAGTTTAGAAGTGAATGAGGTGTCGAAACGTGCAACTTTAAAATAGTATATCAATTGTGCTTCACCCGTGAGCCAAGGTCAAATTTGAACTTGGTGCTGTCCTCCTCAGCTTTGTCTCCTAAATCCATCTGCTTGCTTTTCATTGCATTATAAAGCACAGATGTGATTTTCAGCATTTCCTTCACAGCATAGCCATCGGCCTGATAGAGGCGCTTGGGGTTCAGCTTGATGTGAGCCTTTGTTGCCTGTAAGAAAATTGTAATGCTTAGGCAGAGACTAACAGAAAGCAGAGAAAACTGAGAATGAAAAACACAATTTCTCTAAATGCAAGATGGGTTTTCACCATGAACTGCACCACAGCCTTGATGAAAAAAACTCTGTCTGACTCTGTGTCCACGTCGGTGGGAATGTCCATGTGAGGCTCATATCTACACAGGGATAGAGTGAAATAGAGAAAAGAAATTACAAACAGCAAATTCTACCACTGTATTGCTTACTTCATGCATGTCTAAGATGTTGGTTTAACGGAGCACAAATGTAGATGTGATACAGACACAACACAGATGGCATTCTGTGATTTAATGAGAAAAATCTGACAAGTCATAACAAATCATTTGTAAATTCAAACATACCTTTTTACAAGCCATATCAGGATTTCTGCCACTAAGGAGAAGTTAGGCTTTCTGAAATTCTCCATGGATATCAACCGAGGATATCCCAAAGCCCTCATCATTTCTGTGAAACCTGGAATTAAAACATGATACAATTAAGTCCAGTTTACACTTACATTACAGTCAACGGGAAGCAAGCATCACTTACTTCTTAAGTCTCTGAAAGACATGGTGATCTCTGTTCACAGTACAGGAAAAGGTTGACTGGTTTCTGCTTGGAGGGAAGAATAGAGAAGTTTAGAGAGAGGTTTGCACATGAATGCATCACATCACCGCAGCTTCAAACATACTGTACACGGACCTCCAATTATTTATCATATTATGATTGCAAAATCCCAAACAATCCTAGCAGGTTCCAGCTGATTTAGATGTCACTGCTGCGTAACGAAGCGTGATATTTACCCAGAGGATGAGCGAAGCCCGGTGTTTCGGATTAAATGGTTTCCCTGTTAATTGGTGACCAACTCTGTTACTGCTAGTAACAGAAAATGCAAAAAAATCCAACGGAAGTCTTTAGCTGTGCTGGCGAACGCCATTTAACCACATTCACAATAAAGTTTCGAAATGTCGTACCTTTTGCAGGTCTCATTTTAACACCAGCTTTTACTCGCACGGACGACGGACGCTCAAGGAATTCAGTCACCAGTTAACAGGGAAACCAGTTGGTCCGAAACACCGGGCGCTAGCTTGTCGCTAGGTGGACTCTAGCAAAACACTGGCCAGTGGCAAACGGTGTGCTAGCCTGCTGAAACACTCCTGGCGAGCTGTAATAAAATGTTTCTACGCTGTTTACAAACACAGTTTTGTTTACCTGCCGTGTCTGTCGGAGCAGCTTGTTTGGTCTCAGTGTGGTGGTCTCTTGCTAACTGCCACAGCTAGCCTCCTCTCTGCCACGAACCGTCGCTATGGTAACTAGTTCTTCTCTACGGAAGCCCGACGAGTGTCAAAAGGCGTTCAAAGAAAAATGAATGGAGGGTTTACATGTAGGCACGGTGTGTTACGAATATCATTTGCCGTCATTCGTGGCACATTCCAAACATTCTTTATGAGGCGTAATGCATCTGAATAGGGTTCGTAAATGGTCGTGTCGATTGCGTGGCATACTTCATATTTTTGGAGCATGTTTCTGACTGCCAAACAATCTTCCACGAATATCAAGATTCACCTGTGTTCGTGAAGTTTGCAACTGAGTGTGTCGATTAGTTGTGATGCGTGGTGATGCGTAATAGAGCGTGACAGCATTCGTAATGTATTATTATATTTGATGATTCGGGTCCGTGCAGTCGCGGTCTCTTAAATATTGGCAACATGCAGTTTCCCCCCCCCCCCCCCCCCCCCCCATGCATTTCCTTTCGGTTTTTTTGTTTCGTCAGGATCATGTGTAAAATTAGGCTATTTGTAATCTATGACTTGTGCTTGAGGGTGAATAATCACTCCATCACTTTAATAAAGTTGCCAGCCTGCATGCAATTCTTGACCTCACCATTAAAGCCTGGAAGAGCTCGTCTCAACGTCACTTTAAATCAGACGGCCGCTCAATTTCAAACAGGGAAACCTGCTCGTAAATTTCAGATTTCCAAATAAAAAATAAGATGGATGGGCTCTGAGGAGCAGCAACAGACGAGTTCAGCAAAGGAAGCTGATCACAGGCGTGTGTGATGGCTTCTGTCTGAAGGTAATGTGTATAAACTGTATATTTAATAATTAGCTGTGTTGAGAATTACCCAACATTAGTGTTCTAGAGTTAATAAATACCAACCTTGTCGCTCCTGTGTCAGCACGTGCTACGTCCTTGAAGTCGTCACAGTATATCTGCACAGTTGAGATTGTTGTGTATAAAGTTGTCACAAACAGAAAAAAAAGCTGATCCAACGTGTACAGATGATGTGAAGCTGCAGTAGAAACTGCCTGCCTGTGTATTTTTACTAAACTTTGTCTTTGATGTGAGAATATGCCTTTTTTCACATCAGAGACAAATTTCAGTTTCAGGAAAGTTCTATTGGACACCTGTAGTATTCACTGCTGCCAGTAGCATCGCTTCAGATTAAATCAAATTAACTTTGGTTCCAGAAACGCTTTTCAGCCCCCCCCCCCCCAAAAAATGTAGGTTTTATCCGTTAAAAGTTCAGTTTATTGGTCGAGTGAGCGGGAGGTCGGTGAAAGCGAGCTTCAGTCTGAATGCATCATGTGCCCCTGCACCTGAGTTTAGTGGCTTCGACCTTCTCCAGCATTTCTTTCTTGTGGCCATTTTTACGTTTTCACTGTTTTAACCATTTGATCTTATTTCTAAGCAGTTTTGTGCATTCATCCCCTCCCATTTTAAAGCGTTTTTACTTTTAGAAACCCTAGTCATTTTGGTTTTAAACAGTTCTTTCAACATTTCTTTAGTTTTTTTTACCCCACAAATTTAGATGTGCCTTTTTAAAACAGTTTTTTAGCCAAGAGTATGAAGTCCTTTTGATAATGACTTTGTGTGCACGAATACAATGAAAACAAGATGAACAATTCTTAGGGCGCCACTATTGTGCTCCCTTCCCCTTCAGCTCACAGGACAGGACGTTTTCAAGTCGTGCTGTTCTTCCAGCGGCCGCAGGGAGGCGCCACCTCTCAGGCTGCGCCACCGGTCTTGAACATCCACGGCCCGGGCTGCACTCTTGACGCAGAGCGCCATGGAGCAAACTGGCGAGCCCCCTCACAACAATAACAACCCGGCTGGCAATGAGCCGCCCGCCTGCGGCCTCCTCAGCAAGCGCCTGAAAGAGCTGGAGAATGCCGCCCTGCAGACCAACTTAATCTCGCGAATGGAGACGGAATCCGGGGCGGACGCCGCGAGCTGGACGGAGCGGCAGTCCGGGGAAGAGGAGCAGTCGAACGGCTTGTCCTTGAACGAGCAGTCGGCCGCCCCGCAGCTCGTCGCGGACCCGGTGGAGGAGGAAGTGGAGCCGGGGACGAACCAGGCGAAAGAGCACGTCGAGGAGGAGAGGACGCTGACGGACCATTTAAACAAACGACTGCTTTCGTCGTTTCTGGAAAAGCTGAACGAGCGAGACCTGGCGCTCGCCGGCGTCCAGCGGCTGGACTGTGCTGTAGCCGACGAGGACTCGAACCGGGCCGCGGACGAGTGGTGAAGCACCGGGGCGCCGTGGAGGGGGATTCGGGAAGAACACTGGCACAACTCCTCATCCTCAGAGACTGACCTGCAGCTTGGCTTTACACCCTCATCTTCAGAGACAGAGTGTCTGGAAATGTTATGCTTACTTTTATATCTGTTGAGCGGCGGAATCATGTAAGATAAGGCAATAAAGGACCCATGTGATAAAGAAGTGCCTTTGTAATGTCTGTTACAACGTGGCAGCCATGATGGATCCAGCCATGTGTTCTCATTGATGTTTTGAGGTGACAGTATGAAGTACCAAGTTAAGATTTATTCAGATTATAGCAGGGCTGGTTTGAATGCACTTTTTTTATTTTCTCTCATTTACTAAAAGTAAGAGTACCCAGTCAACTTCTTTAGTACCCATTCTTAAAGTTACTCAGGTATTCAGTAACAATGACTGGGGGCGGCCTATGAAACACCTACCATAGTCTGAAGAATAAAGGGGATAAACAAATTAAAATTTTTTTTATATGGAGCCATCAATGATTTGAATCGCTGCACCTGCAGAAAGCCTTGAATACTATGATACTAAGAAGGACAATGTGTGGGTGGGTTTTTTTTGTTTGTTTTTGTTTTAGAAAATCTGAAACTATAAAAGAATTGATATAGCAGTGGTGCCGGACAGGCAGCCCGTGAGCCAAAATGGACTTGTCAGAGGTTACAATCCAGTCAGCAGAACCACTTTGCACATTGTATAAATTACAAACAAGGAATTGACTGCATTAAAAAAAAAAAATGCATAGGCTGTCTCACATTCCTATTCCACTAAGAACAGGAACATATGAAAACGCTGAGACCCAAAGCAGAATCGTGGATGACAACAATTCCCATAGTAATACAGTAGTCATCGAAGCTATGGCAGCAAGGGGCAGCAATGCGATAAACCAAGTCGTTCCATTTACTACGATGGAGAAACAGTACTATTTCAGAAAGTTACCTTAAAGTCAAGGCCATCAACCTCTATTGACATTAATATGTGGTTCAGTGTCTTTCTCAAAGACCTTGATATATGGACATGTGATTAGAAAAAAGACCCACTCTACCAACTGAGTCGCTGCTTTAGGTAAACTATCATCCCTCGTGTTGTTGGTCGAGTCCACATAGTACACAAAGCCATCAGGAGCAATAAGTACAAGTACCAACACAGGCAGCAAGAGATATTGTTTGGGTGCAATATTTTTTTTTTATTTATTAGCAGAAAAATGCTCAGTATGTACTAAAAACACTTGTTTTGAAATACATGGAATGCTTATACTAGCAGTTGTATTGGAATATGCTCGATGGTGGGATAATGGTAACTGTCAAACCACAGCATACCACAATTAAATACAAGCCACAGTGCGCTTGCAAGTGTAAGATCACTTCACATTAAGCACAGCTGCAAAACTACTGAAGATATTGAATCCTTCAGGTTTCCTTTCCATGCCCTCAACTATTAATTCTTAAAGACAATGCCCCGTGAAAGCCTATTCAGTATACTTGCATTGCACAGATGTAATGAAAACATGTGATCCTTGATGCATATTTGCTGTATTTA
Source organism: Lipophrys pholis (assembly GCF_963383615.2). NCBI lineage: Eukaryota > Metazoa > Chordata > Actinopteri > Blenniiformes > Blenniidae > Lipophrys > Lipophrys pholis. Next base: position 21,885,007 of record NC_137640.1, on the reverse strand, counting down.
GGATGAATATGCAATAAGTTCAATTAATTTCTGCTTGTTTTACCAAGTTTCCTGTTGTAGACATGTTACAGTAAATCGATATCTGTAAGCCAAAGGTAATCCCATTTTATACATAGACATACCACCATGACTCCACAGTGGAGATTGGGAAAACTAGGATAGAATTCCTGGTAACACGTAGTCCAAGCCAGACTACGTTTATTCATCATCTGTCATATACCTGTTGATGCTTTTTGAAGTGCAGGTGTGCAATTGTACAGATATGGGACATACCAGAATGAATATCCTGGTGGAAAAAAATGCTTTCATCATTTCTGAAGATAGTACATTATCTTACATATACTTGGCACAGTAATAAAAGCCCAACTGTGTCCGTAAATGTACGTCTGTCCTAGAGAAGAAACGAAAGTGCTGTACGGAAGAAAAAAGACCAAACACAAACAGAAAAATACAATTGTACAAAAGTGTAAATGCCAATCGGGCTTACTTGGGATATCTCTCTAAACCAACACTTTATCTATGAGTAGAGATTTATTCTTTCCATCGTCTGTTAGTTCTTTTTCATTCATGCCATCTCTTGGAAGGCTCTTCAGAGGGACACTCTGTCGTTTGTCTGCCACTTTCTCTTCCTGCAAAAATGGACAAAAATCGCAGGTCAAAACAAAATGAAAAAACAGCTGACGTGGACAGGGAAAATTAAGACAAGTGCAATGTATCCGTATTTTAAAATTAAAAACACAACATTCAATTACAAAAAAATAAATAAACCCAAACCCCTACATGTCCTAATCCAACATTTTGTCCATATATATATAGGAGAGTGTTTTGCAGTCATCATTGCATTAATTCTCGTCGCAACAAATCAGTTTCTTTAAAAAGTTATTGCTGTTGGTTCTCACAGGTGCTTGCCGTGTCCTGAGCCCAACGCAGGCAAACACTCTGGAAAAAGTACCCGTCTGAAAACAAACACACAAAGTGTCGATAAGTCACTCATGCAATTATTTGTAATTGTGCAAAGTTTCCTCTAAACAAAAGAGAGTGGATAATAGTACTTACTCTATGCTCTGGTGGTTCACCCTCTTTAAGTGCGATTAGATCCCACCACAACAACCCTTTTTTAATAGTGGCCCTCTTTGTTGGTCCTGTGTTAACAAAACAATAACAGTATAACATCAGTAAAAATGCAACGCAAGACATTTTCCATAAATTGACTTTTTGCTTCTTTTCAGACACAATTAGTTCCACATTTCCTCAAAATTGTGTCCCAGTACAAGAAGTGATTGCCTTAATGTTTGTGTCAGCTATAGGTGACAAAATGGTTATTTAAAACAAAAAACTAAACAGAAACAAAAAGAGTAACACAGTTCACCTTGGTGACGTTTGTTGTCAAACTGACAAGTGTATGCTGGTGATATATTCATATATTTTTCAGTTCAAATATTTAGAGCAGCAACTTAGACCTGATGAAATAAATTGGGTGTTTGTATTTGAGTGGTTCAGGAGGAATGATAATCACGACGATAATCTGAGCTTTCTTATTGTGGTATTGGTCAAAAATCTAAATACTGATTCCTTCACTTGGGCACTTTATAAGAATATAAGATTAATATTTTAAGTAAATTATAACATTACAACATATTTAATCTCTTTTTACCTGTTGTGTAGCTCACAATCAATCCAACTATTACAACGGAGCTGGTTGCCATCGCACCGAAGTAGAGGTAGGACATGGAGTAGAAGTTATGCAATCCCCTTGGTAAAGAAAAAAAAAGAATTAAACCATTGCACATAGTGATGATGAAAGTGATGTCTTTTTTTTATTTTTTTTTATGGTGTTCTTTTAGTATTGCAGAGTTGATTTGCTCGACCAAACACGAGAAACCAAACAACTAAATTCATCAAAATCAAATACAAAATGCGTTTTTGTTAATCCAACGTTTCTTGTACTGTTATGCCCTTTTTCATCTCACTGACCACTCATTGTCTGGGTGAAGTTTGGTGATGGAGTGCAGGTCCTGGCTTGGCCTGCGGTCCCAGGAGGTGTTTGTGGATCCACAGTCTTCTGTGAAGCTGGGGAGGACACCCATGGTTTTCTCACTGGGAGGATAAAGAGTTGAACCTACGGCGAGCCACAGAGAAACACAGAAGCCCACGAAAATGCCCGAGAACGCCCCCTGAAAGACATTAAAAGATTAATGGAACCGTGTTGAGTATAAATGATCACTGAGTAACTGCAACTATAATAGTTTTGTCATTGTTGTTTTGTTTGTCATAGTTTCATTGTGCATGTTAGATGGCAGATTAAGCCTTGAGATGCCAAAGAAGTGGTGACATTCGCTGTTGAGGGATATTTTTCATTAATGACACATTTCAGAACCGTTTTCCCTTTGATAAAGCAGAAAGATGAAACTCAGCCAACTAATTCAGTGCAGTTAAAATGGGCCTTCTAAAGTACTAATCAGACTCAATCTGTACCAATGATACAGATATTCTAGTATGTTATAATAGGAAACTAAAAAAAATAGAGAACATATTTGGCAGTTCAATATTTTATATCTTTTTCTTTTGTGTCATTGTATTAGTTTCTTTTATTACTAAGAAAACAGAAGAATGGATGAAAAGGAATGTATCTGTTACTTGTGCAGGGCAGTATGAGATTTGTCCTCTGTGGTTAATCCATCCCAAAGGACCAGTCGGAGAACACGGGGTATTTACCTGGGGAGTGTTTGGGGGGGGGGTTTATGGGTCTTGCTTGAAAGGACCACAGTGATTGTGATTAAAGAGGACACAAGCAGAGATTTTTACTTTCACCATCAGCATCACTTGCCGGTACAAGTATCTGAACCGCCAACCTTTTTGGGACACTGTCTTTTAAATGGTAACAAGCAGCTGTAGTTACTTTTTATTGGTAACAACAAAATTATTTTGGTGACGCTTCCAATATGAAAGTCAGCGAAGTCTTGGATACAAACTTTGCAGATGAAATGTAAACGTGACATTGACAGTCTCATAATATTTTTTGGTATTTGGTCATAAGTGTTTAACCATTAAAAACCCACACTCATGTTCCCCTACAAGGAAAATTTTTTATCTGCATTGCACGCGTGAGGTACATTAAATACATGCAATATGCTCTCACACGCTTCAAACATATTTCTGACATTCATTTTGAATTATGGCACAGTGTCAAATATCTAAAAGGTTACTTGACTTCACAATGTAAACTCAAGGATAAAGGATCTTTATGGAGCAACGTCACTCACCAGTCTGTTTGCCATCGGGACAAACATTCCTAAAATAAATACGCCAAGTATTGGGCCGCTGACCACACCCATGACTGTGAACGATCCCTGAAGAGAGAGCACCAGTCATATACTGAAACATACAGCCAAATTACTGCTTTGCTCAATATCAAGTGCTTTAACTTCTGATTATGTTGCACAATAAATACATGCATTAATATCAGCTACATTTCAGAGAATTAAATCATTTTAATTTAAAAATAATAGCAGCAGTGAAACGTTACAGAAGTACTCTTGTTCTGTATAACTGTTGTCATTACATTAACTTCCATATACTTCCATGAGCTACTTGCAGATAGAGTAGGCGAGTTATGTTCCTTGAGTGTGAACTCGCTGCTATATTACAGATGTGGCTTTTACATGGCAGATCAGAAGTCACACAGTGTGGAAAACTGTAGATGTTATACCTGAAGAACTCCCCAGTCCAAGAAGGAGGCCAGAGCAGCAACTGTGATACAACCAACTCCATATAGAAAAGCTAGTAGGGAAAGAGGAAGAATGCAAAATATGAGCCAACCCTATAATCTTGGACAAACCCTGTTAAATGAACAGTAGCTAGTATGAAATTCTGCATTTGCATTTCATGGACAGAAGGTGGACAAATCTGCCTTGATTCACAAACATCTTGTTTGAAAAGAAACAAAATACTAAAACCAAATAAATGTTTTTAAGAACTCATATTAGTGGCCACTCAGCAGTCAGCAAGAATCCACATACACAGTGATTTGGAAACAAGGACCAGTTTCTTCTGTGTCATGTGGTGGAGATGGGGCTGCAGCAGGTCCTCCATTGTCACTGCTGCCATGGCATTGATACTTGTGGAAGCCGTGCTATCAAAAGAAACTTATTTACAAGAAATCCAATTCATCAGAAGTACGACAGTTTAAAAAGAAGCAGAAAAACATGTTGGTTTTTTTTTCACTTCTATAAGTTATTTTACGAGTTTGCATGTTCTCCCCCATGTGGGCATGGGAACTACAGTTTCCTTTCCCAGTCTGAAAACATGTGTGAGGTTAACTGGTAAACCTAAATTGGCCCAAGGTGTGAATGTGAGTGTGTGTGGTTGTCTGTCTCTCTGTGTTTGCCCTGTGAAGGACTGGTGACCTCTCCAGCATGTATCCTGCCCTTGCACACTATTATAGAAGATCTGATGGGTGGAAGTTGTCTCGATAATGATGACATCTGTGAGCTGAAATGCTTTTCATATCTTGATTTGAACTAAAAGTAAAGACTAAAATGTGTCACCTGTAATCTCCCCATAGTGTCATTTCTCTAGTTATACTTATCTTAAGGCTTTATTTGACTAAAGGGCCGATATAATTATACATTTCACGAAATAAAAGTAGTCCCACAAAATGATTTGTACATGATCTGTTCCCACAAAAGCCGTTCATTTAAAATGGCTGCGTCATAGAAAGTGGGGGGACTCCAGGAAGAATTGTGAACCACTTTAATAAAGTATAGTATGTTGCTGTATCTTGATCTATGTGGTATTCAGTACTCTCCCCCTGTTATGAGCCTTCTGGCATTTAGTGTTTTTGTTGCCATTTGGGTTTTTTATGGACTGATTTCTGAATATTCATGTTTTCTTATTCTTGCCTTTGTAATGAACAGGACTCAATTTGTTTGTTTTTGTTGTTGTTTTATTTATTATTGTGTATGAAGTAAAAAAAAAAAAAACAACCTCCAAATAAAAGTGCCATAAAAGAAAAGCTGATAGGGTTGATTTGAAAAGCGGCAGTTGAATTATTGGGGTAAAAAGTTCCATCAATTCCTTTATAAATACATCAAGAATGAAACAGTAAAGTTGAATACTCTTATTGTTTATATTTCAGTACAGCTTTAAAAAAAAAAAAAAAAAAAAATGCTTGAAATATGAAAACATAATTAAGGTAACTAAAATGGAAATACCTCAGAGTACCACTGTATGCGCAGGCAAGGAAAAGACCTGGGAATCCTGGATGATGTCTGAATATGTCCAACACAAAATAAGGCATGTACTTCACCGGATGAGCATGGAGGTAAAAATGAAAATGTGAAACATTAGTGAGTAGTCAGTTTGATACACAGGGAGCATTTTATCTTGTGAATTTGTAAAATATGCTTACATTTTTTGTGTTTTGAATTCGAGCTACACTAACAAAACAGAGGCCTGGTGAGTTTAGAGCCAAATGAGTGTCCGACTCAAATGTAAAATTATAGAAGATGGATTGGGTTAAAACAGTTTAAAAAAAAAAAAACTTGTTTAACATGAATAATTACCAGATCAGGAGCTGTAATCTTTCCAGACTTCAGAGGATCGCAACTGATGTAATAGGCGAACATGACAATGCCGCAGGTTGCTGCACTGCTCACAATGAGGCAGAGACCGATTTGGTTCACAAACAGGGCCCTGGAATCACACACACACACACACACACACACACACACACACACACACACACACACACACACACACACACACACACACACACACACACACACACACACACACACACACACACACACACACACACACACACACACACACACACACACACACACACACACACACACACACACACACACACACACACACACACACACACACACACACACACACGTCATCAATCACCTAGCGATGGAACAATACAAATAAACAAATGATCTAACTAATAATGGATTTCTAATTTCAACCTATTTGGTGAAAAGCTCATTTGGAATTGATAAAGAGCTTTTAGGGAATACAAAAAGATACTTACTGTCCATACATTTGTCAGGTATTATTTTAAAGTCAAAATCAAGACAGTGACGAATTAAAGTAATGATGGATATTCTATTTCATTCCTGCTTGTCCCACAAACACACAACAACAAAACAAAACAAGGTAAAAGGTTACACGATGTCCACGTGATGGTTCAATATCTACAGAGGTTTGGGTGGGTCTATTCCTGTGTATTCCGTAAGTATCTGAGAAAGGCAGCATGAATTATGAGTTTTCATTACTCTGTCTGCATGTTTGTCGTTTATCCCCAGCATTAGTCGTGTACATTTCCCATCTTTGTATGTCTTTGTATTCATCTTTTACCATGTCTTACATGTTCATAAAGGTGTTTTACTAAGTGCTAACCAACTAAGCATGATGGTTTGTTGGTCAAAATAATGTCACCTTAAACAAATAGCCTTCTGAAGCTTTGATATCTATGCAAATATTGAAAATGTGTTCTGAACCATCACTAATTTGTACAAAATGTAGAACCCAAAGGAAAGTAAGGGAAACAACCTACCCGCATTATTGTCTTTAGATCTCTATTTACCATTTCCAGTACTTCAATTCTTATGTAATGGATGTGATGGGTATTTTGCAGATGTCTTCATCATTACACCTTCTCATCCTGTTACATGCAGCTGCAGTTTCACTTTTGGCTTCCCCCCAAAAGATTCCTCAGAAAATGGGGTCACTTCACAGACCCTACTCTAATATTTGTCTTTAAGCTCAAACCATTTGAATGCATGTTGACATTTTGAAATGTTTAATCTCCTCTCACCACTGGGCGTCCCTCTCTGTCCTGCAGGAGATGTATCGCTGGACTTGTGCTTGGTTCACCCCGTACATGGACAGCCAGACTGACGCACCCCCGACCGAGAGGCTCCAGAAAGTGTAACGCTGCCGTGGGTCAACACTGAAACTATAGAATGAACAACTATTATCACATGTCCAAGGTAAAAACACAAGTTACATTGCAATCAAGTTGTTGTCATGAAGACTACATACAATGGTGGCTTTTACGGGTTGACTTTGTTCTTATGTGTCACAGCAATCCCAAAAAGTTAGATGTTGAAATTGTTTTTACTCATCAAAATTAATGCGTGATCCATTGTTGGCGATCTCCAGTACCCGTGCAGGACCACCAACCAGGACTGTGCCGTGGATGAAAATGGCCATAAAACCCGACAACATAACGATGATCTGGAAAACGTCAGTCCAAACCACAGCTTTCATGCCACCCTGCACACAGATGGTGGACAAGACACATTCACACCGTAACAGATGAGGGCACATCACAGCACACCATAATAATATTAGTCATACTATTTGTGACTTTCAAATAAAGATTGAAAGTCACAATGCAACTCTTATGCAATGATATTATATCATTAATCCACTAAAACAAGGAGCTTTAAGTGTCATTCAAGTTAATGAGCTTATGTTGTTACTTACCAGTGTGGTGTACAATGTGCAGATGATCCCAGTAGAAAACAAAGACACCCACATATTGAGGCCAGTTGCTGTAAATATACAATGAGGATTTCAGTTTAATACATTCAATTATCGAACTGTTGATATATACATTTATTTTAAGAATGCCAGTGAGCATTTACCAATATGTCCGTAACTTATAAAACGTTGACCAACTTGGGCCTGTCAGAGTCTAATTGTGACATTAAAAATGTTAAGTAGTGAATAAAATAAAAGATGAATTAAGAAATAGTTTAATATTTGAAAACCATGCTGTTGGACATACAATGGTTAAAAATATGTTACAATGTGGTTTTCTGAACAAAATGACACTTGAAAATGTAAATATATTATTATGATTATGATTATTATGATTATTATTATAATTAATATTAGTATTTCAGTGTTTTCCATTTTCTGTGTAAATGGATTTTATCAAATCTGCATTACCTTGGTTGAGGATTAATGCTGGTGCATAGATAACGATCCCTGTGTAGAGCAGCTGTGGACAAAAGAAAATGTGTGAACACACTGCAATAAAGATTGTACAATCTCGATTCACAGCTTACAGTCCCTGAAGTTTGTATTCAAGCTAATGACTAATTGTACTTTATTAATCCACTTGGGGAAATTTCTTTCCTGCATTGACCAAATCATATATCTTGGGTACGGCCACATTACGACTCTCCAGGGAGCAGATGGGGGTCGAGGGTCTTGCTCAGGGACCCACAGTGGGGATCTGTCCACATTGGCGATCGAACCTGCAAATTTTCAATCCCAAGTCCGCCTCTCTAACCTCGAAGCCACCACTAAAATATTCTCTTGTCATCGTTAAACTCTTTGAATACATGGTGATGACTTATTCCAGGTTGAATGAGGGAGAACAGAATGATTTCTGTCTTACCGTTGCAATGAGAAACTGGACACTTCCCAACAGCTGCATCCCTCGGCCAAATCTCATCTTCAGATACTGTGACAGGCAGAAGGCCAGAGTTATGACACAGAGCATGTCGGCACACACACACCCCTCATCCATCTTCACCTTCAATATTTACAGTGTTTGATGATCCACAGGTGCATTGAAACGGTGTCTCAAGTGAATCTTGACCATATTTCTACATTGTGATTGGCTAAAACAAACTTTGGTATGTAATCTGTTTCGATTTATTGTAATCTGTTCAATCCATTTTAGATAATACATTTATTCTGAGAGGTTTGATTCCTCGTTCCTCGTAAAGCTTGTTTCTACAGACATGGATATATGATTCAGTCACAGATCTGGTCTCACATTTCTGGTGAATTATTGAGCTTATCTGAAATGTGCAGCAAGTATTTCTAAAATAAACGACTTCTTATATGAATATTCTACCACAGATCATCTGCAAAACTCAATATCTTTGTAGTTTAATCTATTATTGTAAAATGTATTAACTTTACAAGCTTCCCTTTGTATTGTGTATAACTCCTGCCATATTTATTTTAATTGCAATGATCATAGTAAAAGTTTAACTGATGATTTGATGGGATGAAACCAGAGAATACCAAAGAAATACCACAACAAAGTAAAATGTGGGAAATTCTCTAATAAGCAGTCTATTGACATGACTGCCTGCACGCTGTGCTCTCAAAAATAAATAAAATTGGCAAATTTAAAATAATTCAAAAATGATTACCATTACAAACTCCATCTGTAATTTTTCGGCCGTTATATTTCAGTCTGCCATTGTAAAAACAAACTCTTGATCAGTTCATAAAAGGACTGAGCCAGTAGTTGAAAGCTCAACATAACCTGATTAGTGCTGGTGATCCCCAGTCTATAGAAGACAGGCAGGAACAGGTAGGCCGTCAGCAGGGAGTTGATGCTTTGTCCGAGGCACATGTAGAGGAATTTAAAGCCATAGCGAAAACCTTCTGCAGGAACACCCAAAACCTGGACCGCTGACATAAAACTGGCACAGAGCGACAGCCCCACAGGCACAGCTGGCAAGCTGCGACCCCCAGTGAAGAAATCCTCAGCTGTGGCTTCCCTCCGCCCCTTCTTCAGGGCTTGGAAAAGTCCTATTGCCATTGAAATTAACAACATGGCAGCAAAGACTGCGTAGTCAGCCAGAACAAAGCCCGTTTGATCATTCATCATTCCTATATGATCCAGATGTTTGGCGGATCTGTTAGAGGATAAGACAGTTTATTAGTGATCAAACAATGGGCAGAATGTAGGGGATGTACTTACAGATGTGTAAAAACATTAGGCAAGAACTGGAGGGGAGAAACAAAAAAAAGAAGCAAACTGAACTTGTTCTACTCCTTTCTTCAGGAAAAATAATAAAAATGACTGAATTATACATTTTGAAGAAAACACTGTATGTTAATTGATTGCAGTTATATCGGCATGGTTATCTTTTTCCTCATAAAGCTCAGAGTCGATGATGGTGAGAAATAAACACTGTGTGGCCATGTAAATGTAGGATATCCTCAGAGACAAAGTGATAAACTGACATCGTAAAATACGTCATTCTTGCTGCAAAAAAACCAAACAAAAAAAGACAGAAAACAGAAATAATTAAAGCAATTAAACAAAGGAACAATTGATATGTATCTGGTTATTATACTGTCTCTATTATCTCGGTGCCTGGCTTCCCCATAGTTGAAAAGGTTTGGGTTGCTGGTAATTGTGCTTACTGTAATTGCCGGAAGTAATTCCAAGGACTTCACAGCACCACGGTGCTGTATGTAAAAACCATGAGGGATTTATTTTCAGTGATTTATCTCGTCCTGTTCCATTTAGATGTACAACAATAAAAGCTGTAAAGATAAGACCTTAGTCCTCAATTTTAATGTCTGGTAAAACAATGTCCATGGCTAGAAGAACATTTATTAACCCTTTATGGCACCAGTGACCATATTTGGTAACTATCACGTTTCTCCTTATGTCCTCTGAACTGATGGTTGTAAATTGATGACAGACCAATGAAATGTGGATTTAAAGTTGTGCTACACATTATGACAGCTGCTGCTTTTGTGGGATTTCTGGAATCAGCTTTATCCTTCTCCTAATAACAGAAACAGGGCATTGTTTTGTTTCTGGTGAAGCAACTCTTACTCCTGCTCAGTGCACAGGGCCACCTGATTAATTATACAACTTCTAATATTAATTCAGTGGAAAGTTTGGGGGAGCAAATTAAGCCAAACACATAATTTTAACCCTTCACAAGACATGTTCTGATATAAATTTTTTATATAATAGGACCTTAACAATCAAGCCAATGAAATGTAAAGAAGTCATAATCTCAAAAATCAAACTTCTCATCCCAAAGTATTTGAGAGCTCTTTCACGGTTACATGCATTTCCTTATTTTTTAATGTCCTGTCATTTAGCAAAAGCACAGTCCTGAAAAAAAAGTCCCATTAAATAACGAGTATAACTGTGTATTTAGTTAAATTAATGTGTGCATTAGGCGAGACAAATGCATTAAATATTTCTTTAGGAATAAGAAAAAGTTAAAGAAAACTCACCACTGCTACTCAGTTCAGCTCCGGTGCTGCTTCCAGACAGAGAGGAATGCGCGAGCAGCTCTTGGGAGCTGGTTCGATCTATGAGTGTGTGTGTGTGTGTGTGTGTGTGTGTGTGTGTGTGTGTGTGTGTGTGTGTGTGTGTGTGTGTGTGTGTGTGTGTGTGTGTGTGTGTGTGTGTCTTCGTCATGAAGGTTGCTTAGAAGTTGTTGCTGTTTGAATAAGCACAGTCATGCCTCATGATCTTTTTTTTTCTTCTTTTTTTTTAAAAGACTGGGCTCATTCACTCACCTGTGAAAAATCGAAATGTTTGAATGTATGAATTTCACAAAATATGATGGGTTTTGATTAACTTTCTCCCCAAAGTGGTTAATGTTTATATTCTTTATTATCGTATCACAAGTCAAGAGTTTATACCCTTGAATAATCAGTCCCCAATAACTGTCCTCCGACGTTACAATTTGTAGTTTCAAACCCTGAAATACCCTTAAGACTGCAGTAAGATAACCCTGATATCGTCACCACCAGGAGAGAGTCACTCACAGTCACTGATGATATTCCAGCATAAGACTGTGAAAGCCAGAGTACCCAGAGAAAACCCATGAAGCACAGAGGGAGAACATGCAAACATTCACACTATTGAACATCTGTGAGGTTGTGAGCACAAACCACCACCATCGTGTGGTAACGAGGACGTTTTTGACAACAGAGAACTCCACTGCTGTGGCATCAATGGTATGTTACTGTATTTACAAAAGAACAATAATGACATATGGCTCCAGGGGGCTGGTTCTCAGCGGATTGCAGCCCTTGCACACATTTGATTGACTTCACACCTGCCAGTGCAGAATAAGCCTTAATATATTCTGTTAGCTATTGTTGTGGTTGCTGTTCAATTGAATCACTCATGAACAAAATGTTACTTCTAATTAAAATGTTTTCTAGAGTAAATTGCATTCATCTTCTCAGTTACCTCACAACAACGTGGGGCTTGGTGTGATGGAACAATGTCACCTTGATGTCTGGTTTATATGCCAATGGTGGATCTGTGTGTGGTCATGTTAAAAAACTCCGCTCACCTGATCATTCAGTCTGTCCACGTCTTGTCTGCCCGGCCTCTCTGTCCTCATCAGTGTGTTTGTTGTTGCATTCTCTTCTAAACCAAAGCTATTTGAAGCAATGAGTGAGAGAAACTACTCAAAGGACTAAATCAGCATTATAATAAATGTATCCCAAAAAAGGAATATAAAATATCATGAAATAGGAATAGAGCGCATGGCCTCACTTGCAAGAGAATAACAGTAACAACACAGCATTGATACAGTGAAAGTAAATGCAGTGATAATACAGTGATGAACATTTGAGTACGGTCACCAAAGAGAACTGGATACTAATTTACTTGATGGTGAGCTGCCAGAAAATCACTATAAGGTTTTACAATATTGTGTCAAGATGGACTTTCAGTTGTTTTCCTCCAGAGCAATGAACAGAGGATTAACTATCAGACTTTACTGAACCCAGAGAGGATCATAGAGATGTTCAAAGCAATATAGTAATACAGATGAAAAGTATGACGTAAAATAGATATGTTGCACTCACAGCACATGTACTGTCTGGGAGTTAATGCGTGAGCGAGTGCACGCACCTTGTGTTATTTATCTCATACTGCGCATATTGTAGTAGTCTCAGTGTTACAGGAATACTGGTTTATCATTGAGGAAATACTCAAAAAAAGCATTGATGAAATATTGATCTACGGTGTGTGTGTGTGTGTGTGTGTGTGTGTGTGTGTGTGTGTGTAAGGAGGAGAACTTATTGGATATAAAGAAGAATGGGGAAGTCGTGCAATGTCGTCAGTGGGGAAAAAATGGAAAATCAAATTCTCACATTCTTTTTTTATAATAACAATAAGAAGAAGTAGAAGAAGAAGTAGAAAGAAAGCATACTTTCCAGTTGACCTTAACTACACATTTAACGGGCAGAGTGCTGCCACATTTCAGCAGCTGCCAGCAGTGGTAGTCAAGAGTAGAGTTGGCAAAGCAGTTGTTGGTAAAACACAATAGGGATAAAAGCTTCCTCTTGGGTCATGACACAACGTTTTGTCTCAGTACTCCCAATAGTTGTCCGAATAACTCCTTTCACATATGCACGAGTCACTGCTAACACTAAAAGTAAATGTTGACAGCCTTGGTAAACAATAGCACTGTTGTAATGTTCTTTTTTTTCCAGTTTGGTGCACCTCTCTCCTCTCTTTCTCCCCTTCTCTTAGTGCTGCACTCTCCAGGGACAAGCACACACACCTGAGGCTGATCATGATCAGCGTGTTACTTAAACCGGCAGCTGATCGAAGGGTCCTGCCGGATTATTGTCGATCGTCCTGAGTGGTCCTGGAGTCGCCTCCCGTCTCGTCTCCGACGCGTGCTGCTTGCACTCCTGTTTTGTTTTTTCAGCCGTACTCCGGCTCGCTTTGTGTTTTTGTGGAGAGAATAAACTGTTCCTTTTTACCTCCGATTACCCGTCTCTGCTTTTGGCTGCTTCGCCATCACAACTGTCAAACTAAAGATGTTAACATTTGTTGGTCAGCATTTAGCACCAAGTGACAATGGGCCAATATCGGTGAAGCAAATAAAATGTGACATTTGATTCCAAACAGGCCATTATTGACTTTGAGCTTCCCTTCTTGATTCCGTGTTATCTTTCTTATCAAAGGTCAAACTTTCCACCAAATAAAAAAAAAAGAGCAATAAACCAAACCTTTGCTCTTTGAATCATAGTGAAACACAAAAGTAAAGCTACTTGAATGTAGGACTTTTTTTAGAGGGTTCATATTATGCAAAATTCACTTTCTAATGGTTTTCCAACAGTAATAAGCATCCCCATTCCTGGAATGACGCCCCAGAAGTGAAGAAAATCTGGCATTTCCCTCCCTGGCTTGCTTCAATTTTTAAGAAGTGCGTGCTTTAACGAGCGAATCAGAAATCAAACCCTATATAGTGTCATCGGGGGTTTAGCCAATCCCTATCAAGGTAGGCTCGCCCTTTGACCCTCCCACAATTAGGCAGCTCTGTTCTGGCACATGGCAGTACTGGAAGTACTTCCCCCTGTTGCCAAGATGGGCATGTGTGGGCGGAGCCAGTCCAGCTCACACAGACACAGCAGATTCTGAATGCAGCCCCTATGATCCAACATTCAAATAGCTGAAAATCAAGAAAAAGCTGGATTTGGGAAAATAAACTTTGAAGGCAATGTTTTGGGACCAACAAGACCCATGTGAAAGTGTTGAAAAAGATGTATAATATGACCCCTTTATGCTTCAAGACATCTGTTTCTAACCAAGAGAAACAGTTTGGTCAATACATTTCACCAAATGACTGGAAAAAAAAAAGCTATGAATTTCATCGGAAACATAAACCCAGTATACATTTTTTTTTAAGAAAAGAAGTGATACTAATCTGAGATATCAAACTGTTTTTGAGTTCACCGTGGGTGCTTTTCTAACAGCTTTAACAGGAAACTGAGTGCAGAAGAGAGAAACCACAGCTGTCAGCTGGTTCTCCTTTCCTCTAATGTCAGATGAGACGATTTCCGACAGACAGCGCTTGCCTTAACGACAACAACTCACACTAAACTTTTATTTTTATCAACCAGAACTTTAACTTAATGGGAACCAGGCAACCGTATCATGAAGAAGTGCAGGCGTGCCACCTCGTGAGGATCTGAGCAGGTTTGCTAAATGTTTTACATGGAAACTTTAGAAAGAGTTTTGCATAATTGACTTGATATATACATTGGAAAAAAAACTAACTATTCTATGTTCATGTTCTTGAAATGTACTCTTTGGAATTGGTCGCTCAAAAACTAAACTTTAAACCGCTAATGGAAGAAAACGATGCCATTTTCAACTTGTAACATCAAGGTGCTGGCGAATGAAACTAACGTCACGTTTGCGATAAGGTTTGAGTTCAACAAAGAGAGAGCAGGAAGGGGCTGAGATAATCTCTTTGCAATTGTCAAATTATATCCTGAGATTTAAAGAAAAAAAAAAGGTGTTAGCATGTTTCAAATTGTTATTTAAACATGTCGGTAGTGAAGGACAAACATATATCCAATGCTCTCGCTGAGCGTTGTCACATTTCTGTATGTAAAACAGGAAATCCGACTTAACTTCCTGCCAGCACACACAGAGAGAGAAAAAGCCAACAAAGAAGCCTTGTTTGACATTTAAAGGTAACATTCTATAAGTGATTTCATTTACTAATAACACAAATGTTTCCCGTTAGAACTAAAACTACTTTGGTGCTCTCACCCATGAACTGCTCGAATGTTTTACTCACTAGTCCCAGGTCACGTTGTGGAGGGAGGGAGTGTTTAGCAATAACTTAGCAGTTTGTGGGCTGGAAAAAGAAATGCTTGATTTTTATTTTAAACAGCGTACACTCACAAAGGGTGACAAAGGTGAAGGTCAGAGGAGTAACTGATTAGAGTTGGTTTCTGCTGGTGAATTTAAAACACCTTGTTGCTGTGGAGAAAGTTTAAATTCTAAATATCAATTACAAGGAGCGCCTCAGCGTATTGTAACATTATGTTATGTAGTACTTATGCTGTGATGTGCTGTTCATGATATAGAGGATTCATTTTGATAAATTTGTGTGTTTCCAGAGATGGATTAGCTCCAGGTTAAAACTAATTCTTTATATATTGTTTAAACGGGGCGGTGGTGGACTCGAGGTTAGAGAAGCAGACTTAGAATCTCAGGTTTACAGGTTCAAATCACACAGTCTTGACAGGTCACCACTGTGAGTCCCTGAGCAAGACCCTTGACCCCCGGCAGCTCCCCGGGCACCAAACTGTTTCAGGCCACTGCTCCTAGAAACATGATGGGTTCAATGCAGAGAAATAAGTTCCCAATGAGGGATCAATAAACTATAAACACACACAAAAAAAATAAAAAATCTTGCACCTAAATTCAAACAAGAACACGAAGAAACAATCAGAAATTACAGTCAGCATATGACCGTCATAAAAACCCAGAGTCACTTTTTGAAATATCTTTATAGCTTCAATCTGAATGTTTTTTTTTTTTTGTTTGTTTTGTTTTTACATGTTTGTAGGGAGAAATTCGGATTGTGATGCCTTCCACAGTCCAAAATGTTGATTATATTCCCCTATTTGTATGTTATGTTGTACGTACTCATACCACGTATGGTCATCTTAATCCAGGTTTTGGGTGTAATCCTGGCACTTTCAATGTGTCCAAAGGATGCTGAAGCTATAAACTATTTTGAGCTTAAAACACTGGTGTGTACTGATGTACTGATCAACAAATAAAATGGGAGGTTAAAAAAAATTATCCTTGTCAACTAATAGGCGTGCAAAATTAGTGTGATAAGCAGGTGCCGCATACAGAAGGAGTAAAGACATCGACATAGACGAACAAATAGTTTTACTGAATAAAAAAATGAAAAAATAAATCAATATTATATTTGTGACAGAAGTATTTTTTCCCCCCATTATTATACCACCTTATCCACCTGTTATGTTATGAAATGCTCCAAATCATTTGAATTTGAGGGTGATAGAGCATGATTGTAACCCGACTGTTGATTTTCTTATTTTATTTTAGACATATTCATGGATTTGAGTGAGGAAGACTCGACCCCTCTGGTCATCAGAGAATGGGGAGGCAGCCAGAGGTCCAGTTCAAGTTCAACCCCCAATCTCAGAGTACACCTCTACTTCTTCCCCGGAAGAAAAGACTCAGCAACAATACAGATTTCATCCGGACAAATATCTGCTGAAAATGTCTGCATCCAAGCAGGAGAGAAATGTGGTAAGAACTAATCGACTGAACTGTCTCTTTAAAAAGTTCCTGTGTCACAAAGCAACAGAATAGCAGGAGCCACCTTCTCCTCTGAGTGGCTCATGGGCTCAATACACATCTTTTGAGTGCTACCTAATTATTGATAATAATAACGGAATGTAACTTTGTTCACAACAACAACAACAACAACACTAATGCAATGTTGCACTATTTTTGGTTAGATCAATCAATCAATCAATCAATCAATCAATCAATCAACCAACCAACCATTCATTCATTCAATCAATCAATCAATCAATCACTCACTCACTCAATCAATCCCTGTTGCTTTGCTTGAAATCAAACAAGCATTGTCCATTGTCCACAACAACCGCCGTCCCCCACTTATTGTGTAAACCAAAATGTCTTTCAGGAATTGATGTTTGGATCTAATAACTATGTTTACTACACATGATACGTTTCACTACATATTTCTCCTACCTATTTTTAAAAAAGAAACCGCAATCATGCACCTGGTTTCGTTTTCGACCACAACCCAACCGACACCAACCCTTCACTTCTTTGTAAAGTGTAGGAAGTCGTCTTTATTTCCCTATTTAATGGTACCACCTTTAAGGTACATGCATTTATAAGAAGAGCAGCAGAGCTGTGTGTGAACAGTCTGCCAAATCTTATACAGTATGTCTATGCCAAGCAGTTTTCTTGGTTTCTATTCGGTGGACTGAATAATTAATGATTGAAGAAATAAAACAGTGACAATTGAGCATTTCATTCATTCAAAACGGGAGTCTCAGTAGAGTCTGGAAGAAACATATGTAACCACAAGAACCTTGAAAATCAACAGCAACTATTTAACAAAAATAACGGTAAAGTCTGAGTAACCTACAGAGCCATTCTCAATTGTGCCAGTGTTATATTTCTCAAAAAAAACTAAATCAATCACCCAAACAATGGAATAAATAGACAAATTAACACTTTGATTGTCCTATATAACATTTTATAATAAACTTGTTTTAATCACTTTTTAAAATCTGCTGTGTGTATTGGAAACTTTTGTGTCTTTATCTAAATTATTTCATAACTGTTTGACTGAAATGCAGAGAGCCCTTACTTTGGTCCTACGTGTTTGTTTTGTTTTACTGTAATGACTGCCTCCAGTAATGACAGGCCTTGTTATTCCAGTGAAAAAGATCACACCCTACAGCTCAACACTGCCACCACCAAACAGTTACGATGCAATACTATATTTTATATAGTATAGTAATACGCCAAATACAACTGTCAATTCAATGCACTTTTACAGAAAAAAAACAACAAGAATTCCGCATGAGCAAGCATAAGCAACTGTGGAAAGGAAAAACTCCTTGTAAAAGGAAGAAACCTTTGGAGAACGAGGCTCAGTGGTGACGGCTTCCTGCTGTGCCGGTTGGGGTGAAAGCATAAAAAGAGAGAAGGGAGGGAGAGAGAGAGAGAGAGAGAGAGAGAGAGAGAGAGAGAGAGAGGCACCCAACCAGGGATCTGGAACCAGTCACACAATGGTCACACAGGCTAAGATGTACTGTGGACCCGAAATAATGGATGACAATGTTTAGTGTCTCACTCCAACAAGTGCTCATTTTTTCCTGCGTGATCACATCACAATCATAGAATAATCAAAATACTACATTTTCATTCATATGTACCTTTGTACCAAAACAATCAATCAATCAATCAATGAAAGACTTATTTGTCCCCGGGGGGCAATTAAATGGTAGCTTAGGGCAGGCAGTGCAAATAAATGAATAGATAAATTAATGCAAGAACAGACAACTACATCACGGGGTAAATGAATTCCAGTAATAGTACTTGTAATAGTAATAGTTACCACAAAGGAATAATCTGCCAAACAACTTTCCTTGCATTTTGTGGGTAGTTTATGAAGTGGGAGAGGGTTGGTGTCAAGGGCTGTTGATTCTTTTTAAAATTAGATAAGTTTAATATGTTGGGAAATGTAACCTTTTAGTTGTACAAGCTAATTTGTACAATGCGTGAATCATTCCAACTTTTTTAGTATCTACACTTAACCAAAAGTCAACTGTTGTTTATTTTGTCTTATGCTTCATCAGCTCGGCTATTAGAGGTCCTCAGACATCGTATCTCTATGAGATGCCATTGGGCAGCACTACTTCATATCTATTTGACTGCTAAAAATCCATCAGCATTCATTGATTTTGTACATTTTTGCAGGAATCCTACCAGTATACCTAAGTCTTTTTGGCTTGGCATCTGCCGATGTCTCATTTTGGTATCCTCCCTCTCACATGTTTGACTCGGATGAAAACGTCCATGTTCAGTTTCGAGTCAGGTTGGTCAAAAATTCACCAAATATGCATTTTTTGAAATCAGCCAAATGTTGTATGCAGCTGTATACAGCATATGTTATGTAAGGACTTTGCTTCCGTGGTTTAAAAGTCATGCGTATGTGTGCGTGTGTGTTCGTGTGTGTGCGTGTGTGTGCGTGTGTGTGCGAGAAGGTTTTTCTTTCGAAACTGGTTTGGACAAGGACCAAGAGCATCATATCGCTACGGTTTGACGAGAGACAGAATCAGTCCAGTGCTCGACTACAGCGTCATTGATTATCTATTTGCGCAGGTAAAATACATTGTTAATCATTAAGAACGTTTTATTGAGATAAACCACCATCCACTCAGAGGAATAAAGACATTGTTAATCATTCAGGAAGTTTTTTCGACATAAGAAATCGTTGGAAGAATGTAAAGAAAAATACAAATGACTTTGAATTTGTGAAACTCCAGGTTCTTCAATACAGTTGATGACAGTCTGTTTCTGATATGTAATCAATCCAAGATAATCCCATAAACGAACATTAATATGTATTTGAGAGTTAAATAGAACATTTTTCCGATGTACAGCACTTTACCAAAGCTGATTACTAAATTGAAAATTGTCCTATATTTAGAATATATAGAATAATTTTCAATGCAACGTCCATACAATAAAGACTATTGCTTTATTTCTATACTTAGCTGCGAAGTGACTTCATTGCAAGCCAGGCAGGAGTCGCTCCACCACTGAGCACCCAAGAAGAATGCCTTGGTCTTGCGGTGCTGGACTTGTGGCGAATGGCAAAAGAGCAGCGTCAGAGCATAAAGGAGCTCTGCAAGACTGTCAGGTATTTATAGTGCAAAGTTGATCTCAATGTGAGTCTCTACGACACCGATTAATGTATCAACCATTTTTATTTGCCTTCCATACCAATCTCAACCTTTTTTTTTTCTTCTTTTAATCGGAACAAACTATCAAGTTCACCATCTTAATCTAAAATCCTCACGGTCAGTATGTTTCTTCTTCTTCAGCTACAAGTCATGCCTTCCCAAGTCACATCGCCACGACATCCAGAGACGAAACCGGCTGGATCGGTATCGGATCCGAAACACTCTCAAGCGTTTCTTAAAGAAACTCAGCAACTGCTCGGTTGATGAATGCAGCTTGAAACTAAAGTACCTGATTGAACTGGCTGGCATTGTACCAGCCGTAGGGAGTGAAACCTTCCGCGTAAATCATTCTTCCTCACACTCAAATCCGCCTTTCTCTCTTGTGCGAGTCACTGGGGAAACGGGAATTCAAATCAGTGGGAGGGAACAGCCTGAAGCTGACCTGGTGAGAACGCGTTTTATTTCTATTTTTTACTATGAGGGAATTACCCTCATACGCTAACTGTCATTACACTTCTTGCTACTTTTCGGACCATGTTTAGCAGTGCAGGCACTTACAGGGGAATCCCAATCCCAAGGGGGGGATTTTCCTAGATGGGATTTTTTGCCTGTAGCTAGCACTACGCTATATGAGTCATCCAGGTATTGGTATATGCCCCCAAAATATCATGAAATACTGTTTGAACTTTTTAAAAAAAACAACAAAAGAAAAAAACTATTTGGTTTCTAGTTTTTTTTGTAAGTATGCAGTACAAGTTGCATTGCGTTGGTCAATATTGCGTTTTTGTCTTAAAGTAGCTATATGTAGGTCATTATGTTCTTGAAAAGTTGTCTGGCCCGTTTCTGGTCTATCTGTGTCCCTGCAAAATGTACTCATGATCCATACAGTCATTGTTTATTAATTGGTATTAAAAAACACAAATACTTTTCATTTCTAGGACTGGCAGACCTTCTGTGATTTCCAAGAAATCATAGACATCAGTATGAAGAGGGTGTGTCATGAGCAAGTTCCCCAGGACAGCAGAATGGTTTCAATAACATGCAAAGATGACAGATGCTTGGTAAAAACAAAACAAAACAAAAGCAAAAACCTCACAAAGGTTTTTTTCCCTCGTTACTGAATCTACAATGACTATTTTTCCCTCAAATTGTTTGATTGAATTTGGAAATCTATGCTTTCCCCGCCATAATTGACATGACAGGAAGCCATGTTCCAGACTCTCAAAGAGGCACTGTCATTTGTGTCACTTGTTGACGGATACTTCAGACTGACCACCGACTCCAGTCACTTCTTCTGTCAAGACATTGCTCCACCAAGTATTCTGGAAGGAATCAAAAACCACTGTCATGGCCCAATCACGTGAGTCACTTTGACGAATACCTACTCAACCATTTCACACCCACCAATCAAATATAGTTATTTCTTATTGTACTTATTCAGATCAGAGTTTGCAGTCAACAAGTTGCAAAAGTCTGGACCCAAAGGCGGTGCGTTTGTACTTCGGCGAAGTCCCAAAATCTATGACAACTTCTTTCTCACAGTTTGCGTTCAGGTAAAGACACAAAGACACTTGACCAGACTGGAATTATCTGAAGAATTTTGTAGTTACAGCTACATGTTTTGTGCATGGTTAGAAATGCTGATGCTTTTCAGTTTTCTGTGTTGCTCAGATGCAATAGAAAAATGCTATAATAGCAGTAGCCTGGAAAGCCTGGAAAGTACAAGCCATTATATACGAGTGCAGAGGGTGATCTCATATTGTATTTTGTAAAATAAACCTAAATACCTTTGTCCAATTAAAACTAAGAACCTGAAACTTAAAAGGTGGCAGAAAAAAAACATATTCCCACAAAAATGTGAACAAGTTGAATAAAATGGTCCTTTTACTGGACTGCTTCATCAAACTCAGGATCATCAGGTTCCTTGTTTGGCTCCGAGCAAAAGCAACATACAGTCTGGACAGGGTGCTTGTCCATCAGAGGGCAAAATGCCCTCACACTCACATTCAGGAAACCGGACAAGCCTGAGAAGTCCCACTTGTGCACAGAGAGAACATACAAACGGTACAAGGCTATTGTGCAGACGCGCCCTCTTAACTGCTACTTTCTTATTTTCCATACTTCTACAAAGACAGTCTTTTTCAAGAAATATTGGTGTTGACCGAAACATCCTTAGTGGAACCGATGAGAGGAAAAACACTTCACTTCAGCCTGAGGAGGGCTTGCATTCAGTTCAACAAACACGGGCACATTAATCAGTTACAGGATGTCATGTGATAAAATGAGTGAAAAGGTAGAGCAACTTGACTTTCCCCCGCTTATGTAGAAACTGAAGGACTTTACATCACAAATTATATTCATTTCAGGCCCCATTCCAACCCTGGGGTAAAAAATTGAATCTTACACTCAACCATTCATTGAGAAGAATTTAGGGTTCAGTATTTTGCCCAAACACAGTTGGACATGTGGACAGGGAGAGACAGAGGATCAAACTTTGTGATTGACAGAAAAAACCTTTTGTATTAAGTGAACCAAAGTCATCTCACTCATCACTAAAACCACATTCTATATAATCTTATATAAATAAACATATGCTTATATCTGCAGACCCCGCTTGGACTTGACTATAAAGACTGCCTCATCATTAAAAATGAACAATACACACTTCCTGGAGTCCACAAATCATTTCCCAGCTTGAGGGCACTCACCAGCTACTATCAAAACCACAAGCTGCTGCTGGCTGAACTGCCTGTAATGTTGGGATGCTGCTGCCCGCCTCGACCCAAAGGTTTGTCTCCCAAGTATGACACATCACATGACGATACCATAAACTTTCTGGGATCTCTCCTAGAAATAGAGGAGAATGGTAAACATATGGGGACAGGTAGGATTTATGAATATATGAAGGCAAGAGATACGGAATTACGCTGCATTTCGATGTGGGTCAAGGAAGGGAGCGACTGCAACACTTTCAACCAGGAGATGAAAATACTTTTTTTATTTTTTTTAAAGAGAAAATAAAAGAAAGTTAAACACATGTCTTAAAGGTTTAAATTCAATCGAGCAACAACTTTGTGATAATGTTATGTGAATTATTGTAATCTATTCTGTGACAGTAAACAGAAACAAAAATAATTTGTATTATTATTTTTTTAAATAAGAAATGTGTCTGATTTCTAAAAAATACACAGAAACTTTTAGTTCAGATGGCAGGAAACTAAAAGCTGCATGCTTGGTGTGAGTCTTAAACACAAAACCCCCGCAAATACTTAAAAATCACTCCTGATTTACACAACTTGATTTCGACTATGATGCTATTGAGTTGTTGGGTTTTTTTTTAACACTCAGTGTTGCTACTCACTTGTGTATTCATTTGTTTAAACAGGTAGGTACAATTCCAAAGTACAAAAAAAAAGACCAAATCCGAGCATATTGTGGCTGTACATTCACACCGCTAATCGGGACTCAATCCAACATGTACATCTTTATGTTGAAGTGATATACTGTACTGTGTACTGTACTTTCATAGCCATCGTAAACTGATATTAATATTTCTTCTTTTCCCAAAGAGCTTACTAATCTGATCATCGTTCGCAACGGCAGCTCTGTAGAAACTCACGGGTCTCCGGCACCAGAGAGAAATCAATTCAGTCACATCCAGTTCCACATGATCAAATATGAAGACTTGAAATGGGTGAGTGTCGACACGGCAGCGTGAGTGCCTGTCCTGTTATTAGTGCACTACTCTGAAAATTGTTCTTTGTCTAATAGTCTGACACTTGCCCCCAAAATTTCAGACATTAAAGTGAATGTCATGAGATGCAGTTTGTGTATATATGCTCCCTGGTAGGATGAAAGCCTTGGACAGGGCTCCTTCACTCGGATATATAAAGGCCACAAAACTGACATTCGTGACGGGGAGAAACACACAACAGAGGTCCTGCTCAAAGAGCTCGACGCTGATCACAAGAACTGCTGGGAGGTGGGTCACCACAACAGAGAACATATTTGGGTTTGTTTTTGCTGGATGCTGAAAGACTCGACAAGTGTTTTGTTTCCTGTAAACATGTTGTTTTTTTTCACGTCATTTGCTGCAGTCATTCTTTGAGTCTGCCAGCTTGATGAGTCAGATTTCCCACAAACACCTCCTCCTTGTCTACGGCGTCAGTGTTCACGGAGTACAAAGTGAGTTTTAGAAAAACTTTACTGTATGCTGTTTAAGTTTAAGATACTACCTAATATGGGTTTTAACCGTTTAAAATGGGCGAATGTGACACACGATTATTTGAAGCTGGTGAAGCAGTGGGAATATTATTACGTCCATTCAAACGGCCTAATTACATTTCTATTCATGTCTATACTGCAAAAGGAGAAAAACCTCACTGGGTGGACTTAAACAGTCGCTACTTTTCTTTTATGGTTAAAACTGTTTTAGCAGACGTGATGTCTGTCTGCACCGAACTGGCTGCTAGAAATGATCTCAAGCGTTCATCTTAATTTCTGATTTACTAAACTACTGTATACTGGAGGAGAAGCAAACAGCAAAGCTTTACTTAAAACTAGCCTGTCCTCAGTATGTGTAAGTCCTCATCTGACCCCAGTTTTCTCCTCAGTGGGGTGTTTTAGATTGTGTTTGGTTTGAAGTACAGCTGAAGAAACAAACCTCTCTGTGCTCTGCAGACATCATGGTACAGGAGTTTGTCAAGTATGGGGCCCTTGACCTCTACTTGAAGCGAGGGAGATCTGTGTCAGTGAGCTGGAAACTTGATGTCGCCAAACAACTTGCATCTGCCCTCAACTTTCTGGTAAGGGAAGACTTTCTCGTGGAGTGGTGACGTATAACCAACGGATGTTGACCGAATTCCCATTTTCTAATGTCTTTCTTTGAGAAGTCATCATTATTACAAAACAAATCTGCATGATTTAGGCCTGAAGGTTTCCTCTACTGTATTGTTAATTGTCCTACAGGAAGAGAAACACATTGTTCATGGCAACATATGTGCCAAAAATCTGCTTCTGGCCAGAGAAGGCGATCAGTCGCAGGGCATCACTCCTTTTGTCAAGCTGAGCGACCCAGGCATCAGTGTGGCCATGCTCGGCACTGATGGTAAAGCTGAAGGAAATCGTACATATCGGGTCTTATCAAGGCCCCAGAGTATATTTTTCTAAAACCAAGAGGCTCAATATGTGACAATAAGTTGGGGTTTTTTCTGGAGTTATCCTGGACAGGATTCCCTGGGTGGCCCCTGAAGTACTGGATGTCCCTGATGTTCTGACCCTTGAATGTGACAAGTGGAGCTTTGGTGCCACCGTGTGGGAAATCTTCAACAATGGAAACTCACCACTCCAAGGCTGGGACCTACACCAGGTACGAACCTCCTATCTCTGATAAGCAAATCTAAATGGTGACTGGATAGATCGACCATTTGACTCTGCTGCAGTTCAAAGTGTCGAAAGTGTTTAAATCTCTGTTGGTAAAGTTACCAAACCTTACCACTGTTGGCACGGAGGCTGCAGTTAGACACTTTATGTCCTGTGGTGTTTGTGTTTCTCACTCATTTGATGAGTTCCTGTAGTTCCTATAAACTCTATTAATTAGTAGTTTTGAAAATATGGGAGGACGTTTTTTTTTTAATCAATATTTCATAATTAATATTGTTCTTTATTTCACTTAGGCTACAATAAATTGATTTATAAAATATGTATCATAATAAAACAATTATACTTTAATTTTAGCACAACTTTTTAAAATTGAATTATTTATTTTATGAGGCTTTTAGAGAAATTGATAATGAGCATCAGATGGATTCCAGCATGGAAAATTTTTAATTGTGCCAATGGCATGCCATATTAGGACTGCTGTAACACCTAACTCATTTACAATAGATGCCAGTGATTTAGAGGTTGGAGATGTAATCTGACTGATGTTTGAGATTTAATGATTCAGTATAAAGACAACTAGAACTCAACCCGTGTTCATATTTAATAAATCTAAATGTTTTCCTGGTGTATTCTTCTGATCACGACACGAAGAGGGTAATTGCCATCCATTGGGTTAATATAGTTAATAATTGATGCTGCCAATGCTTTTCTTTTGTAGAAACGACAGTTTTATGAGAGTTTCCAGAAGTTGCCTCCATCTCAGTGGGCCGAGCTGGCAGATCTGATCAGTCAGTGTATGGACTACCAGGCAGCTCTCAGACCTTCCTGTCGCAGTGTTATCCGTCAACTCAACAGTCTTATCACTTCAGGTAATGACGTTTGGTCCACTGAGCTGAAAATCACCCCACACTAAATGATTTTGAAATATTTCAGTTCAGGATTATACTTCTGTGAGCTTTGTTATATTTCATTAGTCATTATTTGGTTTAATTTTGTTTTTATTCCCATCTTGTTTTCTGTAACTGTCAATACAATACATTTTTTGCGTTTCGGTATATGTACCATATATCCATATATAAATGCAAGGCCTCTAATAGGTATTGATCCTCACAGTCAAGTTTATTGAATAAATTTGCTCGCGGAGTGAGAGGTATACAGTATAGGCCCACCAGTTTCAAACCAATGCAAAATCCACAAGAGAAATACAAACGAGGGACGTAAAAGTGCATAAAAAGAATGTTTTTATGAGAGTTTTTGTCAAATCTCTTTTCAAAAAACAAAACAATCCCTCAGCAGAAGAATGGTTTCATGACCCATCATTTTAATTGTTAGTGAGTTTTTTTTGTATCTAAGTGTTTTCTTTAGCTCATTTTGCATTCATGTGGCTGTCATGTATGTGCTGTTTTTTTTTTGTTTTTGTTTATGTATTTATTCCCATAACCTTCATAATTTATAAATTTTTCATTCTACATTGAGCAGAACAGCTTTCTATCTATATTCACAGTATTTTGTCAGTATGGATGTAGAATTCTTCTGCCGCGCCACAAAATACGATTATCAATGAAGTTTCTTTCATTAAAGATTATGAGATCCTTCACTCGACTGAGCCTGTCACGCAGAGCCCAGCGTGGAAAGCTCTCAGCCCAGTTCCTCACAACCAGGCTTTGTTTGAGGAAAGACATCTTCGTTACATCTCCCCACTGGGAAAAGTAAGTGTGGAAGCGTAATAATTTGAAAAGATTTCTGTGCATCCAGTCCAAAATATCACAGAGGTCAGCTGGAATCTCCAAATAGATTCATCTGATGAAAGACAAAGCTGCATTATCTGATTCGGCACACACATAGTGTATTTTTTGATTTTTGGGGATGTCACCGTGTGACTTTAAACAGGGAAACTTTGGCAATGTCGAGCTGTGCCGTTACGACCCACTGGGTGACAACACTGGTGAGCTGGTGGCGGTGAAGAGGCTGCAGCCCAACAAGCAGTCCACCCTGGACGATTTCCAGAGGGAGGTGAACACGCTCAGCGTTTTACACTGTGACTACATCGTCAAATACAGAGGCGTGTGCTACAGCATGGGTAAGACGAAAAAGAGGCTCTCTGCGCTATACATGAGTTAATGTCAATTAATGCATCACGCTGATTGCTGATTCCTGATTCGTCCTCCTTCAGCTGTATACCAGACCTGTTGATAATTTATCTCACCTGTTTGGTTGCTGCTTCCTCATTTATTGATTATTCTGTTCTTTATAGGAAGAGGAGTTCTGCATGTAAGTTCTGCATGACTGCTGGAAATCTTTTTCCTCCCTCGGATTATAACTTAACTCAGTAGACTCAATCAACTCAAACAGACCAAAACAGTGTGAGCCTCCCAATTTAACTTTGAAAAACCGATGTAATACCAGCAGAATCATTACATTAGATCTTTAGATTGACCCCCATGGTGCTGGCTGGTAGCTCAGCTAATGTGTCACAGCAACACAACTGTGTGCACAATATTAATACATCCTAAATAAGAGGGACAAGATAGTTAATTTATCTAAATAGTCATTGCTATCTTAAAGCATAAAGGCAGTAAAGGGACTCCACCACTTGTTGAAGAAGTAACTAGTAATCTTAATAAATGACCACTCCTTGGTAATGTAAATTACATAGACTATATTGGACAGCTAATTCTCCAACAAACTGGCCTGATTTTTATGAGGAAACAGAACTGTGTTCTCTCTATTATCTTCCATTTTTACCCACAGCATCTTACGAATTCCGTTTCTGATATTTTGTGACTTGTCATTAAATTTTTGTTACTATATTGTGAAATGTTTGGTGTCGTTGAGAAATCTTATCAGAATGCACGTAATAACAATGAAGTTACATTGTAAAATGGGCCATGAAACCTTATCACTTGATTTAAAGCTATTTCTCAAAATGCTGCTTTTATTTTTGTTCCTTGTTGCCACTGGGGCTTTTTCTCTATCTGGTTACTACTTTTTTACATGTAACTCTTGAAATTGTAATATTTGCTGTTCACAGGTCGCCTCAGTATGAGTTTGGTGATGGAGTATCTGCCCCACGGCAGCCTCATTGGCTACATGGATAATAACCGACAGAACATCAGTGTCAGGCTGATGCTGCTCTTTGCCTCTCAGATCTGTAAGGTAAGAAACTTTAGGGACATAATTCGTGACTCAAACTTTTCACTTTACTTTCATTTATTTATTTTCCACAATTTCCCATATACAACAAATGATTTTAGATATGTACAATGAATGTGAACTTCCTGTTATGTTCAGAGCATCTCGGCTTTTCTTGTTAAATATGGCAATAGCTGCCTTCTTTAGCATTAATTAAAGATTTAAGTAATTTAACATGAAATGAGTCTTCTGCTTCATTGACAATTTTCCACTGCTTATTTTTTTTTGTCGTCTGCGGGTTGTTGTTTTTTTCTAACACACGTATAAGTGTTAAAGAACAAAATAAATCATATAAATATATTAATGCACAAAGTATTGGGGTGAAGTCTCGGTAGGTAACTACGTTTTATAATTAAATACTTTTTTTTTGGGACCAATTAAAGCATCTCACATTATACTGATTAGATGTATAAACATAATGACATTATTAGTTAACAGCTATGTACTAAATGGTTGTTCTTTTACAATTGCAAATCATTTTTTAATACCTCATTTCAAATGTCTGTTAAAAAGCTAAGCAGCAGTCACACGTTGGTTCAAATTATGTCATAGCTTCTTTTTCGAAAAAATTCAACGTTCAAGAAAATGGCACAAAAACAGAGCAAAAGAAATACTATCACATTAATAAAACCAACTTTTCTATCCATCTACTAACCAATGGTGTCACAATTTTGAAATGAAACGTTTTCATATTTATTGATTTTTTAAGTTTTCCAATTCGTCCTTCAAAATAAAGTAAATCATCTCAAGATGTAGTTTGCCTGTCATTCCTGATTTCCATCCTATTAGTCTTTTAGCACACATGAGACCACATGAAAGGAGACGGGATTGAGAAGCATGTAACTGCTCCCAGTGTCCAAAAATAATGAGAAAACAGTCTGGATCCAACTGAATATTGAAAAGTTTTGGAAAAAAATGAAAATACAGAAATTTAAAAACCTTGTAGCCTTGCACACAATACAAAACGGTGGGACAAGTCTGCTTCTGCACCGTTGGATTTATTATAAATTGAAGAAACGTACCTTGCCTTGTAGTAGAACAGTCCGTGCAGGAAACTGAATTGAATGAGGCAGTGTCTTTACTGTAATAGAGCACAAGTTAACGTACTTCGGCCCCTTCAACCACATAAATGCGGATAGTTCAACACCTACAATTGCAAATCTTACCAAAATACTATTGATGTACACTGGGATCTGAGTTTACAACAGCATTATTTATTGCTTCGCAATAGAAATTAGATTAGGACAGACATTTTAGACATTGCAACAACGTGTGTGTGTGTCTTTTTATTTTCACAGGGCATGGAGTACCTTCAAAGCCTGCGTTATGTGCACCGCGACCTCGCAGCCAGAAACATTCTTGTGGCCAGCGAATCACTGGTGAAAATTGCAGATTTTGGACTGACCAAAGTTATTCCTTTCGACAAGGAATATTACCGAGTCACACATCCTGGAGAGAGCCCGATCTTCTGGTAGGTCTCTTTATAGTGACACTAAAGCCCGCATTAGGTCCTTCAGAGCCAATGTTTTCTAAGAACAGTTTCTCAGATTCAACCACTCCCTCCAGGGTCTCATTGTATATTGTTCTAAATACTGTGGTGAAAATCAAATCAAATCAGACTTTATTTATGTCGCACAAGAGGAACTCGATGCAAAACTGAGATGTCAGTTCTCTGGACAGTATAATTGACATAATATAATTCACACAGTGAAGCATTTTCTGGTACTTCAATGTGTAGATTATACTGTCCAGAGAGTAAAATCTACACTGACAAGAAGCTCTTTCTTCTTCTTGTCTAACTGATCAATTAGAAAGGACACATTTTACTACAGTTGGAGCTTTTTGTGGAGGATGGCGTACCCTGGATATACAGTATTATAATATTCAATTGCTGGTTGTAGATTCGTATCTAACAGCTTCATTCGAGATTTTACGTCGGCATAGTGCAGAAGGATACTGTACAAAATGTCAAATTATAATCTGAACATACACAAAAACATGTAATTCATTTAACGACAGATTGTTTTGGTTGAACAGCCCAACACTTCTCATTTAATGCAGGTATGCTCCCGAGTCCATCAATGAGTCCATTTTCTCCCACAAATCGGACGTCTGGAGTTTTGGCGTTGTTCTTCACGAGCTCTTCTCCTACTGTGACACAAACTGCAATCCAAAGCGAGTAAGAAGGTTTACCGTCATTGCAATTTTTTAAAGATGCGCTTCAGTTTATCTTGGATTAAAATTGCCGTATTCTTTTAAAGCTATTCATGCAGGAGATCGGACACAGTGTGCAAGGAACGTCAATTTCCATGCATTTGGCCAATATTCTGAAGAACAACTGGAGGTTGCCGGTTCCCCCAACCTGTCCACCCAAGGTATGCTCATGCCGTTTTCTACGTCCCAGTTTTTCATTCATTCATTTGGATAGATTAGCCTTTCTGGATCATTCTCATTGTTGTCATATTTGGTCTGGATAGAAGACAACTTTGATTATAATACAATCACTCCTTTAACAGAGCTCATATTACGAAGACTTTGGAGACAAAATGTTATTTTCTTATAGACTCAATTTAAAAATTTTTTTTTAAAACACACCAAAAACTATTGTTATACATACACAGCCCAAAATCTCTTGTGTCCTCAGTCTATTCTTCTTGTAGACCTCTCGCCTCGCAGGTTTCACTCTGGCTCGGATGTTCTGGTTCTGCCTGCTCCTTTCACAGCACGTTATCCTCAGTGACATTCAAGAAGAAAAAAAACCTGCTTTTTAAAGTCTCATTTCTCAGGCCGGCCATCTTGTTGTTACGGAGGATTCTACATAGAATGATTATGAGGCCTTGAATATAAGACAAACATATTGCTTAGATCTGTTTTCAGGAAACAAAAGGCCTGTCTTATACTCTGACCCAAACAACAATTATCATTTCAAAAATTTATTTGCTCTCTGATTTATACCAAAGATTCTTTCTTTCATGTTGCTTCACTGCTTTCATAAAGTCATGGTCACAAATGACTTTACCTATAAACATTTTTTTTATTATTATTTTTTTTTTAAATGTAATGATTTTCTTACTTTGGTTTCATGTTTTTACTTTACTAGGTGTACAGTTTGATGAAGCAATGCTGGAAGTACAAATTCGACGACCGGCCGTGTTTCTCCACTCTGGGAAACCAAATAGAAACCATCATGCAGGACGAAAGAGAAAACGCCAAAGGCTGAAGAGGAGCGTCACACTTAAACACATGCTGAAGATCAACAATGTTGGATGATAAGACTTAGCTTACTGTCCCAGTTTATGTTAGAGGAACAGACATCATGAGAGGGAGAAACAGATTTGCACTGACATATTAATGGCAAATAATTGAACATTTATCAGCACTGGCGAGTCCCAAGTCTCAGAATCAGCTTAAACAATGAGCAGGTCATGAAACTTCCTGGTGACAAACACAGAATGTAACAAAACCACGTGAAACATAAATGTTTTTTTGTTTGTTTTGTTTGTTTTTAACGGGCAAACTTGTATTTGGCTATTAATTATTATTATACACATACAGAATATCAGCTTATATGTGTCAAGTACTCCTCACTTTTGTGAGGTTTAAGTTTACGGTTTCCCCCACTTGAAAGGGGAGCTTGCTTCAGAAGACAGACTGGAATTCACTCAATGACCACTTTGTTTCCTTTCTTTCCTTTATTTGAAAGTTGACCCGGCCAAACAGGTGAAAAACCTTTAAATACAAACACAGAGACTTAAATGCAACTCAAGAATCCAATAATTAATTTCTTAGACTAATAAATAACCATTAAATTAAGTAAGAACTGGGTAAGTGAAAGTAGATATGTCCCATACTTAAAATACCCTAAATAACTGAAATGCATTTTAAATCACTGCTCAATATTGATTTTAACTTTTTGCAGATTTTAACTCTTATAAATCCATATTAAATTACTTTTAAAGATACACATTCTTTTAAATGTCTCTCCCACCAACATGTTACCATAACATTTTAATGGCCTTTTAAACCACATGCCTAACAACAGCACATGGCAGTCCAAATGCAAGAAACACTCATGCCCAAAGCTCACCGGCTCCTTCTTCCTGTTTTTGATGCAAGCTTTCTGTCGCAGTCTCCGTTCCTCTTCATTTTTCAGTCCAGACTCCCTGCTCACTGCTTTCTGAGTGAATGCCTCCACACCTCCTTGACTAGCAGATCACCTCCACCTGATGCAATTGAGCTGCTGGCTTCAGCCTGGAAGCCACACCCACAACCTGACACACTGAGTCAGAGAGAGGGCACTGCAGTTCAGCGCAATATGCATGTATCCATAACTCCATGCATTAAAAACTAAAAACACTGTCAGAAGGTTCTACCATTTTGAAATATAACCGTGCATTATTTCATGTAAATATCTGACAATAGTAAACAAAATAGACACAACTAAGCAGAAAAGTACAGAACTGTTAAACATGCCGAGGTCAACATTTGTCTGTACTAGATACATAATACAAATATATCATGGTGACCACAAAGATGGTTGGCTGAAATGTGCTGGACACAGTGAAAAAACAACAAAAAAAAACCTCACCATAAAATGTTAGAAAACGCTTTTATTTTGGCATTTTTGCTGAAATCAGCTGTTTTTTTTCTTCTGCTCTTGTTTTTACTATTTCGTTTATCAGTTTAAACCGCTGTATTTATCCCTTTGTGGCATGGCATCATGAAATCCATTGGTTTTGAATGCCTGGGCTGGTTATACGTATCAATCTCTTTATTTGGCAAAAAATTTCTCTTTTCAATGCCACGTGTATGCCTGACATGAAAATGGGCCATGAGCAACAGAGGTAAGGGTTAGATTACTACAAAATTATTACAAAATATGTTCTGTAATAACAAAACAACTTATTTGCTGTTTACTGCTGTTTAGTGTTGATTGGAGGATCGGATGAGTGAAGGCTGGAGAAAGGAGCGATATTGACCTTTGAAAAAGCTATTTCATTTAAGAAACAGGAGCCTCGGTGTGTTTTGAAGATGAACCACTTGCAGCCTCATGAATATGTGGCCTGTAGTTGTACCATACTGTGGACTTGTACACACTTGTACATGTCGATAAATGTGACTGCAAAGTGTCAACCTCTTCATAGTCAACGGTATCAGCCACAACAATGTACGTCAATACGCCTACGCCTTCCTGCATGTGAGTCATATATACCGCCACTGGACAAATACAGGCAGCCAATCAAGAATCACTGTTGTCTAAAAGAAAATGGTAGAGGGGGAGTCTTATTCTACCACTGTGTGGGTATGGAAATCTATCTTTTGGAGTCAATCCAGTGTCACTTTGGTCTTGAACATTTCTATGTGGTTGTGAATAGTCATGAATCATAGTCGCTGTCCCAATCATTAATTTATGACTGGGCTGAATATTTGACTTACCAACACCCTGATAAACACCATCTGTGAACTTCCTCCTTTTGGATTGTAGTCACAAAGTTTACATTCATATCATGATGAAGCAACCACAGTGTATTTTACAGCCAGATCATGGCTTACTCGTTAGGATTGTGTTTTATTCTTATTCTGTTGTAATGCACTCGTTATAATCACTTGTAAAATGCGTGTTGATGGCAGTGTAGGGATTCTCTTCGTGAGCTTGTGACAGCATTAAATGGATGATTGCATCAGTGCATTGTTTCACACCGTCACAGTGAACTGTAATCTAAAGAGTCTCGGTCATAGTGAAAGTATCACACCAGAGACGGACTCTATACTACTTATTGCTTCTTCGTCATTTGAGGTGGCCTGTAAAAACTGACTTACTGATGTTAGAATGTATGGAGCTATTTACAGTACTATCACCTATATGTGCGATGCATGCTTTGTGTCCATGTAGGCACGATTTACATCCAAGGCAGGGTGTTTTTGTTCTGATGTTAATCTGTTAAATTCTCCAAAAGCGAACAAGAAACTTCAGAGGTCACTGTGTCTTTTGAGAACCTCAAGACGTACATACTAATGGTGGCTCATTTTCATCAGTGTTTGTGCTCAGTGACATTTGTGCCGCTTATCTGTAATTATCACAAGCAAGAAACTTGTGCACATATTTCAATACTACATACTCCTGTAATAAAAAAGTAGATTTTTCCAGATGTGTTTGTGGTGGGTTTTTTTTTGTTCAGTCATTTGATTTCTTAAGATGACATTTAATTGTATAAGTACTTTCTGGTTTCATGTATATGTATTTATATCAAGGCTACTGAACCATAGCCAACTAGTTAAAAAGCAAATGGTAAAGAAAAAAGATAAAGAAAACCATTTACATTTTTGAATTTTACTGAGCCGAGACACGTGTCTTGATGGAAGATAATTCCTGGAAATGGTTCTTTGCAGTTTGGGAGTATGATTCACTTTGTCACCTTAAGGTCTGCCAGAAATATAAAAAAAAAAAAATTGTAAATAGAAAACAATCAATACAAGTTGTACCCTAAATAATTTCATAATAAACTTACACAAAATAACAATCTTTTCTTTGCAATACAAATTCACTCAAGATAAAGAATCACTTCCGTTTATTTCTCCTTTAAGGCACAAACATATTAATCTCTTGTTGTAATACAAATAAATAGTCCATGCAAATAAGGATAATCCAAAAGCTAAATCAAAAAGATGAATTAACCCTGAGAAAAGATTTTTGCAATTTTTTTATTTATTATTATTTTTTTTTTCTGCAGCACTGTGGATACCACAATATCCCTTCAACACACACACACAACTATCACATTTGAATACACACCGCAACCAAGAATGGGTTGAATACAGCATACATTTTACATGAGGAAAATGAAAAGAAACAAATATCACAACAAACAATGCTGGTGGTCGTTTTGAGCCCATTTAAATATATTGTTTGGGAGACAATATCAATGTCAATATTCACCTATAAGTAAGAACAATACAGCAAAAAAAATAAAAAATAAATAGCAAAGAACAAATATGCAGTTAAATAAACGCATTCTGAAGAATATTTCATTAAAACAAGGTCCACACACAGATTATAGTCTCTCATAGAAATAATGAAATTTACCACTGTTTCCTATTCAGTGATTATTAAAAGCCATATCAACACGTGATGATTTTAACTTGATCTCACTTTTTACACTTACTATGTAACTCGTGTAATCATTAATTCACGAGGAACGCCCCCAGAGGTGGTTGAATGCAAAACACATGGCTGGAGTTAATAAAACTGCTGGTCCTTTACGTTTGTTTGATGCTGATAATGGATGGCTGTCATTTCATTGCTCTAACTATTGTGCACGACAAGTTTGGTATTTGAAGCATGAACCTTGACAATAATGATCTTATATGATGCTTCATAATCGAACATAAATGTCCAAATATTTGCAGAAAAAGGCAACCACGACCTTTTATTGTGAAGATTACACTGAGCAAACTACTTCGAGAATAATTTACTTTGCTCCGTCACAATGAAGAACGACCTGAACAGCCAGTGACAACAACATATCACTTTTAATTTTCATTTCCGTGGCAGTATTTGTTTTGTTTTTTACTGAGCAGAGTCAAGAGGGGTCCACGGTTTGATGGTTGGAATCATGAAAAGTAAAACAATAAGAAATATATATATTGAACTAACTTTTGATTAGTTTTACGTCATAAAACAAAAATCCAGAAGTCATTTGGACAACAAAGTCTTCGGAAACATAGCTGAGGAGCTTTGAACCTGTGAAAATGTAAACGTCACTCAATGTGTGCCAGCTTCAGTGTTTAATCAGGGTTAAGATGAAGAGATCTTTGATTTGCATCAAAACATCAATCTGTTTACATTTTAACATCCTGAGCTGCCATATAGAAGAAGGACCGGGACAAATTCAGTAACGTTAGTTTCACTTTCATGGAATACCTCTTGTACTTGACCATAGAGATTACTTAATAAGTCGATTTAATGAGCTGAAGTTTCAGAGGAAATGAAACATTATGTTCACTGTATTTGTTCTTGAATCATTTAGTAATGCACAAGCCATTGCTTGCTATCACAAAATCAATTACGCATTTGCAATCATTGAATTTATTGTGAGCTTTTTTACTTTCTTCTCATCAAATATTATTTATATGGCAGTTTTCACTGCCCACATCAATATATAGAAAAAGTTGTAACAACAGCCAGGCACTGATGAATATGGAGGCCACTGTTCACATTAGTATATTAGGAGAAGTTAATCTCTGACAAATTCATTCCTCTAGACAACAAACATGAAATATTCCTGGCTGTTAGTAACATTATCCTGCATTCAGAGTACCTGTGAGGGATTGGCATCCATAAATCAATATCAGCTCACCATTAATAGAGCCGTCTACATGTTGTTAGTCTCGTCTGCTGTTTAGTAGCAGTGTATTATTATCATCCTGTAATAAATCTGTTCCCTTCAATGGATTAGCAAGATTTACGTCCCCAAGTAACTCACTCATCTGTAGCATCAAATAAAGTAAATCCACTGCCTCTCAAAAAAGGAACTAGCAAAAGTAATCAAGTACTCATTTTGGATCATTTGTGCCAGTCAGCTTGGAACTATGAGTTACTGTTTCTGTTTCCTCATAGCAGAGCTTTAAGCAACCTGCAAGCTTAATGAATAAAAGAGATGCTTGTTCCCTACTTTAATCAAATAAAAATATGTCTGGACCTGCAACACAGGTTTAATCTTTGAAAATAAAAGAACAGAGCGTACAAACTTGTCTATAGTATTACTATATTTACCATAACTGTACCTTATGCTAAATTAAGTAATTTAGGGACTGTTGACAACAAATTACAGTTTAACTGTTAAACTATTAGGCCATTGAGCACTTCAAGCTGTGCAAGTCATTTTTAGCAGTTTTACCTTTTATGTAGTTTTAGCTCTTCTAGCTGTTTAATTTATTATTTAACCAAAAAAACAAAACAATTTACAGACATTTTAGTTCTTTTAGCCAATTAGCCAGTTTCGGTAATTTTTAGGGTTTTGCACTCTCATTGCTGTGTAAAGGCACTTTAAGATTACGTATATTATACAATGTGAAACATCATCTGTGGTCCTTCAATGTAAAATTACTAATTGGAGCGATTCAAATCATGGTCAGCAAAAAACTTAGAGGCTTGAGGTTGAAGCTCTGTGAGGAAGGCTAATGCTCGCACATTTTGAAACCCCTAACAAACAACATGAACTAAAACAACTTTTGCAAGTTCTTTGGTTATGATTGAGGGACTTTGGTACTGGATTTGATGCAATCTGTAACCTCACCACTTGATGGCACTAAATTGTAGGCAGAAATTAACTCACAGTCTGTTACCAAGGCACAGCAACATGAGACAATTTGGGAATGAAACCTGCGACAAGAGAGAAAAGAGGCATCGGCATGCGTCGATCAGCAGGTGAACAAAAGGTTCACAAAAAAAAACAAAAAAAAACTGAGCATACATTCATCAGGCGGGCAGAAATATGCCTCTTTATGTCTCTTGTATGTCTCTTTCGTGCAAGTTCATCCTCTGATGCACATCTCATGAAATAACAAATAAAAACAAATAATTTAGCAACGTCAGATGTCTGTCTGATACAAAACAATGACTCAATCCACATTTCAAAACAGAAAACCTGGGGAGAAATCAAGTCACTTCCAGCAGGCGTCACCCATACAAACACAGAAAAACACAACACAAACATTTAACAACTGTTGTTATAGCCCACCAGGCTGCGTAGAGCTATCCAAAGTTTTTCTTGGTGCACATTTTAGATTTGGCTCACGAGTTCTGTGCCACATCAGATACATCTGAGCCGGAAGGAATCTGTGTACCAACAACATCTCCCTGTAATAGCAAGGATCGTATCCATCGAGTCTGCGGGAAGGAATGGGCAGTCCCGCTGTCTTTACTCCCATATGCGAAACAGGACTCAGCCCTGCTTTGGCGAGACACATGCCCATGTAAACATCATCGATTGGAAGAATGGGTATGGTCTTAGACATGTTGTATATGACCAAAGCTGTATAGCCAGACAGTAGGAAGCCCCCTCCTCCACAGTAAGGAGGGTATTTGTTTGACTCTTGAACCTGAACTGGGATAAAGTATTTACTCGATGGAGATCGAATGGGTCCCACATTCTGAATCAGATGCCCTATAAACAAATGCTTACTCCCATCATTGCCGTGCAGGCTTTGGAGGTACTCGATCATGTTGTCAGTGTTGGCAAAGACGTCATCGTCACCATTCAGATGGAAGCGGGCATTCGGACAGTTTCTTTCCATCCATTCCAAGAAGACGATCTGCTTCAGGGTCAGGTTGTAAAAGGTGTCACTGAAGTCCCACTGCAGGATGTCATTGTGCTCTCGTTGCTCCAACTGCAGCAGTTTGTTCAGTCTTTGCTGCTCAAAACCAGCCCCGGACACTCCTGTGATGAAGACCCTTCGAATCCACACACCGCTGTGTATCCTCTCCTGAGCCCAAGTTTTACGCAGCACCTCGCGGCGTTCATAATTCCCAGGGGAGCTTTTAATGACCAGCAGGAGAAAGACTTCTCCAGATCTGTCTGCTCCCCCACATTTGTTGGGAAGGTCCAGCAGCAAGGGGAAATGGCGACAGTGTTTATAGAAGAGAAAATGTTGCGTAGCCTCAGGAAGGGCGCTGAAGCCTGTGACGTTGGCAGCGGACGTGTTTCGTTGACACGCTGACCAGGAGTATACAAACGAGTTTTGTTTGGTGGATTGCCCGATTTGGTGGTTGTGGTCGTCATCACCTCTCAAATGTGTGTGTAGACTTATGGTTTTGTGATCAATGAAGTCTTTACAGAGATGTAGGACGAGCAAACACAGAGCTCCCGCCATCAATAACGTTCTGGTCCTGATGAATCTCATCTTTGAAACTCTGTGGTAACAAGACAAGTACAAACAGATATCACATCAATAAATCATTTTAGTATGGCATTAAAGGTGATAATACCACTTAGTCATTTTTGTTGACAGAAACTCAGTATTTTCTTCGGTACTTGTAGTCAGACAACAAGAATTTGACAGAATGAAATGTGGGCTGTTCAAATATCTCATTGAAATGTACAAAACGTCTCAGTTCAAAGTGAAGAAGCAGTGAAATTAACATTTTGTATCCGTAAATATCAGGAGGTGTGTGAAGGAAAATACACAACAGCCGGGCACCTCCCTCTCCTGGTGGTGACCAGGCTTCTCACACACAGCTGAGGGACGGCGTCCCATTCTTTAACACGCATTTGTCAGCTAGTGTGGTTGTGGTGGTCACTCTGGAACGGATGGCATGTGAAAAGCGGTAGCCTGGTTTTATTTTAAGCAAAAGAGACAGCGCCCCACACCACAATGAAGCCTCCGACAAAAAGTTCAGATACAAATTGGCGTAGGAATCAGCAAGCTCTACGATCGAAGTGCCACCAGAGGCAGAATCTGGGCTTATCGCACTTCTTTGGTTAGCAATCATTTCTACATATACATCAATTCTTTGTCATTAACACTGAATATGACATAACTTCTGACTTATGCTATTTATTTTGTTTTCCTCTTAGTACATTTATGTTGATGGGTCGCTTGTTTGTGGGTGGAGAAGCTAGTTGTAGAGGACAGGGCGCGCTGGTGGAGTGATTTTGTTGCTTGCAGAAGAAGCTGTGGGAGCGTCACATGTACAAGACATGAAATGGGATTTATTGTGGACAAGCGATACATCAGTGCCTCGTGCCGGAAAGCAGCCTCAACGTAGGTTCTTGTATTAACGGTGGGAATGATTAAACGGCCGGTGCCGGAGGACCTGAGGGTTCACGATGGTTCATAAGATAAAAGTAAATCTGTAAAATAAGAAGGCGCAGGACCATTGAGACCTTTCAAAAACCAGTAAAAGAACCTTAAAATCCAATAAGACACAGGGAGCCAATGCAACGCAAAACCGGCGTAATGTGATCCTACTTTCTGGTAAGCAGGGCATTATAGTCGTCAATCCGAGACAAAGGCATCAGTATTTCCATGTTGGCCCTAAGAGAGAAATAGGCGGACTCTGAGTATTCCTAAGATTAAAAAAAAACCTGTTTTCAACCACATACTTTATGTTTCGAAAATGACGCCCAAGTTTTTTTACTTGAGCAGGTGATTTTAAAGACAGTGTTTGTAATCTCGACAAATGTTTCTTTCTCATGGCCTTGTTGGACCGGTAACTGAAAGCAAAAATCGTCCCTAAAATCCTTCAAAATCTTTACTAGTGCTGCATCTGTACTGTGGTTCATTCTAAACCAGATTCAAGTCTCTCACAAACGTTTTTGTTTAAATAAAACTATTGAAAATGCATTTTCTATTTATTTGCGCCTGAATAATATTTCATAAATAATTTTTATTTTTTTTTTAAACTTGGCTCACTTTAAGAGAGGAAAGCGAAGTAGGGATTTTCATGAAGAGCAGAATCAATTTGATATACTTTAGATTGTATTCAAGGCGTCTGTCGGGGTAGATGACACCACCGTGAACACCGTTTCTCCTTTTTGGTATGTTTTCTTTATTTGTGTGTATGGTATGTATGTCTGATAGCAGTTACAAGGTCAATTGGGATTTTTGATCTTATCAATCCTATGCCTCTGATGTGCTGTTTGCTGTCTTATCTCTCTATTAACAAGCCCTTTTTCATAACCGGGTGAGGCTTACGGTTTCAAATTCTGCCTGTTTCAGCAGGAAATTTCTTTCTGGTAAAATGTTTTTTTTCTCTCTCCCATCAAATCATGTCTCATTTGGGATTTTTTTTCTTCCTTTTTCTTAGAAGTGCCAAGAATACTGTTTTGTAATTAGAAAAGTTTTATAGACATGAAAACTCAAAGTACTCAATAGTTCAGTCTTTTACACACTGTCAGAAATAATTCCAAGTCCTGTCTTCTGTCCTAAAAAAACAAAGAAATCAGAATCTACATTTCGCATACTTTAAGACTTATTGGCATGGCAAAAGCAAACGAAGTCTTGGCTACACATCAGTGTCAAACAAAAAGCCTCACTATACACCTGACATATGAGATCGCTTCTGACGTTCCATTAATTTGCAAACACGGAAAAACTGCCGCTTCTTGTTTTTTTGTTTCTGCTGTCTGAAGAGGCAGATGCTTGTCAAGTCACTATGAGCAGTTTGTCAGTGCAGCGCCCAGCTCTATGATTCTACAAGTGGAACAACTGAAATCCTGAGATGGTTCTATAATAAGCACATTTGGGGGCCAACCTGACTCAAAAATTAGAAGTTGAAGTAGACAGAAGCAGACTAAGCTTCAGAGCAGAACAGACATGAGGCGGCTCTGCACCTGCCTGCGAAGCAGCAGTAATGTCAGA
Organism: Lipophrys pholis; assembly: GCF_963383615.2. NCBI lineage: Eukaryota > Metazoa > Chordata > Actinopteri > Blenniiformes > Blenniidae > Lipophrys > Lipophrys pholis. The sequence continues at coordinate 21,843,004 of NC_137640.1, read as the reverse complement.
TGGACTTTTCAAGGCTTTTCGGGGTCAAACGCTGTCAGTTCTCCTCTAAACGGCTGGACTATGTCACATAGACAACAACAGACATTAAGTCACAAGTAGTGTTTTTATTGAAGCATGCAGTAGAGGGAAGTGTCATGAGCTCATGCATGCCTCATCCTGGTAAGTGAAACTCAGGAAACTGTGCTCTGAAACGAAACACAACTCTCTCACATTCTGATCAACTGTGGTGGGCTGATATGATGCTGTTTTTATAAGGCTCCCCAGATGTCTTCATTAAAAAATGCACTGTTAGCCAATATGTCACATAGTGTAGCCATAAATCCTCAGGCTTTTCCATCAAAGTCCAATATCTTGGCAGTTTTCAAAAATTTGCATTTCCATTGGTGAGTCATATTGCAGCTTCCTGGATTTGATTACACTCAGAAATGAATCCTGAGAAAGCTCAAGGTCATAAACGAGATCAAGATGATTCAATGTGTTAATTAGGTCATTTAGCAGTCAGTTCTATTAGGAGATGTTAACTAAGCTGAACTTTTAAAAAAACATCTTATTGTCAGTGATGGTTTCCTTGATTCGCAATCGAAACTTTCTCCAGCTGCGCAAATGAGACGTTTATGTCCAGTTAGACAAGTTACAGGTTCACACAAGCCTCAGTGTTTTGAATTATTTCATTGATGATTGTCTTGAACATCCACAGTAATAAACTGTATATATTTATGCGTCACCATATTTGTTACTTTTACCCGTAAATAAAACAAACAAACCAAACTTGTATTGTCAGTTATACTGTTGATGTGGATATTATCACTGCTAAGTCTCCAAACATATCGATTTGAGATTTAATTGCGTGATCCCGAGACAAAACGTGTAATTTATCCTCCAGTGGTATAAAGAGTTCTGGTTGAATGGTCTTCTCATGTTCCCCGTTATTTCGCGGAAACTCGCTGTGAGTGTAGTTGGAGACACATCAGCCGGGCAGACGCGTTAAACTGAAGTTCTGGGCGTAAAAAAAAAAAAAAAAATCTACGATTTCTGTTCTTACCTGCTCGTCTCCGGTGCTTTTCACGGTAAATAAATAAGAATAAGCGCGAAGTGCGGCTGCCTCCTCATCGGCCGGCTGCTGCTGCTGCTGCTGCTGCTTCTGCTGCTGCTGCTGCTGTCCGCGGGGCGGTGCCTGTTTCTTCCAGAGACGCTTCTCCTTCTGCTTTTAAAGTATTTGCATTATTGATATGAGATTAGCGCAGATACTGGACAACCATCCAGACTACACACACACGGAACCATGCTGGCTTCCTGCGGATATAGAGACCTGGGAGGCCTTCTGTGAGAGGAGGTCAACATCTATCTATCTATCTATCTATCTATCTATCTATCTATCTATCTATCTATCTATCTATCTATCTATCTATCTATCTATCTATCTATCTGTCTGTCTGTCTGTCTGTCTGTCTGTCTATCTATCTATCTATCTATCTATCTATCTATCTATCTATCTATCTATCTATCTATCTATTTGTTTGTTTGTCTTCACAGGTTAACCTAGTTGGCCGTGCCCACCGCTTCTTCTTACAATTATACTCAAACGGCATTGCAGCACAGACATGTTGCTGTCTATAAACTGTAGGTCGATGTAATTGTAATCCGGAGAGTCATTTCTGATCATTTGCAAAATCTGAGCGGAAATCCCAAGGTTTTGGCAACACATGTTCAAAGTGTAGAGACTGAAGGGCATCAACCAGGGGAGTCTAACTCATTTCATTTTGGTCACAAGCAGCCACATTTAAACTGTGGTCGGCTGAATCAATAGAACAACAGCATGTAGACCAGTGCTTCCCTTTTTTTCTTTTTCTTTTGTCAATGCAAAGAAGTATAAAACCACGTTCTGTCAGTTATAAGGAAAAATAAGTACACTATTTTATATTTTGTCATTGTATTCGTGATGCCTCCTGGTGAAAAATACAATAAAATCTCACCCATATTTCATTTAATTTTTTTTATTTGACGGCACCAGACAGTACTTTTTTGGCAAAGTTCAGACTGTCACCCCAGCAACCCGGAAACGGATAAGCAGAAGAAAATGGATGGATGGATGGATGGATGGATGGATGGATGGATGGATGGATGGATGGATGGATGGATGGATGGATGGATGGATGGAATTTTTTTCTGATGCAGTGAGGTGTTACTTTAAAAACAATGTCACAAAAAAGGAGTGACACAATTAACAACTAAAGAATGAGAGGCTAAAGCACAGGGAATGACTGGGAACTGTCAGGGAAATGAATCAATAAACTCATTAACGATCGTTCAATATGGTGCCACGTGAGTGGTCGCTCTTCGCAACAATGAACTGAATTTCCTCATGTGGGATGAAAAAAGTGTTATCTTATCTTATCTCTGTGTTTGGTTATGACAAATCTGAACAACTATGAAGCTGAAGGAATGAAGACCCAGCCTACCTCCGCCAAACTGTTAGTGGTCAGCTTGTGTTGTGTGTCAATAAAAATGTAAAAATGTGACCTTTACTGCATTGCCTTCAGAAATTGTTATTCTCAATTTATGTCTTAACTATTCTCTACTATGATTTGGGTTTTTTTTTACAACCCCAAAGAATAGAGCAATATTTCAATATTTATCAATATTTTGAAGCATAAAGTCGGATAGTTTGTTGAGCAGTTTTAGAACTTTCATTCTTTGAGGAGCTAATGTCATGACTGTTTTTTTAAAGAGTACATTGTGCGCCTTTGTCGTGTCTTCCCAGCATTTAAAGATAAGGCAACACATAGACACTGATAGACCAAGGCAACAATCAAGATCAAGCTTTCAACACATGCCACAATTTCCCTATTTAGACTTTGTCATTTTTAGGTCTGCAAATTTTAGGTTATGAAATTTTTCTCATTCGTCAGCATTCTAACATTTAAATCTGAAAGTAATGCTTTGTGTCCTGGTTTCTGCCTGCGCATGGAGTGACAATAAAGACTCTTCAAACATCAACAGGTAGAAACGGCCACTAGTTTTAATGGAAGCAGTTAACATACTTCAGAATAAAACAGAAATTGATCATGATACAATGTAACAATTGCAGTAGTGACCGAAAACATGAATCTTATTACTTGAAGAAAAAAATTCTATCAATCTAGATTGTGCATTTATTGAAGCCACTTCAGACAGGTTTCTTTGATATGTCACAATCCAACACAAACTGAAATCCACACTCTAGTCGTTTACAGGCACTCATCGATAAAATTCCATCAACTCTATATTAAGAGGTGGTTGCAGCTGAGGATTCAGAGATAGAGCGTAGCAAACGCATTTAAAGGTCCATTAGTTTCCATCAGTGCTATTAAACTTTTAACTTGTGCTTCTCACAGATCTGCAAGATCAGATCAGCACACAGATCAGCGTAGTTGGGTCATGGAGGTCAGACACTGTCCACATCGGTAATCCACTTCTCCACTTCCTCTTCCTGTACATGCAGTGACTTGCATTGTTCTCCTTTTTTTTTCTTCTTTTAACAGTGTTCACTTGCCCTGATGTCCCTACCATACATGAGGACATGGTTTCAAGTAAATCAAGCAACAGAGTCCCACTTCAACCCCCCCCCCCCCCCCCCCCCCCCCCCCCCGCCTGCTGAGGATATGTTCAGTCTGGATTCTCACTGTGGTGTTCTGAGCTGTTGTCTTCTCCTGCAGGATGGAAACACATGTCCATTTTATGCCTGAGTCTTTTCCTCAGCTGGAAGCGGTGTTGGACTGAGATGGTGTTGTACTCCTGAGCCTTTAGTTTGCCATAGTAGTCAGAGAACTTGTTGAAGAGGAAGGAGATGGGCATGCCGTTGAGGATGATACCAAATGAGATGCAGCCGAAGGCCACAATGCGTCCAAGGATAGTTACAGGAACCACATCCCCGTATCCCACAGTGGAGATGCTGACCTAAGAGAGAGAAGTCAGTTCCTAAAATCAGTTTGCAGGAACTGAAGGGGAACATTCCTTCTTTTCATCCCTTTGTTACTGAAAGCCCTCTAAAACAATGAGGAGGATACACTTCCATCAGTGCAACCCATTTATAAATGACACGAAATGTGTCTAATTACTGTATACATGCTGTTTGCTCTCATTGTCTGTGAGCTTCTTCCTCGAGAGCAGCCGCAGGCCTCGTGAAATATTTGGACTACTGAGGTGGACGGGATGAATAAAATACAAATCAATATGACTATATATTCATAACTTGTCAAGAGCCTGTAATTACTTGCATGTTTTATCTTATAACAGTGATTCCATTTGTAATCTTTCTACACTCAGTTTTCTGTCGCTGTGACTTCAGTGCATAAATATGTAACTGGTAATGTTTTGTGGTGGCCTTTACCTTTGTTATTGTTGTCTTGCTTGTCACTATGGGGTTATTCATTTTAATCTCTGCAGCCCGCTAAGTAAAGATGGGGAAAGGGAGCCACTCGGATGAACCTCATTCACATAACAATTAAAAAAAAGGTTACCATTTTAAAGAATTATGGCAAAGCAACTATATTTCAAGCATCGGGTGTTTTAACTTAATTTTGATGGTGACATGTTGCCCAGAGACTACAGCATTTATGCAATATTATCTAACCTTTTCTGTGGACTTGCAGACCACGATGCGTTATCTAAATTCATTAAGCATGAAGAGCTTGTTGTGTGGCTTGAATTGGTAAACCATGTTTCTGTCTCTGAACAAAATCTGTTTGTGGAAGACAAACAAACATGTTTGACCTGATTGCAGACATGTGCACTTGAAGAAGGCTTCACCACAGGAATAATGAAAAGAAGTTGTGCATCAGTCACAAATGTCACTTCCTTTCCGTTCTGAAGATGTTCCTCTTAGGAAACCCACCAACACAGAAACGTTCTCAGACCTTTGGGTCAAACCACACCACGAACGCTCATCCTCTCTCTCTGAGAAACCGACAATGAGCAGACTGTCCTCATGTTGGAACATCTGCACCAGCTGGGACTTGCAACATTCCCACGGATGCTAAACCCACAGACGGGTTCACGGTAATCAGCGAGGACGTCTCAAAGGGATTTCACTGCATCTGTCTAGGAGCCTCCTACTGCATGGGGCAGCCTGTGTGCTTTATAAAGAAGAACTTTCAAAAGAGAGGACTTCATGACTGAGGTGTGACACTATGTCGATTCTGATGCAAAAAAAAAAAACAAAACGGAGGAGGTGACAGAGGCTTTCTGAGAAGCCAACATTTCTTTTTTTTGCACTCAGGACTTTTTAGTAAAAAGATCAAAGTGGGATATTGTGCAATACTTTCAGTAGTTATTGATCACTCACTATAAAACTGCTTCTTAGTTTGAGATGCTTACCAATGTAACATTCTCATTTTGCCATACAGCAGGTATAAGTTTACACATTTTATACAATCACTGCTTTCATGTAAAACAAAATTGTTTATGGTAAAGCTACTGGTTTGGATGTTGCGGAAAAATTACTAGTCAGACCTGTTAATGGAAGTTTTAAGGACCAACATTGCATTTCTGTAGGTAACTGATTTTTATGCAAAGTTTAATAGACCAAATTCATGATTTTAAGTTCTGCAAGTGGCATTTGGAGAGCTTTTTCATTGTTTGAATTGCTAGATGAAAAAAAAAGGCATTTTGATATGTTATTGTTAGACATTTCTGCAGATTGAAATAAAATAAGCGAAATCCATAACTTCCTGCTGTGAGCAATGGCAATGTGAAAGTCTTTATCTTTGGGTGATTTCTCTGAGCACTTTCATTGAAACATTAAAGGTCAGATTGTTTTGGGTTTTTGTATTGTTTTTTACAACTCCAAAAGGTTAATAATGCCTTTTAAATGGTGAGAGTTTGTGCTGATTTTGTCCAGACGTAGATGTTACATAGTACATGAAGTGGTACCCAGGCACACATAGAAAAACGACAGATAATGGCTGGACACATCTGGAGCACGACCACAGGTTATTCCATTACTGTTACTTACTGCAGCCCACCACCAGGCATACGGGATGCTGCTGATGGGAGATTCCTCGGTTTCCCTCTCTGCCGAATGCAGGAGAGCAGAGAAAGTGAAGATTCCCATGGCAATAAAGAGGAAAATGCAACAGGCCTGCTGATAGCACCGCCTCAGAGTAAATCCAAATGCCCTCATGCCAGTTGAATGGCGGGCGAGTTTCAAAATCCGAAAGATCCGCAGCAATTTGACAACTTTGAGGACGTGGCTGAGCTTGCTGACTCGAGCCATGGCCCTGAGGTCTTCCTGTGCGTTCAGATCCTCTGCATCAGCAATGACCTCGAAGATGATCTGTAGAAAATAAGGCATGACTGACACCATGTCCACGAGGTTCAGACCACTCTTCAAAAACATTGGAATGTTAGGAGTGGTTATAAGGCGGATGACGTACTCAAAGGTGAAGAACACAATGGTGATGATCTCCACCCATTCCATGTGCGTTTTGTCATTAATTCTGTAGATCTGGAGTTCTTCGACAGTGTTGAGAGACATTGCAACAATGGAGAAGAGCACAAAAAGGTTGGAGACCACAGTGAATGTCTTTGCCATGGTGGAGGAGTAAGTATTTTCGACAATGTTCCACAGAGTCCTCCGAATGTCCCCACACACCATGTCCTTGAAGTGCTCCTCGTTGTACTTTGTCTCGCTCTCAGCCATCAGCTCCTTATCTACCTTCAGATTGTCTTTCACCTCATCCACCTTTTCCTCAAACACCATCCAACAACACAGCTGGATGTCTTTCAGGCTCAGGCCCCAGTACTGAATTTCCTCCTCAAAGTTGATAGGGCACATTTCTTGTATGACCCACAGCACTCCACTTGTATAGAAATGGCAGACATGATGGAAAAAGGCAGGATCGCGGTCGAAGAAGAACTCATTCTTGCGCACAGAGTAGTCATCGCACAGTGTGAGAAGTTTCGTCCGGTCTGTGCAGAGGGCCAAGGACCCTATTCGGGTGTTTGGGTATTGAGCGGCACACTGTTTGGGGATTTGAAAGACTTTTCCCCCAACATTCAAGTTGACGTTCAGGTCCCATTTTGGTCTTTCCTCATGTTTGATGCCAGGAGTGTCCAGATTTTCCAGAGAGCTCCATGGTTTGACTGTTTTCTCCTGAGCAAATGGGAACACTTTGTTATCTTGCACACCCTTTGGGAGACAGTTGATAGTAGACCGGCGGGATTGCAAAGCTCTCTGCAGCTGAGTGCCCTGTGAACCAGCCATAGCAATCCTCAATGAAGGCAGATTGTGCAACTTCAGGAGTAAAAAAAAGAACAAAGAAAAAAGAAGAAAAAAAAAGGAAAATATCCTTGCTTTACATGACGTTATTGCTGAATCATCAGAAAGAAAAACTGCATGTGGTCCTGCAGGAACTGATATCCCAGTGACGAGCAGTGCTTCCTGTTTTGGAGGCTCAGCTGAGTCGAGAATAGAGGAAGTCAGGGGGAGAGAAGAGGAAAAGATTCCCCCCATCTGCCTGTTGCTGCAGAGACAACACATTTGCTTTGTCTGACCTGGAGAGCAAGGACAGGCTGGAGGGATTTTACCCTTTTAATCTCATTGGGACCTCTCCAAGTTTCCTTAAGACGACAGAGAGGCGGGATTAGGAGACAAAGTTGATTTAAGGATTTTGAAGTGGTGAAGCAAATGGTCAAATGAGGCCCTATGACAATTTCTCTGCCTTCAGTGGCTCCGTACGTAGGAGAACACATGACAAAGGGAAAGTATGTCAGGAAATGCAAGCAAATTATCAGTAGTTTATGAGGTAGTGCTCACTATTTATTTCTATTGATATCTTAAATGACATTAAACTTGACTATACACATATTTGCTAGTCTATTATTTCTGTTATACGCGATAAAGTCTTACTTAACAAAAACCATAATGTGAAGCTGCAGCAGACAGGCCACAGATGAGCTGTGCATGGAATAAAACCAAACCCTTGTGGTTTATATATCTGGATGAGGTTAAATATACTCCACACAGAAAGGCATCAACCCAGACGCAAGTTATGGTAATAGTCTGTAAATGTGTCACTGAATGCCAAAACTGCTAAGTTGGTAAATGTCCTTTTGTCCAATTTTCATCCATTTTCCAAGTGTGAAATAAAGACTTGACTGCGTTACTGTTCATGATTAAAATGTGGGATTCCAGTTCAATTAAATGTCATGAGCTGTTATTACACATCTGATCATAAGGTAGAACTTGTCAGGGACGGAGGGATTGGGCAGCTTTGATGGAAAAATAGAAACAGGCAAGTCTGCACAGAGGCGGCATTTCAGCAGATCAGGAAGTCAGTAGGTTGAGGGCTAGGATAGAGACCTGTCTGATGCTGGTGCAGTGACGTACTGATGTCAGTTTGTGGCTCAGAGACTGGAGTTTGATGCGCTGCTCTCAATCTGAGGCTGCACAGCCGAGACAGGCTTTCTCTCTTCAAGAAGCAAACATGAGAAAATTAAATGACAATTTGAAGTAATAGTGTCCTTATTTCAAACCACTCAAGGTGCTCGTGATATTGATGCTAAAAAAAGAATATAATCAAAATGACCAACATTATATTGATGATAAATGCAACCGTTTGAAACAACTTGATTTCGTAGTGAGGCTAGTGTGCGCCTGCATGTCTGCTTCTGGTCAAGCTGTTTTATCACGTAATTGAATGACACAGTGAGCGCATTATTAAATGCAACCTACCCAAAGATACATTTGAGGACAATATTGAAGGAATGTTAATATGTAAACCCATTTTTGTGTTTGGTTGCCTGACCTTTCACTCTGCTCCGTAGCTCACTGTATGAAAGTCAGCCTCAAGCAGTAAAGATGTTTTCACCACACCAAGGTGATCATATTAGTTCTCACAGTGGTTAATCTGCCACAGGCATGTCGTGATCCCGAAAAAATTTCACGAGAAAAGAGTCGGGATGTACAACATGAATATTGAGACACGAGTAGGAAAAACATAAAATACTTTATTTGATTTGACCGGAGCATTTAACCGTGTTATCAGACATTCGCTACCCAAAAATAAATATAATACACCTTCAAAATAAATACCAACCACATATCCAGAGGTTTCAACACACACTAACAAAAACTTTCATGTCGATCCAATAGATTGTCCTTTCACTGTGGCTGTCACAAAAAAACAACCCCTCCCCCCCCCCACAAAACAACAAACTTCAGAGTCTATCACAGTATCAATAATCACATTGAGTGTGCAAGCACAAATAAAACCAAACTCCCCATGTACATTTCACGCAAGAACTCCCAGAAAGTATTTATTCACGCACAAAACAGAGACACCAAATCCATAAGGGAAGCAATGGATTTCCTGCTGTGATCAATACACTGCAGACAATATTGCCACTGAACTAAAAAGGCTTTTTGTTCCTCTTATTTAAAGGAATAATTTTGAAAAAAAAGAATGTCAGTTCAAATCAATACATAAAGGCAGGAAGTGGCAAGAGTCGCAGCAATGAGTTACAATCAATACGATTCAACTGTGGAATCAGCAAAAACTTAGACGTGATGGCATGTGCCTTTCATCAGTCTTGGAAAACTCTTGATCACCGTTTTTCTTTTTCTACTCCTCAAGCTCAGCAAAGTGGCTTTTATTAGTCTCACTCGATGCTCAAGACAGGAAGCGAGCATGTGTATAAAAATCAAATATGAACCGACAGCTACGACTCAGAGAAATCCCGGGATTCATCAACGACCAAGACGGCACAAGACAAACATTCAATCATTCAAGGCCACATTAAAATATTATTTCATCTTTCAAATTACATTTCAGTGTCAATGTTGTATAAATTAGGACAGCCAACAAAGATATGGGCTCGTCTGTACAAAAGACTTTACCTCAATTACCATTTAGAAAGAAAAAAAAACCCATTCCCGCCTTAAATACAGCTCACATTTTACTGGAATGAATCAGATTAAATGTTTCAACCCCCCAAAATCTGATTTTGCATGAGATTTTCTCAATGTTAACTTGATGTTTCCCCCTCAGTGCTTATTGTAACTGGCAGAATGTATGACATCAGTGTTCACAGATAAAGCAGAAAATATAATTTCATCTTAAATAATTAGAATAGTTAATTGTTTTGAATTATTCCTATACTCCCAACATATAAAGTATGAAGTTTAACACTTACAATCTATGAAATATTTTAATATATTAGATAATGTACATTTTAATTTCATGATTCAAATCATAATCTCAAGTCAGGAGGACTACAATAAAAGAAAACTTGAAATATTTCAGATTACGTGTAGTATAACTGAAATATATAGAAGTTACACTGTTCACATCATATTGTGGGGGAAAAAAAACAACTTTTCAATTTTATTTAGTTTTCTGTAGACGTATCTGCGGATTCATCTCTTGGGTGAACCGGGAATAAAATAAGGTGATTTCTGAGAATTACAGCTGACACAGACATTAACAGTGAGAAAGTGCATCCAAACATCAAAATCAAAAGTACCATCACAACTAAAGAGGCTTTTTCAGTAAGTTGACGAATGATTTTATATATAGAAATTTATGTTAAATGTTTTTCTGAGTGCCCGTTCCGTTAGATCACAGGATTTGCCTGACCTTTCAGACCTTTCACTTGAGAGGCTGAAACTAAAAACTTAACATATTGAGCATTAACAAGCATTAAAAACTAAAGCTTTTCTTCCCCATTCAGACTGATATTTAAGGAAGAAAAAAAAAAATGCGTGTGCGTGTCCACAGCTTTCAGCGAGTTCACCGTTAACGAAGAATTATTGAACAATAGAGGAAACACGGGCACTAAAGGTGCAACAGTAATGACGAAAAGTAGATCAACTCGCCCTGAAGGCTAATAGTGAGCCCTCACAGGCACCACCTACATGACTTCAACCTGGAGAGTTTGTTGGCTTGTTGTCCTTTCAGCTGGAGGTCATTGTGAGGACTGAGACGCCGATCAGTGAAACCCAGTCAGGTGATCCTCTGCGTTGCTCCTCCATTCACCGTCCAAGTCCGGATTAAGCAGAGTTTCCTGGCGGCAGAGAAAAAACAGCTTAGTCGACAAAGTGCAGAACGTAAGGCTTTATCCTGAGGAGACCTGGTGGAAGCAGGTTCATCTTAACAGCTCCAAGTCGTAACAGTAAAACGTGTCCAGTAGTTTGACCAAAACAGATATGTAGATTTTATTAAGAGGCTCTTATGTTTACTGTGTAGTCAATAGCTTGTCAAATACATACGTATATATAAAGGGAATTAATCAGGGTACTTTGAGTTTGCCGCAGCAGATACACACGGATTGGGAAAGTGCTAACCTAGGTTTGAAAAGTAATTTCAGAGGTATTGTTTATTCGTCTGTTGCTTCAGTACGGGGCAGAGTCTCACATACAAAGAACGACATACAGCCAACTGTCGACGTCTTAAAAAAAAAAACAACACCCTATTTTTGGTGGGTTTCCTAGACAGGAAACACCTGCTGATCCTGTGGCTTCAGGCTGCTGCTTTTCTGAAGTGCTGAGGCAGAAACTGAAACTGTACTTGCATTTATTTTTTAACCAAATTCACAGAACGACAGTAATTATTAATAGAAGCAGTTTCCCAGAATGTGTGCCTATTCTTCAAAACTGTTCTGTTTTAATCGCACAGGAATAAAGACTCCACAAATTGTTCCCTCCTGATTTAACTTCAATAGGAGGCAAGTATGTGGTTTCCGTTCAGAGATGTACTAACTCCCCTTTAGCCAACTGACAATTTGCATGCGGTTATTGATAGTCGTTTGTCAGAAACCCTTTACAAACACTTGTATTTGAACAGGTAGGTCGGTTGAGAACCAATTCTCAATGGCAATGACAACGTGACTCACCGCGGGAGGCTGATAGAAAAAAAGGAAAAAAAAAAAAAAAAAAAAAACAGACACTTTACATATTTCCATTATTCATGGTTTCTTATAGTAAACAGTAGGGATATGAACGAGGAAGCTACACATTAAGGATAAATAATACATAGAGAACTGAGCTTCAAAAACCCCACAAGTATAGACAAACTATTAATCAAAAATTACTCGAATCTCTCCACCTTTGGCTTAATAGTGTAGACTTCATGTGAAAGCAAAAGGCTTATTAAGGTTTAAAAGCAGATAGGCAGACATGGAATTGTCAAGATGCACGCTTCCTTTTTTGTTTGTGAGTAAATATACTTTGTGGGCTTTCCCCCTGTGTACCAAAACTGCCTCGCCACCTCGTAAAAACAGCTTCCTGAATAGCCACGACTGGGAAAATCAACCCGTCTGTGATTCAGATCTAAATATGTAGAGTATGTATATATGGATCATGTGTACACATGCAGCTGAATGAAAGCTATCTCCTCTCTGAATGAAAGTGCCTGTGTCAGCGTGTCGGCGCGTGTGCAGAAGCTGCTCTTGCCTTGGCCAGACTTGCGTTTGGCCCCACGTGGACCCCCTGTGCGATTAACGGGTCTCGGGACTCTTTGAGCGAGAGGCGGAGCTCGGTGAGCGACCTCGGAGGCCTGAACTCTTCTCTCCACCACCACACAGTCAGTCCCGCCAGCAGCACACTGAAGAACACTGGCAAACAAGAAACACACGCACACACACACAGCATCACTTTTTGGAGGGTATGTTCATGAGCTGACGTCAACTTTCTGGGTGCTGGTTAGTCACCCCGCCTAACCTCCTCTGAGCAGGCAAACAAGAAGCTGCTCACATTTAATGGAGCTGCCAGTGGGGAATATCTTGAAAAGCGACAGTGATTCATAGAGAGCGCCTCACATTAAGCAGACACACATGTTTATTGGCAGAGCTCCATTTATAGGCGCTTGTAAACACAACAGACACAAAGACACAGATCTACAAACTGCTTCTGTATCAAAGGATTCAAATCACTTAATTGGGTTCCGAGCCCAAGCAGAGCTGAGCGAGGACCTATTGGCATGCAAAAAAAATGTGCACACATGTCAGACGTGGCGAAAAATGTTATATTCTACGGCGATTGCGCGTGTCTGACAAAATGGCTCCATAGCGCCCCCGACATTGTTTTCACAATTGCAACATCTACTACGGGCAACGCGTGTCACCTACATCCAAGAGATTTGGGAGACACATGCAGCATGTCAGGCCGCATAAAAACGCCCCATACTCTAAACCCATCAGGAATTCTGCCATTTGACGTTATGCGTGAAATGTCTGAAACAAGGGCCTCCGAGGGAGGAAGTCCTACAGACCTGAAACATGGCCAGTTTATACAACAAGCCTTCCTGATGAAAATGTGTCAAAATGTTACTCCTAAGTCAAAAGTGCACCACTTTAAAAGAGAATTCAAATGGACAACAGTTAAATCCTATGAGCCTTAATAATTACACTGAAACATGATTTGTCTGTGAACTGTAGTTAACATTTTTGTAAGCTATGAGCTAAAATAAGTTACACGCAACCTTGATTTGATTCTGGCGTAATTCCACGATTTGCATCTGTGTGACTGAAGTGAATATTCTGTAAATTGAGCATCAGTCCATTTTTGTATACATTTTTTTCAGTTATTGTGTTTTGAAGGAAGGGGCACCTACTAAAAGTTTGATCTTCTTTGTGCTCCTTTTCAATTCTGTAAACATTCAATGGAATGAGCTTCATGAAATCTCAGAACAAGAAAACAACATGATTGAAATGAATAACAAAAAAAAAAAAAGAAAAGAAAAAGAAAAGGCCGTGGCGACCCCGCGGAATATCGATGCGTCACCATGAAACAGGAAGTCAAACTGTGCTCTACATGCTGCGATGTGCCTGAAGCTTCTGGTGTGATCGCAGTGCTGCCCTGAACACATCTACATGCTCGTGTCCATTCACAGTCATAGTGCCTCCTTGTGGTAGCAGGAATTTGACATTTGGCGTGCGAGGACCCGTTCAACGCAGCTTTAATTGAAAATACTCTTTTAAGTTAGGATTTAATTCCAATAAGTTTTTTTAAGTGTAGTTTACGTTTTGTTTTTTTTAATTCAGCCCGGCAGTGGTGAAAGCAGAAGTGAAACCATGTTGACAGTAACTGACCGACCTGCTGCATGGTTACAATAAGATTCATTTGCACAATGTTCACTTGGACATTTTCAACGTTTAACACACTAATGTTTGAAACTATTGGGAAACTAATTACAAATTATTTGTGGGAAATATGGTTTTCCAACAGCTTGGGCCAATGAGAAACTACAATTAGAGACTTTCCTCTTTTAACATCTTTTTTTTTATTTGTTTGTTCATGTTAAGAATGGGAGCATACAGGTTTTATTAGTTTATCAGGATATCTTATTGAAACATGGTTTTTAGAACTCCAAGTTTTATATTACATGTCAGAAATTCAAACTATTAAATAAGCAAGAGTGAAAAGAGTACGTAAAGTACAACAGGTGCGACTTGAAGGTATTATAACGACCCACAATGACTGTCACAGTAAAAGCATAACACACGAGCAAACATTCACACCCGTTGTTTTATATCAAATACTTTTATACATGAGTCCTGCCATTAAACTGAGAATGAGTGTTGACTTAGCACAAGAGCTGCTGCTTCGTCATGTAACCTTGTATTGTCTCACATTAGTTAAACTCCTGCCGACGTCTCCTAAAACAACAAACCAGGAGCTCCCAGGAGACTTAACCTCTGCTGTTATATCTCTTAAACTTCAGAGTACTTTGCCCTTGCAAACAACTTGTAACACAAGGATTTTAGGTGTGCACTTTTTTTTTTGTCTTTTATCATCTGATACCGATTTCATTAGTTATTTTAAAGTAGTGTTTATATACAACATTCAGGTCCTCTCTGAATAGTTTAAGGTATTTATAATTAAAGATGTTTTTTTGGGGGCGAGAGGACTTTGTATACTGAATTTATCCCTCATGGAGAAATTCTTTCTCCGCCATAGTTCCACCCCCCTGATTATTTGGAGCGGTAGGCCACCAGAATGCTGAGCCCTGGGAGCTGCTGAGCATCAAGGGTCTTGTTCAGGGACCCACGGTTCACTTTGGGATTCTAACCTGTGACCGTTAGTTTCCACGTCAACCTCTCTTAGTGAGGGTGCACCATTCCCGGAAGTACTGCAATACCACTTCGACGCGTGGGTTAAATTGGGCGAGACAAAACATGTGTGGCGTATAGCTGCAGCTCAACAGTGAGGCCACTTCCCCCGTTGGATTTCACAGTCTTAACTGACATTTGTGCAAATAAGATGTCTACGAGTGTATTTGGAAAATAATGTCTACTGAGGTTTTGCCAGCTTTGCTTTGCAATGATTAGCTGATGAGGAAAAGGATTGAGCGTGGAAGGTAAGTCCAGTTTATTTTGTTACAGGGTAACTTCAAGCACACAGACGAAGTGTCTCGGTTTTATTGCCCCTAACTTTGGGGGTTCAAGAGACCCAGAGAATCGCAGGACCCCGTGTCATTGATAGTTATTAGAAACATAGACTGGAGGCCATTTTCATGCATTGGAAGTTATAGCGATTTATTCTGAGAGATGATGAGATTCTTACCGATGAGCGAGAGGATTCCAGCCATTGTAGGATCAGACAGAGCTGAGCCAGAAACTGTGCGAGAAATGGTAGGAACTTCCTGAGATTCGTTCTGTCCTTTTCTTGGAGTGATGCAAGTGAACTGGGGATTCTCAGACAGCAGATCAATAACACGCTCCTGTTGGCACACCGTGGATGCACATTTGCATATAGGCGACCCTTTGGACGACAAGAAAAGCAAGTCAGTTGATGAAAAGTTAGTGATCGTGAAGTCTGGGCACTGAATGCTTGAAGCTTCTTTCTTGCCCATTTCACTACAGGAGCCTTTCTTGCTCATCCATTGACTATGCCTGACTTTTAGTGGGCAGCCTGGCGCGGTTGCTTTCACATGACACCTGTCCACGCTGTGAAAATCACTATACATAATCATACCATTTGTTTGAAGAACAGGATGGACGATGGCCACGCCGCCTGGCGAGGTGATGCGAGACTGCTGGACAGTGAGATTTCTGCCATTGTGCTTGTCTGCTCTGCAGATTGAGCGGGAAACTTCATCACTCCAATACACGAATCCCTGAAGTACAAAGAAAAGTTACAGGGACGTCATTATATTATGTTTTTATAAAAATGAAGGCCTTCTTATTACAGCGAGAAAAAAAAATTAAATGTCTCATTTATTTCGCTTTAAGGAATTTTAAGTTTGTTTCATCACCTTCAGGCGAGATCACACTTACTAAAATGATTGTTAAGATATTTGCTTTGTATCTTCAGTCAATCATCGTTCAGGCTCAACAGGGTGCTGGACTGAAATAAAGTTCATCTATCCAATGAATACATGATTTTGCAAACGTAAAAATGTGAAATGAAAATTTGCTGATGACTTCACAGACCCTGAAATGTTGTTATACTTTATTTTCTTAAAAAAAAAAAAAAGGCTGTATTTTGCTATTAGTCATGGATTTGTGTTTTTGATTGAGAATCATGGCAGGAGGCCATAGAGCAACTTCCATATTCTACTTGAATGATTCAATTTCTATTCCGGGCTTCTTTAATGTTAAATACATGCTTTTGCAAATATCACTTAGCGACATGTTCAGTCCAACTCATCAGACACAGATTCAATGGTATGAAGTCGATCAGACAGGAAATGACAACAACACTCATAAAGAAAGGAAAAACTGTCTCTAGCATGTGAAAACCCTAGAAGCCCAGATGTATACCACCAGCCTGAAAGATGAATCTCATGTCTTAACATTAGAAAGCCGCACAGAAGTGTGACAGTCGTACCTCAAACACAGCCAGTCCGAACAGCTTGTCCAGATAGCCGTTAGACTCTATCACTGTTTTACGATGACGTCCTTCAAGATCTACTCTGGAGATGCTCCTCGTTTTCTGTTCAAACCAGTAGAGCAACTGGCGAGGCATGTCTATAAAACAAATACATATGGAAATGAGTCACATAAACTGCAGCAGTATGGGACTTAAAACATATTCAAACTGACTTTAAGGTTATTCCTTGGTTAACTTTTAAGCTGAAGGTACGACGCTTGAACACCAAATAGTTCTCAATGGAAACAATGAATGTCTAAAAATCAGGACTTTAAACTTTTTTTCTGTTTCGGAAGTGGTTAAAAATTTGCCGCACAATATGAATAACAATTGTGAGACGTACCCAGAGAGAGGGCGACGGGCTGATGTATTGATGAATCGACCAGAGCGGTCCTGCCCCGGCCGTCCAAGCCGGCCCTCTCGATCCTTGGGGAGGTGCCACACTGAGTCCAAAATAGCAACCTGAGAAAATAAAAACGTTTCAGCATTGTTAAGAATTCTCCAAGTTATAGTGGAGTGTGGCTTCCTGCCTTTATTCTGAAGTGGGAGCTTTTATTGTTAAAGGCCGAGTGGGCACTTCCTTCCTCCTATGCACGTTCGGAGGCAAACACGTTTGCGATGGTGAAGCAGTCACTGACGATGTGAGATGATAATATCGCTGTAGAAAGAATGTGTATATGTCTCCTACCGTTTGTAGTAGTGTTGAGTTCGTGGAGGGATTTGTGTTCTATAGAATGTTCGTTTTTGTGCGTTAGCATCATCGCGATTAGCATTGAGCTAACCAGGTTGATTTGATGGCTGGATGTTTATAGGCATTACGTGTTTATGGACATGGTTTGATGTTATAGTGAATGTTGTTTACTGCATTTGATTTACTGTATCATAGTAATTCTTTATTTTCGTGTCTTTCAGAAAATGCTAAACCGTAAATCACCATGGCAAACTCTTCTTAGTAAAATACAAAACTGTGTGCTCCGTCCACTGCATTGTATGCAGAATACTCCACTGTTCATAAGATTCCTCACTAAAGGACTGAAATCCTCTCTGATGTCTCGTGTGCTCTCTGACCGGAGCCCTGTAGTGGTCAGTTAGGCAAATTAATCAGCAACAGAGGTCGTAATTCCTCAACAAAGGGTCCTTCGAGCCGGATTATTGACTATTCCAGAATATGGCATCAGAGGGATATACAACGTCCCGCCCTCATACGGACACACAAAAGCGACAAGTGAGACAGCGCCGCACACCTGGACATCTAGAGGAGTACATCCTTGCCTACAATCCTCGCCGGCCGGCCCCTTCCTCCCACTCTGACGATGATGAGCATGAGGAGCAGAGAGGAGCAGCGGCCGCAGCAGCAGACAGTGGACAAGTAGATGCAGCTCTTCATCCTGGTGCAATCGGAGCCTCATATAACTCTCACTCAGGTGACCCACTGAGCACCACATCAATGAAACAACTGGTTGAATCCCTCCGCAAGAGCGAGAAGGAGGAAAAGGCAGAAATAGCTGAAGTCACTCACAAGCTGCGTCAATACGAACATCGACAACGTCGTCGTCAAGAGCTGCTAAAGCACATCACATCATTCCTGCAGGAAGAGGGGGACGAGGAGACCCACAAGGCTAGAGTTACCATGTCCACTCAAGCACAGTCTCCACTCCACACTCAGACCAGGGTTCGTTCTCTGAGCCGCTCACCTTCAGCTGAGAAGCAGGTGCGTAACATAGAGTCCCACAATGAGAGAGACACAACAAATGTGATCTTAGCAAGAGAGGGAGAAACTGATCTGAGGGAACACCCGCCTGCCATTACAAGTGAAAGAGCAACGTCTGCATTCACACCAATACATCCAGTCCCTCAGATGCATCCAGACTCCCCCTATTCAATTATTTCCTCTGGGATGATGACACCAGCCTCCGCCCGGAGGCCTCTCTTAAGGTCAGCCCCCTTACAGCCCCAGAGGACAGAGGCGTATCACTGTGAGGATGTCGTCCCATACTGGTACCAGCCTCAAGTACAGCAGCCATCAGCCACTGCAGCCCGGCTGTCAGCTTCATATCAGATGCCGCAATCATTGACAAACTATCCTCCAGCCCAAGTCTTCCCAACTCATGGTCCACCTCAGTATGTACCCACACCAGGTATGAGTAACACCTCTGCAGCACCTCAGGCACGGTTCCCAACAAGTCAGACTACAGTCTCTCACAATTTTGGTCCACAACTACACTCCACATATGGTGTGCCCAAACCCAAAATCCCAGATTTCACTACGGATAGTGAAAGGGAATTTGCTAACCTGAAGTTAGCATTGGACAATCTGCTTGAACCCCATCTGGAACTGTCTGAAAAATACAAATACCATGTGTTACTCGAACATCTTATACTCCCTGAGGCGCAGATGATAGGTCAGTCATGTCGACATGATCCGTTCCCCTACACAGCAACCATGCATGCACTACAGCTCCAGTACGGTCAGCCACATCAACTAGCACAGAGTGAAATTGCAGCAATCCTCACGGCACCTGATGTGAAATCTGGAGATGCACGCACCTTCCAGAGCTTCGCTCTCAGAGTTCATCTTCTCGTCAGCATGCTGCTCTCCCTTGAGGGACCTCGTGGGATGGAACTCAACTGTTGCTCACATGTTGACCGCCTCCTCAGTAAGCTGCCCAAATATCACAGAGATGGGTTCATCGAATACCTCCAGGTACAGGGAAAACTCGACACTACAAGCCTTAACCCCTACAACTTACAAGACTTGAATGGTTGGCTTCAAAGCAAAGCTCAACAGCAGCGTTTGTCAAACAGATTAGTACAGCGCTACCAACTGGAGAAACCAGCTAACTACGGGAAAGAGAAAATCTTCCATAAGGGCAAAGGTCAGAGTGTAGCTGTGTACCATGGATCAGAGCCCACTCAGCCAACCTCTAACCAATCCACGTCATATGTTGCCAAGAAACCCTTCAAAGTCCACTGCCTCTTCTGTGACAGCAAAGAACATTTCATCAGCCGCTGTCCCAGCATTAGAGAGCAATCAGCAACGCAGCTGGACAGGTGGATAACGGAAGGGAAACGTTGCTGGAAATGTGCACGTGATCACAAACCGGAGTCGTGCAACCTCAAGAAACCCTGCAGCGACTGTGGTGATGTCCACCTCCAAGTGCTTCACGATGTAGCTCAGTGTCGCTCCACTGACCTACAACACAGAAACTCAGAAAGTCGAGTCTACTTGACACCCAGTGTAACAACTAGCCAAGTGCTACTGAAAGTGGTTCCGGTTTTGCTGCACAACGATTCTAATTCAGTGGAAACCTTTGCTGTTTTGGATGATGGCGCTCAACGAACTATGATCCTGCCAACGGCTGTCCAGCAACTCCGGTTGAATGGAGAGTCAGAGACCCTCACCCTCCGTACAGTGCGTACAGATGTCACACATCTTCAGGGCTCAAAGGTCAACTTCGAAATCTCCCCCAAAGCTAACCCACGGAAGCGGTACAAAGTACAGGGAGCATTCACGGCTACAGGTCTGGATCTAGTAGGACAAACCTACCCCGTACAGATGCTCCAGAGACGACACCCCCACCTGCGAGGATTACCGCTGCAATCATTTCACAAGGTACGGCCACTCGTGTTACTCGGTTCAGATCATGTACATCTCATCACGGCGACTGAACCAATTCGCAGAGGAACTAATGGTGGACCCGTAGCTATCCACACAGCTCTCGGGTGGGCCCTGCAAGGTACAGAGAGATGTGGGTCAGTGCAGTCCCCAGTGCAGCAGTGTCTCTTCACGTCGGTCACCAGCTCAGACGACCTCCTCTACCGGAACGTCGAAAGGTTGTGGCAACTCGATGTTCTGCCTTTCCGAAATGAGAAGATGGCTGTCCGCTCTCGTGAGGACCAGGATGCTCTCCGCCTCCTGGAAACCAAAACACAGCGACTCCAAGTGGGAGGAGTCAACCGGTACGCGACACCTCTCCTAAGGAAACCTGGAGCCCCCAAACTCAATAGCTCCACGCAGTCAGTTATGGCTCACCTGAGAGCCACAGAGAGACGACTTCAGAGGGAGCCGGAGAAAGCAGCAGTCTACTCAGCTGAGATAAACAAACTCATCAAAGCGGGTTACGTGAAGAAGCTCCATCCAAAGGACGTGAAACAGTTGACAGAGACATGGTATTTGCCCCACCATCTTGTTCGTCACAACAACAAACCACGCTTGGTTTTCAATTGTTCATTTCGGCGACAAGATGTCTCTCTGAATGAACAGCTCCTACCTGGGCCTACGCTGGGTCCATCGCTGGTTGGAGTCCTCCTTCGCTTCAGACAATATCCAGTGGCAGTAAGTGGTGACATTCGTGGCATGTTCCATCAAATCCGCTTGCTCCCTGAAGACAGACCACTCCTCCGGTTCATCTGGAGAGACATGCGCTGCGAAGACCCACCAGATGTGTACGAATGGCAGGTGCTGCCTTTTGGTACGACAAGCAGCCCATGCTGTGCCATCTTCGCACTTCAGCAACATGCTCGGAATCATCAGGACACCGATCCTGAAGTGCTACAGTCTGTTCAGCAGAGCTTTTATGTTGATAACTGTCTTGAGAGTCTTCCCACTGCAGCGAGAGCTAAACAGAGAGTCGACCAGTTGCGCACCCAACTAGCAGAAGGAGGGTTCGACCTCCGACAGTGGGCCAGTAATCAACCCGCAGTGATCGCCCACCTTCCAACGGATGCAAAGTCCTCAGTTACAGAGCAGTGGCTGAGTCAGAACCGTACCGACCCCCTTGAACCCACCTTAGGACTGAGGTGGGACTGTGCTGCTGACACTCTTAGCTATCAGTACCGAGTAATTGAGCACTCTACGCTGACAATGAGAAGAGCTTATCAAGTGCTGGCCAGTCAATACGACCCATTAGGCTTCATGGTGCCATTCACAACCCGAGCTAAGGTGCTCATCCAGCAGCTTTGGTCCAAGCACAGAGGCTGGGACGATCCTGACCTCCCTTCTGTCCTCAGAGAAGCCTGGGAAACCTGGGAGTGTGAGCTGAACCACCTTGGCAGTGTATCCATTCCCCGTTGTTATACGCCT
Source organism: Lipophrys pholis (assembly GCF_963383615.2). Classification (NCBI taxonomy): domain Eukaryota; kingdom Metazoa; phylum Chordata; class Actinopteri; order Blenniiformes; family Blenniidae; genus Lipophrys; species Lipophrys pholis. The sequence goes on along the minus strand of NC_137640.1, from coordinate 21,821,072 downwards.
ATCCCAGTGGAAGGTACAGAGGTCAAACGTGATCTCCATGTGTTTTGCGATGCTTCGGAGCGAGCATATGGAGCAGTGGCTTACCTTGCAGTCCACGCGAAAGACACTATCCACACCTCCTTTGTGATGGCACGGTCTAGAGTTGCTCCTAAAAGGCAGCAGTCTATCCCCCGCTTGGAGCTCTGTGCAGCATTAGCTGGAGCTCAATTGGCCAAGCTCATCGAAACTGAGATATCGTTCCCTCTCAGACAAACAGTCCTGTGGTTTGACTCCACCACAGTTTTGGAATGGCTCCAATCTGACTCCTGTCGTTATAAGGTGTTTGTCGGAACTCGGGTATCAGAAATACAAGAACTGACTGATCGGAGGTCCTGGCGTTATGTCAACAGTCCAAGCAATCCAGCCGATGACATAACCAGGGGAAAGTCACTGCTAGATCTGGCAAAACCTGGTCGCTGGAGTCAAGGTCCCCTATACCTCAAGCAAAGTGCAGAACATTGGCCGACGAAGCCCGAGCAAACTAAGACAGCCGACTCATCAGAACTTAAAGGAATCACCTTTTGTTGCTTCGCGGCTGTGGAGCCCTATAACGTTCCTGATGCCAGTCAGTTTAGCTCATGGGAGGAGTTGGTAGAAGCAACATTGCAAGCTCACGGGGCAGCCACAGAGGGACACGATCAGCTCCTCAGTCACAGAGATGCAGAACTCCTACTGCTGAGGGACTGTCAAGCTCGTAGCTTCTCGGAAGAAGTGGCAGCCCTTAAAGCACAGAAACCTGTCCCAAATCACAGTCGTCTCCTCAATCTCGCTCCAGAGTGGGATGAAGATACCTGTCTCATTCGTGTGGGGGGAAGGCTGCGAAGATTACAGAATACAAGCATCGAAGAGATTCATCCAATTGTGCTGGATCCAAAACATCCTGCTGTGAAACTGTTCATTAAGAATATGGATGAACGTCTCTTACACCCAGGCACAGAACGAGTCTATGCAGAGTTGAGAAGACAATACTGGATCTTACGGGGACGTCAGGCTATCCGTCATCACCAGCTCAAATGTTTGACCTGTCAGCGCTGGAGAGCACAACCGAAGGTGCCGCAGATGGCGGACCTTCCTTCACAACGCCTCAGACTGCTCTGTCCACCCTTCTATTCAACTGGTGTTGATTGCTTCGGGCCTTATCTGGTGAAGATGGGTAGGCGGACAGAAAAGCGCTGGGGTGTGATATTCAAGTGCCTCACGACCCGCGCGGTGCACATCGAGATTCTGAACTCTATGGATGTCGACGCCTTCCTCCTGGCTTTGCGTCGATTCATTGCCCGCCGTGGTCGTCCAAGGGAAGTGCTATCGGACTGTGGTACTAACTTCCGTGGTGCAGAGAGAGAACTACGAGAGGCTTTTGCCACAATGGAACCACAACTGAGAGAACAGCTGGCAGCATATCAGATCGAGTTCAAGTTCAATCCTCCAAATGCTCCCCACTTCGGCGGGGTATGGGAACGAGAGGTGCGATCGGTCAAATCTGGTCTTCAGGTTGCCATCGGCAGTCAGTCAGTCTCAGAAGATGTCTTGTACACTGTTTTGGTCGAAGTGGAGGGGATATTGAACTCAAAGCCACTCGGATATGTGTCGGCTGATGTAGCAGACTTAGATCCCATTACCCCAAACATTCTTCTCATGGGGCGGCGAGATGCGGCTCTGCCTCAGGTGGTCTACGCTCCCCCCAGCATAGGCCGGCGTAGATGGAGACATTGTCAGGCGCTGGTGGATCAGTTCTGGTTTCACTTCACCAGGAACTACTTGCCAAACCTTCAGACCAGACAAAGGTGGCAAAGGTCATCACAGAACCTTACTGTGGGTTCTGTAGTGCTAATCATTGACCCGTCACTGGCAAGATCTCAGTGGCCCATTGGGAGGGTCGTCAAGGTTATTGCGAGCTCTGATGGATGTGTCAGAACGGCGGAGGTCAAAGTCAAGGACAAAGTCTACATGAGACCAGTTGCTCGACTTGTCGAGCTTCCTGTCCTTCAGGATGACACCAAAGACACTTGAAGAATCCCTGGTCTTACACATTTGCAGGCAAATGTGGGGGCGGCTGTTAAGAATTCTCCAAGTTATAGTGGAGTGTGGCTTCCTGCCTTTATTCTGAAGTGGGAGCTTTTATTGTTAAAGGCCGAGTGGGCACTTCCTTCCTCCTATGCACGTTCGGAGGCAAACACGTTTGCGATGGTGAAGCAGTCACTGACGATGTGAGATGATAATATCGCTGTAGAAAGAATGTGTATATGTCTCCTACCGTTTGTAGTAGTGTTGAGTTCGTGGAGGGATTTGTGTTCTATAGAATGTTCGTTTTTGTGCGTTAGCATCATCGCGATTAGCATTGAGCTAACCAGGTTGATTTGATGGCTGGATGTTTATAGGCATTACGTGTTTATGGACATGGTTTGATGTTATAGTGAATGTTGTTTACTGCATTTGATTTACTGTATCATAGTAATTCTTTATTTTCGTGTCTTTCAGAAAATGCTAAACCGTAAATCACCATGGCAAACTCTTCTTAGTAAAATACAAAACTGTGTGCTCCGTCCACTGCATTGTATGCAGAATACTCCACTGTTCATAAGATTCCTCACTAAAGGACTGAAATCCTCTCTGATGTCTCGTGTGCTCTCTGACCGGAGCCCTGTAGTGGTCAGTTAGGCAAATTAATCAGCAACAGAGGTCGTAATTCCTCAACAAGCATCATTATTCTTTTTCACATCCCTTTTTAATGCATCTGAATTTAGATGTAGTTTTTAGGTTGATGAAAGTTGTTTTAATCCTGATTTTGTAGTGAATCAACATCTGTGGTTAGGCAGCCATTTATAAGAAATACATTTAACAAAAGTAAATCCAGCTATGCGAGAAAGCCCATGCGGTTATACCAAATAGCATTTGAGGACAGACCAGATGGTAATATCTTAAAGACAGCTTTTTTACCTCTTGTGCTGAGTAATATGTCATTTAACGCACCCATCTTTACTCAGTCACCGTCTCAACTGTGTTGCCCTTCCTTAGACAAACACATAAATCTATATAACATTGAACCTTGGCTGTTGTAGAGTTTATAAATAACCCAAAACAAACATAAATTGAAAACAGTTTCATAGTGACCCCATGAAAGTGAAATGGAAAAACACAGTTTTTACAGTTTTACTCTGTGTGGCAATAGTCATTTGTCTTTGGATCTGAGCCAAGTAATTATCAAAACAGTTATTTCTCGAGGTTTCTTGCCATAAAACAGTACAGCATGTAATATCTCATGACGTCCAGAACGTTGTTCATTTTTGAAAATCTCTCCTCTGGACCAACAGTGGCATCGGCTTTGATTATCTGCTCTACCTGCAGTGAGCATATATCGCGCCAGCATGCTGTGAGCAATTAAAAAAACAAACAAAAAAACAAACAATAAATGTCTGCTCTCTTACTGTCTGAGAGGATCCACAGCCACTGCAGAGGGCTGGTCCAGTTCTGAGACAAGGACACGTTGAGCTGACCCATCAAGCAGTGCGACGTTAACACAACCGAGCTCTGGGCTGGTCCAGTAGAGGAGACTGTTGACCCAGTCCACGGCCAGGCCCGACACCGAAGCTCGAGTTGTGAGCACCAACGCAGCATTCTGTGCTTTTCCATCCAACTCGGTCCTGAGAAGCATCCACGAGAGTTCAAACACACTGACTCATGTCGGGCAGGTGTCATGAAATAATTACTCAATAAGCCTATGGAGCATAAACCATAAAAGTCAGACACCCCCGGCCCCCGCACTCTGCCATAAGAAAAACAAGAGGTCTAAGAAATTAGCAAAGGTGGGGTGTTTTTAACATGGCTCTCCTGGGGGGCCCTGTAAACCATCCATGGTAAAAAAAAAAGACGTACTACTGAGTGTTTAAGACAGTCAAACCTTCCTTTATCTGTTCCTGAAGTTTCCATTAAGAGAATACACCCGAACTCTATTTTTGCTTGAATAAGTAATAAAATAACCATACTATTACAACTTACTTTATAAAGGTATGCAAAGCAAAAAATAATGCAAATGTCTCAATTCAAGAGAATATCTTGAATTGAGCATCCTTGTCAGCAAGTATTTCCATCATTCAATCAATCTTAATGGCTCTAGCCCTCTGTGACCCACGTCTGGAGACATCGATGAGGCTGTGTCTCATTTTGATAATATTTGGAGATATTGTTCTTTAATAATAGTTTACTGAAAAATATAATGAATGACATGCAGGATCTAGTCAGGGAAAGTTTCAGGATGCCGCAGGAGACACTGAATGGAGTACAGAGGATACCTTATATTATCTTGCTGAAACAACAGTGGAAAGTTGGGCGGATAATTTCACCAGAGACCAGAGGTTATGTGGTTTTACTTGAGTAGCAGCTCTCACGCGTATCAGTGTGTCTCTGGGAGACTGAACATTGTGAGGACATGTGTGGTAGCTAGAGCTCCTCTCTCTTACCTGTATATGAGGCCTTGTCCTTGTGGGGCCCAGTAGAGCGTCCGACTGGAAGCCATGGCCGTCACAGGCCCTGTTCCTGGCAAATGTGGGGCCAGTTCCCTGAGATATGAAGCAGCGAGGTTCTTCCACCGTATTCCTTTAGACGCAGTGAAAACCAGCTGAGCCTCTTCTCCTGGACGGACATAATGCGAAAACATGTTCAAATGTTTTAAATTCTATGACGGCAGGACATGTACTGACAAAACCAACCCAGCCACAATACATGTGATCATATAAGCTCCAGGAGATTTCTAAAGTGAATGTCTAAGTATGGATTTATTTCAAACCAGGAAATAAATGCAGCAAAAAAAAATTCAGTCATTCACTGGGTTGTTTAATAATCATAATTGTCAAATAACAACCACATTTCTCACTTAGAAAAACTATACCGGGTAATGATATGCTTGATTAAGTTGAATCTGTAGCATATAAAAAGTACAATATGTTTCTGTTTTCTCAAACAACGGAATCTTAACCGCAATTTCGAGATGTGCTGCAGATATCTGCCAACCAAAACCAGAATGTTTTCCAATTTGCTCTTGCCTGTTTAGTACTGTAACATAAGTCTGGGTCGACCAAAAAAATATCAAGAGCATTAGTTTACACAATGACTGAAGCTGTTGTTGTTGTTCTCACAATGTTTACCGTGTTTACTACCTGAGCAGATGTGACCAACCTGAACTTATAGGAGTGACGGCTTCCCAGATTACCTATACATGGTCAAAACCAGTGAAGGTGCCAAATAAAGGTGCTCTGACGAGCCAGGAAATGGACCGGCTGGCACTAAAGTGACTCAATGTGCCATCAAATGTTCAACAGAGGCACTAGTTAGATTTTATAGAGTGGCCCTTTAAGGTCAATCACACAATGTGAGAGAATTATGTTTTAAATCGAGACATAAAAAGCAAGTGTCAGAGGCACAGGAAGCAGCAGGGGGGGAAAAAAGGGTGATGTATTAATGTTGGGCTTCAGTACCTGTGCAGAGTAGATTGTTTTCACAGAATTTTGCATAAATGATTTACATGTAGTCATGGTTACTTTTAAGGAACACTACCTGAGGGGGATTCCCCGAAAGGTCAAATTCAGTGTTTGGAAATCCAGGTATTGTGGTTTGTTTGTTTTTTTATATGAGAAATATTTAAACACACCTGTAGTCATTGACCAAATGAGATTAAAATGAAATAATGGCTGCTGGATGTCAATCAGATGAAAAAAAAAAAACAGGAATCAGCCTCTCAGATGTGTGTAAAACAGTGACATGAAACCTTCATGCAATAAGCAGTGGATGTCGCTCACCTTTGACCTTGCACTCTCTGGTGGTGGGATTCATGTAATAGCCCTCGTGACAGTCGCAGTTGTGGCTGCCATTTATGTAAACGCACAGCTGATCACACACGTCAGTCTCCAGACACGTGTCGACCTCTACATGGAAGAACAAAGGAGCGCGACGGTCAATGTGGTTCCACTGCTGAGCACTTCAGTGCACACCTGGTTTAGAGGATGTCAATCAATAACCACAAAGCAAGCAGTTGCACCAAAGAAAAAAAAAACCAAAACAAACAAAACTTAATGGTAACCATCAAAGTGAATCACTCTTTATCACCGCCATGCCCGCATCAGGAAGTCGGGAGGAAAACTCACCCTCACACTGGGTGTCGTCCACCAGCCTCATGTTGTCGGGACAGGAGCAGAGAAAACCCATCAGCTGGTCCAAACAGAGATGAGAGCAGCCACCATTATTGACCTGACACTCATTTTGATCTGTAAAATCAAACACGGCATCAGTAATGGGTCAAAGATTAGCAACAGGGTTCATTTAAAAAAAAAAAAAAAAAAAAAGTTTCAGATCTTTAAAATGCAGCCAAATTTGAGATGCTGTTCATTAGTTCCACCATTTACAGTGTTACAAAGTGGACAGTGATGTACAGTTGAAGGTTCATTGAGAGATTTGGTGATTGTGGATTGTCTGATGGCTGCAGTAAGCAATGATCCTGAGAAAGTTGTCTGTTGACAGTTTCCTGCAAAGGATAAAAGCAATTTTCCAACATGGGTTTGAACATCATCATCCTCAGCACAATATTTTTTTTTTCCACATTTACAGTGTTGACATTTATTACATTAATTGCTGAACTGCTGCACTTTCCAAATCTGAACACTGCGGCTTATCGATGTGCCTGACACCAACGTGTCACAAGCTGCTCTACCTGCACTGACTACACTGTAAGCCGTTGTTGCTGCTGGATGCTGTGCAATACTGTATATACCACACATCTTTTTTTTATCCTAGTTTATGCCATTTATATTTTAGCTTAACAGGAGCACCTTGACACTCTACGACAAAGATCATTTGTACTCATTTGGAAAGATGTTCATTTCTAAGGTTTATTGTGGTTTTATCAGTTCTGTCCCTCCTCCATCTTCTATTATTAATTATTATTTGAATTATGGGTGTATGATTGGACGTATGGATAGTGTCATGGCCCGGCTCTAAGACCACAATAAGAAGAAAGAACACCGGGAGAGAGACCCCAAACTAATATGTTCATCAAGCCAAAAGATACATTTGGAAGGGAAACACAAACTAACCCAAAACAACACCAGAGCAAAACAAAATAGCGTCAGTGGAAAAGTCCGACGTGGATGGCCGGAGGGGCAGGTTTTAAACGGGAGGTCGGAAGTAGTGGCCAACTTCCTGCAGCAGAGTTACAACATCGTTACAACAACAAAGACCCTGGGGCCGGAACACCAGTCCAAGAGGCAGACACCCGCACACTCCTACACCTCGAAACAATCGGCAAAGGCACTGAGAGAACATGCAAACTCCACATAGAGCGTGGCACAAGAAATGGAATCCAAATCTGTGTGTTCTTGTCATGAGGAGGCAGAGCCAACCACTGCTCCACCGTGCCACATGTGATGTCGTGTTTGCAAATTGTAAGTCATCCTGTTATTAAAAAATGTTTTTCAGTTTTTCCATTACATGAATAAATGTGAGTGAATCAGTTATAATGTGTATAATGTTAAAAAAAAAAAAAAAAAAGGGTATGACATGTGCCATACAGTAATAAAGTTGGTCTCAAATCACAGTGGGATCTGAGTTGTTTTCTATGTGGCGTTTGCATGTTCCTCCTATGCGTGCCTGGGTTTTCGCTAAGCGCCGTAGCTTCTTCTCCCAGTCTAACGACTTGAATTTGAAGCTTATGGGCGACTCTAAATCACCCATAAGAAATTGTGCGTGTTTGTCTTGCTGCCTCCACCCACCAGCTGAAGTGAGCTCCAGGTCCCCCGCAACCTTGAGCTAGATAAAGCAGTATAGGAGCTGGACAGACCTATATGTAGGCTGCTTGGCAACTAGTACAAGTCCTGAAGGGCTTGGTAAAAATGCACACACAAAAAACATTGCCAGGACAACTGTTCCCTCAGCTCACTTGATGAAGTCGTACACCAGAACAGCTGCAGAGGGGCTTTGAGGTCAGCCAGTGAGATCAACTGTAGTTTCAGAGCTCCACAGTAAACCTCAAAGCTCAGAGACTACACTGTCCATTCAAGCACAATCAAACCACTTAGCCATAAAAACACTCGATATCTCTGACTCACTTTTTCTGTGGCGCAGTCTCTCTTGGGCTCTGTTGTTTGAGCATCTTTTTGTAGGATTTCCAGCTGTGTTGGGATTAAACAGCTGTTCTGGTTGTTTTACCATTAGAAAAGTGTTTTAAAAGGGGATTTAAAGAAAGTAAAGCCTCCATTAATGTTGATTACCTTCATAAAACCAAATGCATTGCTTTGCATCTTCAGTTTCTGTCTCTCATTTTGTTTTGCCTAGTTTTTCCTCCGTCTGTTAACAGGGCGTCTCTGTGAGAGAGCGCGAAAAATGAGTCACTCAGCCTGTCCAGTAAACTGTGCAAAGTATTGTGTCATATTTGGAGACCGGTCTGAAAAATGTCATGTCTGAGGAGTGTCTTCTTTGAAGCCTGCCACCATAAACAACAGTGTGTGAATGCTGCCATAAGTTATTTCATCCTGCACTGCATCTTTATGTGTGCTATTGCCTTCACTTTTTAGATATTATTCGTGGCTCCAAAGTCGACCGTATGGTCAGTGGTGGTGGGAAACACAAAGATCTGGAGATTAAGATAAAGATTCTTCATTACTTGTTTTAAAGTATTTCTTTCATTTCTTTAAAATTGTTTATGTATTTCTTATATTTATTTAAAAGGTTTAATGTATTTCTTTAACTTCTTTGTAAAGCACTGTGAATTGCCCTGTGTTTGAATGGTGCCATATAAATAAATTTGCCCCGCCTTATTCTATTTTGTTTGGCATGTTTTTATTGTTCAATGCATTGTAATTGTCAGTTTTATTTACAATTGGTACTATTCATGCTTGTACTTTGAATTGCCCTGCTGCGACTTGTGCTTTGCATATAGTAGTCAAATAGTAGTTAAATTTGTTTCAGACATTTCTTTATTTCAGACATTTTGGGAATATTGTGCTGAATACGAACTCGATGTGAGGAATCCTAGTCCCAATTTGTTGAGTCCATTTGGTTTTGATCTGGTCAAACCCCGGTGATGTTTGTTGTCGTGTCTGATGTGTTTAAGTCTCCTCTTGTTTCAGGTGTAGAGTCACTCCTCTCTCACTGATGTCGATACCATAACTCACCTTGACAGCTTTCACCTGCGTTCTCTATTCTCTCTGTTTAAGTGGCATCTGCTCTCTCATACTCATCTCCTTTGCCATATTTATTACCTGTGATCTGTCACGCCTCATTCTGGCCTTCCTCGTCTCATGCTGTCTGCTTAGTTTTCTGGTTTTCACCGTTGTTATAGGTCTAGATGGTTACATCTCCGACTGCCGTCACTGTACCTTTGTTTTGAGGAATACTGTCGGTTTACAAGAGGGAAGGTGACAAGGCTGCAACATATTTGCAAATTTCAAGGTTTGTTCAGGGCATCAGTTGAGAGAAACCCTGGTGGGATTGCTGCGTTCATTTATTGAAGTGTGATTGTTCAAAACTCTGATGTGCTTCTAATGCTTATTGACTTATTGTCAAATCAAGTTATTCTCGCCTGAAGTGAAGACATCTAAAGGGAACAAACGCAGGACACAACCAGCTGCAGAAGCTGTTGGCAAGTTCGTAGCATGTAAAAATAACACCACAGTAATCTAACTTGCATTACACAGGCATAGCATAGTTGTGGAAGTTATGTCACAGGACACTGTATGCCACAACAGCTGTGCAGCAACACAAATACAAAGTACCGGCACAAGAGATTAGAGTGGGAAAAAAGCCCCGTCATAACCTTGCTTTGTACCAGGGGACCCCAAGTGTGAACACCACCTATAGACCTCCTTATTCTTTATTGGATGAAGAATTCTATAAATACAATTTAAAGACAGAAGAAACCGATATACAACAGCATTTCTCTGAATCCGGTGTGATGTCCTCTTTTGATCATCAGTTTAGTTCATTGATGTGGAAAATGGAAAAGGCATGTACTTCTGTTGACTGCTGATCGCTTAAATATAGCAAGCCGTTTGAGCATTTATTAGATATACTTGATAGCCACCGTAAGGTCCATGTACTAGTAACATCGTCCTCACAAAATAATTTAGTGCATTAGTAGAATATTACTCGTAATGAATACGAGTAATGGTTTTTCCACTACTAGGCCCACCTTGGGCCTACTAACGTGCAATAAAACCTTGCTAGTAAACTGCTGTGCTGCTATAAACTAGTGAGAGAGCTGGTAACACTACTAGGGCCAACTAGTAGGCTGGTGTCACTCATTGGTAGCCTCCTTGGACACTACTAGTAGTGCTGAAATGCCCACTAGTAGCACTAGTAAGACATTTCTGACCTCACTAGTACTACTAGTTACAGCAAGGATGCCCATTAGTACTACTAGTAAGTCCCATCATACATCAGTAGACAAGTAGCATTCTCCTGTTATTCACAACAAATAATCACACAAAGAAGAGCGGCTGTGTGAGGCACATCTGTTTCTCTAGAACTGTACTGTATATTCATCAGCAACATCTCACATGTTGGAAGAGGAACATTATTTGGAGCAACCGATGATGGTCTGGTGTTCAGAAGAGCCACGAGTGGTGAAAATGAAAAATTCTCTCTACACAAGTGCAATCTTCACAACTGTGTCAGACAACATCCTCTTTTTGAGAATCAGCTTAGTGTGAACTACCGCTATCACTACTTGTTACTTGTTATAATTAACTAACCACGTGTGCTCGTCTGCAAGTGCAAAATAGAAGAGGGTGTAATCCACAAAGTTGAAAAAGAAACTGTAATCCACTGCTGTCTTTGTGTGTGTGAGTCAATGTCTATGTCTATGTCTATGTCTATGTCATGGTAAACCATGATAAATCCAGAATTCAGTGACTCAGAAATTGGACTATCACAGAAGTCCAATCAAGAAAGGATGTTTTAAGCACAAATGTCAGGCTTCTGAAAAGAACGTTAATTTCCATGCACTCAGTACGGTACTTGGTTTTGCCTCCTTTTTCATGAATTACCGTATCGATGTGCCGTGACACAATGGTGCACGATTTCCAAATGAAATGCGAAATTTGCATCAGACTCTGGAGGAAAACTGGAGAGGCACAGATTCCACATTGCTTGAAGTCCAGTGTGACGTTTCCACAGTCAGTGACGATTTCGGATGCCGTGTCATCTGCTGGTGTCGGTCCACTGTGTTTTCTGACCCCATAGAAAATCTATACGCTGTTAAAGAGGACGATGAGAGACACTACACCCAATAATGCAGATGACCTGAAGTCAGCCATCAAAGCAACCTGGGCTTCCATTACACTGACACAGTGCCATGGGATGATCGTCTCAATGCCACGATACATTAATGCAGAAATTCATGCAAAAGAAGGCAAAACCAAGTATTGAGTGCATGCAAATGAACATACTTTTCAGAAGTCTGATAATTGTGCTTAAAACATCCTTTTTGATTGGTCCCAATGTGATGTTCTAATTTTCTGAGACACTGAATTTTAGGTGTTCATTGTCTGTAAGCTATAACCATCAATATCACAAGAAATAAAAGCTTAAAATATTTCACCCTATGTGTAATGAATCTGCACAAATGAACAATTTCCCTTTTGAAATGGCTTACAGAAAATATTAAACTATTTCACGATATTCAATTTCTTTACAATGTACCCGTATACACAACAATTTCATGGCCACGAAATATTAATTAGTGGCCACGAAATACTATTTTGAGGCCAGTAATCAGTAATTTGTGGCCACAAACAGTGAAATGAAATTACTATATCATTTTTCCAAAATATCATGTTCATTATACGTTCAACAAACAACCATAGTAGCTCTGTGTGTGTGTGTGTGTGTGTGTGTGTGTGTGTGTGTGTGTGTGTGTGTGTGTGTGTGTGTGTGTGTGTGTGTGTGTGTGTGTGTGTGAGCGTGTGGTATAACTAGTAAAAGAATTTGGCACTTCCTAGTAGTACTAGTAGGATAAAACATCCCTTACTAGTGCTGCTAGTGGGCATTTCAGTGCTACTAGTAGGGTCCAGGATGCTACTAGTGAGGACAGAGACCTTAAGTTGGATATCAAGGATACCTAATACATGATCAAAGAGCTACATATGATTAAAACAACTCTGTGTACAGATCACAAGTTCAGTTCAAACTGGAGTCCTTTGACAAGATGTGATGCTTTCTGCAGTAACAAACAGACCTATACTGCCCCCTGCTGGCTGGCTGAGTACCTAGACAGCGCCAAAAGCCTTTTTCAATATAAAACCTGAAAACATTACGTCCACACACGATAAATACCTACAAGAAAATAAAACATATTTCTCTTGCAGTCAGTACTCTTGTTTAAAGGATTTCCAAAACCATTTCAAGATGTCAGCAGGAATTAAGTCTTACGTAACCAGGAGAGCATGAAGGCATCACGGTATTTAATTAAATCAAACGTGGGAGGTCAAAACAAAACTAAACTAAAAGCAAACACCAGATAATGATGTTTGGATATAATATCCGGGTCTCAGTTAATGTTCCAGGGTTTGGCTTTACACAACATACACTGACACAATTAAGTTTCATCCCTTAAACTGCACATCAACAGACTTGAATAACACCGTCTACAGCCATATCAAGATCAGAGGCTTGTACTTCGACACTGGATTTTTTCTTATCGAGATAACTTCAATCAAGCATTAACCCTGGATTGGCTGTACCGCGATGCTTGTACACTTCTCACTGGGATAATTCACACCAGTAACTTGCTCTGAATGTCTAACCTGCTCTAGACCAGGTTATGTTCTGGATAAGATCACTGAGTGTAACAGCTCCGCCTCCCGACCAATCAGATCTCTTGGAATATGACCTTCCCATTCCCATTTAACTGGATGTAAAATATAAACTAAGAGAAGAGCACTGAGGAAGTTCTGCCTGAAACGTTTCTGCTGTATTAAAGGGAAATTAAGCGTTGTGCCACCCGTTCATATTGTCCGATGAATTAATATAATTTAATCAAGTCGGGAACTGTTTGTTTGTTTTTACAAAGGGCCACATGTAGAGACACACAGTGTCGCAGCAGGATGGCAGAGGATCAGGTTTGACCTCTATTCCGTGTCACACAGAAAACCTTTTAGATACGTCTACTTTTGTGAAGCACTTTGTGACCATTGTCTGTGATAAGTGCTATTTAAATAAAGCTTACTTACTTAAACGTCTTGCCAGTGTGAACGTGTAACAGATTGACAAAGCCCCAGAGGGCGTCCCATGTACACCGGATCCCATGTTCCTCCTGTTTTTTTGTTGGTTTTCTTTTAGTTTCTACTTCATTTTGTACTAAATGAAGTCAAGACTCATGCTGCCACCCACCACAGTTGTCTTCATCACTGCCGTCGGCGCAGTCTGGCGAGTGGTCGCACCTCCAGGTCTGCCGGATGCAGTGTCCGTCTCCACACTGAAACTCAGACGCTGAACACTTGGAAGAAGCCTGCTGGGGGGGTTCGGCTGAACTGCACAGCTCCTTGAGCTCGTCTCGGCCGTCCTTGCAATCAGCCCGTCCGTCGCAGACCTTGCTTCTGAGCAGGCAGGCGTCAGGTGGCCCGCAGGAGAAAGAGCCCGCCGTGCAGCTCTGGCAGGAAGCCTCGTCACTCCCGTCGCCACAGTCGTCCACGCCGTTGCAGCAGAAATGTGCCGATATGCATCGTTTGTTGCGGCAGGAAAATTCAGCTGTTTTACACCCTTTGTCTCCTGTAAAGAGTTGGAGCTGCGAGTTACATGCAGTACACACAGTTCAGTACAGTCCTACCATGTCATCACGTTGTCATTGCTAGACCAGTCACCTGATAAGTTTAAATCCTTCCGGCTACCCTCTGGAAGGACGATACAGACCATAAAGCCTCTATAAAGACACTAAATCAGCAAGGCAGCATCATTGAGATGTTGATCCACTGCAGCTTCCTCGTGTGCAGACAAGAACCAGAAAGAAATACCACGTTACACCCAATCTGATGTACCTGTCGGCTTCAGAGTCGACCTTAAGATTCTTTTGGTTTATAATTCTCTTCATCTTGGTCTTACCAAAGTTATCGAGCTTGCTTTTTATCATACGAGCTCTCTTGAGCTCTTGGGTCTTCAGGTAGTGGACACTGAACATAAAGCCCAGTGAGGCATTGTTTTATTAATTCTCATAGCTCACATCTGTGGAACAGCCTGCCTGGCGACCTGAGGGCAAAGTGGCCAAATATTCAAAAACAAACTTCAGGTCAACTTTTTTAACGAGTCTTTTAAGTGACTTTTAAATAACAGCATCAGGAACTGAAAGCATCGCAAACAAGGCAGAAGTAGTACCTACACTGTTGCAAGTTTCACGATAAGGCGTGCAGGTTTTTTTACCAACCTTTAATCGTTATTTTAAATTTGCTCTTCCTTTCTGGTAAAGTCCTCGTATTTTACCTCACTGTCTAATTACTTGACTGTAGTTTATCGGTAATATAAACAAAAGAATACAAGGTTCTACAAACTGAGCTGAGTTTGGCGTATGAATAAGGAACAAAAGAGAAAGTATCTGTCAGGAGGAGGCAAGTAAAGCCCAGCAAGCCCACTCTGTAGCCCCATCTCCTCTGAACCCTCCTCCTCCAAACTAAACAGAGAGGAGGAAAGGGTTTCTCGTTACACCAGAACTGGATCTTTTAGAGCTTTAAATTAATCACTGGGTTGTTTTTTTTTTAAAGGCGCTGGATCGTTTTCATGGAGATTGTCTTTGGAACTCAAACAAAACTGGAGCAAAGGTGAAATTGAGATCCAGTTGTTAACAAAGTTGCATTAGTTTATTCAGATTTTACATTACAAGGTTTTCACTTTTTCCCACTACACCTTGGGACTGTGTTGCATTTCAGAGCAGAAAAGAGGAAAAAAAAAAACTAGTTCACAGCTTTACAGGTCCAAGTTTTATATCTCGGACCTCAAATATTCATACCTGCTGGCTCGGCTCAGGTCACCAACCTTAATATTGAATGACTGAAATCACATTAAATCCTTTAAGGAGATCGTTCTCCTTTTCCCTCTGCAGCTTATTTTTCATGTGAAACACTGAAATCTCCCAGGAATTTATCAGAGGCTCCAATGACTGGATAGGATTACAAAAACAGAACTGTGAAACAGCCTTTTCCCACACGGCAACAAAATGAGCCAAGAACTAACAAGAGTCCGACGAGGAAGTATTTGTGATGGAATTTCAATTTTTAAAATGATATATTTGAAGTTATGAATATTCATTTCTAATCAAGGTCGTCTCATGAAGTGTCAGGAGAAAATCAGGATTTACCAAATTCGTCTTCCAAGCTATATCAAAGTAAAAGTGAACAGAGTCGTCTAGGTAGAAATTTCAACATTTTTCATTTCATATTACTTTTATAATTCCTTCTGTGTGTGTGTGTGTGTGTGTGTGTGTGTGTGTGTGTGTGTGTGTGTGTGTGTGTGTGTGTGTGTGTGTGTGTGTGTGTGTGTGTGTGTGTGTGTGTGTGTGTGTGTGTGTGTGTGTGTGTGTATTCACCACAGTGACTTTCATCTGATCCGTCCTTACAGTCCTTTTGTCCATCACACAATAACTGGTTCAAGACGCACGAGCCGTCGCCGCACCTGAACTCCAGCTGTTTGTGGCAGGCGGGCAGAGAGTGACCTGCAACGGCTGGAATAAGTACACAACAGTTTTAGTGTGATGCTGAAGAGTGTCAGATCATAAGATAAATACCGTAATCAAAGGGCTCATAGAAAATGAGACAGCGTTCACGCTGTTCAATATTCCTCAATAACTCTCCGCATTTTATAACCTGATTGTGTTTTTTTATTACTGTGGATGACAAAGTCCATGTTGTTTTTGAATCCATACAACATTGACTTTAATTTAATTGAACTATTATTAAACGGGTTTTACATTATTGTTTTGTTTTTTCACATCAATATCAACATCATTTTGTATCGTTTTACTTTACTAAGATTGATTGAATCTGTTTCACTATGATTTTGATTCCATATCATATTAAATATATTTTACTTCTATAGTTATTTCAATTTTACAAATCCCTGCTCAACAATGGTCAAAAATATAAAATCAATTTATTCATATTATTATTAGATTTCTGTTTATAATAATGTGATGACTTGTTTGGTCTTTGAATGTCACCCTGACAGCAATGTTCTTACTGGCACGACAGCTGCTAATAACATAATCTTTAAATATTTTGTAAAAAATAAACTGTTTGAAATAAACATCCGTTTCATGTTCTGTTCCATTCTTGCTATTTTTTGTTTGAACGTTTATGTTCTAATTGTGTGTATCTTTCATTATCATCGTTTTTAATTCATGATCATGTTGTGTATACCTTGCTATAGGTATAAGCAATGTAAAAGTGAAGTTTTAGTAGGTTAGTTTAATAGTAGGTTCAATAGGTTAGTTTTAAGTATTGTGTTGATGCACAGCAATTTTAATTGCTTTTTATAAATATTATTTTGGGTTCTGTTAATCCTCCAGAATAACAAAGATATTTTGATAGTGGACTGGTTTTCAGACAAATTAAAACGCGTTTCACAATTTTCATAAATTTTATATCGATGAAGGTGATCCATGTTTTTTTTTTTGTTTTTTTTTAATAAAATAGCCTGAGGCAAGTTTGCACTGCAGTCTGCACTTCGGCTCAGACTTAAACAATGTTATCTACTGAGTTTAGACGATGATAAACTTGCTCCTGTGCCGTATGTTTTTGATGTTTGCAGGCAGAAGTCAAAGCCACGTAAACCGCAGGCTGCAGCGGAAACACAGTAAACAAGCTGCACTCATGCAAGCTGCCGCGCTCAAAACTTCCCATTTTTATCACATATGCCGAAACACACAAGCAGCAGGCTTCATTTCAAACACACGCTAAGGAAGATCCCACGTCCTACCCTGAGAATGAAGCCAAACGAGAGGCGAGATGAGTAGAAATAAAGCTCCAAGGTGTCCCATGCTGGATGTCCTCCACAGCAGCGGCGCGGCGCGGAGAGATGACGTAACAGTTTGTTTCTGTCAAATTGAACGAATGAAGCGCAACATGTTAGTTAACATGTTAGTTAACCAGTTACTTAACCAGTAAACCAGTCACCGACTACGTATAATAATAATTATCACACACATGGCCCTTTGCTTTAATCAGAGTACGTTTTATTGGGTTTAACAGAAACATTTTTAAAATACTGATTTTACACAATATTACACAATATGAAAATTCACATCTAGCGAGTCATAATGGGATTTCTTGTTGTTGTTGTTTGTAAATAAGTTATTGAAATTGTTGGACTTTAGTACTCGAAAACTCCAAAAAAAAAAAACCATCTCATGATATTTAACTATTTGCCATGAAAGGCGGCCGTGGATTCTAAAATGAGTGATTTTTGGCAAGTTTTACACTATGAAATAGATGTTATGTGATATTAATTGGAAGGAGGTAAAAAAGCTAATTCTCTAACATAAACAATTCCGTCTATCCATCTTCCATACCACCCCATCCTGTTTAGGAGCCAATCCCAGCTAATATGGGCAAAGGTCACCAGTCACCTTACACTCTCCCGTCCACACATATGGCCAGTTCAGAGCCGCCATTTAAACTTAAATACATGTTTGGACTGTGGTAATAAGCCAAAGTACCTGGAGAAAATACAAGGAGAACGTGCAAACACCACATAGAAAGATCAAGCATATAGGATTTGAACCCCCAAGTATTTTTCTTTAAGGGCTCAGTGTTAGGCACTGCACCACTAGTTTAAGTTAAATGATAACAGATTTACCTTCCACAAGTTTCTTGTTTAATCCCAATCTTTTTTCAAAAAATCAAAAATTCCAAAAAGGCTAGGAGAAGGCATTCTACTGTAAATGACCTCTACTGACCTCTATAATGTAGATGAGCAGCTACAATCACTTATTAAAAAATCTTTCAAGCCACACAGGAACAAATCACAAACAAGGTACAACACAAGTATTTAATTAGTTCATTCTGGTAGTGTAGCATGATCAAAACAAATACACACCTAAATTGAATCTGAATGCTAATAATGCAACAGCTAAGTATGGAAAGAACTTTTTTTAAAGGTATAATTCTTCCAATCACCATTTGTACCATTGTGGATGCTGGCATGACACACATGCAGACTATTGATTTAGAATTATCAGTTCACCTAAAAACCTTTTTTTTTTTTACTTTCAGGAAACCAGAGTTCCTTCATAATCTCACGTATTCCCAGTAAGAACATGTAGACCCTCAACGAAAAGGTCCCCCGGGTACAAAACAAGCTGAGGCCAATCTTGCTGTGAGGAAGTATTAATAATCACTCCACCAGATTCAGATGTGGACTTTAAATTCAAGGATGATGGAATAGTTACTGTGTGGGAGACGTAGATTCATTATAGATTTCTGTCAAACTGAAAAAGTGTGTCCTGATTTGCAGGACTGTGTGCAATACAGTGTTTGGAGTTGAAAAGACTGGAGCGTAACAATAACCTGCTTCCTCAAACTGGCCAAAACAAGGCGGCAGAGCAAAACAATTACAGGTGTACCTTCAGATGAACATAATGAAGAATTCATCAGACTCCCGGCACTTACAGCTCATCTAATGTGTCACAGCAACAATAAAACTATGCAGTTTGACTATTGTGAGGTGACAGTGTGTTGTGAAAATCACCTATGAAAAATATCTTTTTCTAATATATCCCAACAGGAGAAGTGCAAATGTATGAGTTACATGTCATTGCTGGAGCTAGTAATTTATTCCAAGGTAGTAACTGTAATCAAATACAGAATCCCAGCTTACACAACATTTACCTCACGAACACAAATGAAGAATAGGAGCTTGGAGAGCAGACTTAAGTCTAACTGAAGTGCACCTCAGATTTTTGTGGCTCCTAAACTCATTTGCTCAAGTATGAAGTATGAAAGGCAGGCTGCAGCCTGGACGGGTTACTAGTCCAATACAGTGTGAAGAAACTTTAACACCCACGAGGAAATATTCTGCCTGAGAAATTAGCAGCACAACAACAACAAAAAAAACATACAACATCTTTTATTCACACTTTCTATAGTACAAGTTATAACACGCAGGCATTTGTAAGGAGAGCTCTGCAGCAGATCCCGATGGGAGAACTGATGTTGATGCTGAAGAGTTGTATGCTGCAGTTCAGAGGTATGGCTGGTCTGTGGAGAGAGGGGGAGGTTGGTACACGGCACCGGGCGTCACAGGAAGCTTTGGAACTTCAGCAACTTCACTGGAAAAGAGCAAACAGGTGTCACACAAAAGAAAAGTAAAAAGAATCAGTTAATATGTCAATAAATAAATAACAATTGGGATTATCAGAGTTAAAAACAATTGTTTTGTTGTCTCATTGAATCATCAACTGCATAATCCTTTAATAGTTCCATTCACCAAAAATATGACTGACATCATTAATCATCACTTGATGAATATGGTCAGCTGTGAGCATCAGATTTTAAAGCAATTTTTCAAGACAATAAACTCCGATTTATACTCTGATTTATTTACCTTCCAGCGGTAAGAGCCTTCTGAGGAGACATCACTACTGTTGGGGGTAGTGACTCTCTGCGGCCATCTCGGGTAAAATAGTAGTTGGCAGCATACTTATGGCTTGGACCGACCGCCAGTTTGGGTGGTGGCTGTGTCCTGAGGGGCAAACAGATGTCAGTATTACCAATATTTCCTCTAGTTACACAGTATACAGGTATTTTCCACCATCACTGGGACAAATAAAAACCTGCGAGGCTGCACTTTTTGCCTTGGCAAAATAAGTCAAGTACTGGTCAGACCTGAGATGTTAGAGTTGTTTAGTTGGAAACATTGTTAACATGCACTTTATTTTTCTGTTCTGTGAACTGATCCCGATTAGGAATTTTAATAACACAGTGAATAGTATGGAGATAGGTTCTACTGGAGTGTGTAGCTGCTGTCCTTCTTCGCCAATTTATGATGTTTATTCGTTTCCTTTGTGTTTTGTATCGTTGGCTTCACGTGATTGTAACTTGGCCATGGAGTCCTTGATAAAGAGATCCTGAAACCTCAATGGGACTCATCTGGTTAAATAAAGGTTAGAAGAAGATGTGGTCTTTGGTACATCCAGGACTTCTGTGACTCTTGAAAATGCTGTTTTTACACCCAGTGTTGGTTCCAAATGGTTTCCAGTTTATGCAAATGTAACCAAATTGCTTTTATTTTAATTTCAAATACTAATTTTAATCAACAATCTTCAGAGATCGTGTTTTGTGACGTGATTTAGTGCCCAGTACAATAAAATAGGTTTCACATTTGTAAAGAGCCTAATTTAAAGGTGTTTTATTTATTGCAGAACTATTTCATTTTAAGTAACAAATACATGCAATCATGGAATAGTGCGAGTCCAGTAAAAGCTATATTTATCTACTCCATTCTTTATCATATTCTTGACATGCCAGATGGTTCCCAGGTAATCATAACAGTGAGTTCAGTAAGTTGTCATTCAGTTTTTGCTTTAAGTCTGAATAAGAACGATGCTGTGCCACGAAAACCCCACGGTGAGCGTTTAGTCCAGACAACAGACATCTTCGACTCGGTCCTACCTCTTCGCAATCTCCTGATATCTCAGCTGCAGTTTGGATTGCAGGTCACGCTGGAAACACAAACAAACAAACAAACAAGTGAAGTAAACCCGATCAAAACAGACTCGTTGTGTCCTTTTTTCAGTGGAAGTAACGTTAGCTCAAAAGAGAGCTAATATCAGCCACTCCTGGCTCTGCGTTACTGTGAGGCTTGAAACGAGAAATCAACTGTACATATCTATAGCCATGTCTTCGTGTTGAGTCGTCTCCCTGTTTTTAAAAGTTTGGCCGTAGTTTTGTCGCTTACCCCTGCTAGTAAGTTCCGCAGCCCCCGGATGATTCTGGTCGCTGTCGCCATGTTCGCTGTTGTGAAGGACACGGCTCTTCTTCGGTGGAGATAAAAGTGCGCCGCTCAGCTCAGTGCTGACACCTGGCGGCCAAATGAATCCCTCCGCCATGGCACTGTGTTTCTGGTCATCCATCCATCTTCTAAATCAGCGATTCCAAACCTTTTTCTTGAGATGCAAATTTGTACCACCGTAAACTCAGGCAACACAACCTCCGATGAACAACATGTACAATTACAAAACAAATGAAATGACCCTCATAAACAAAATATATGGGAAATACAGTTTATTATGTTTTGTGATGAGTTCCTTTACTTTTGAGAATTAATTCTTGGTTTACACAGTGAGTGTTTGGTGGGCCGGAACCACTTCATCTTGCAAAGCTTCAACAGTTTTTCCACCCAAAAAGATGACTTCAGCTCTAAATTTGTCCATTGCATCAATGAAGCCATATTCTATGCAATTCTTTCTTGATACACTCCTTTTTCCTCTTTGCCAGGTTAATCTTCCTCTTTAGCCTGACTCTGCACCATATCTTCTCCTGGTTCTCACTTTGCCTATGTATTTTGGAGACAGGATATTAATTTTTTCAACACAACCATATTCCTTGAGATATTTGAAAACATTTAAATTTATGTTTAAAAGTTGAGTGCATCCAACTGTTGCACTCCACAAAGCTGTTTTCTTCTTTCAGCATAAACTAAAACTTTTCATAAGATTTTTTCCACATTAGAGTAGGTTATACATTGTTCTAACCATCAATGGCCTGGAAAAATTGCTTCAATCGTAACAGAATTTGTGAGGACTGGGAAGAAAAAAAAAGGTAAATAAAAAAAGATGAGATTGTACTAATCTGACATTGAAATATTGGTGCTCAACCTTTTAACCAGCTTCTGAAGAGTCAACAACTTAATCATGTCACTGGCGGCACATTGAAGCTTAACGTTATGGTGAAAAAAGTGTATTATCGCACTCAGTTTCTTCAGTAAAAGTAAATGCCTATAACCAGTAGACTAACGTTATGCGCTGCGTTAATACTAGTATTATATCTAGGCACTTTTTCCACCTTAAATCTGGTGTGTTACAAATATATTTCCCTATTCAGAGCCGTTTGGAAACACCAAAGATCGGAGGAGTCAAGGAGAAATACAAAGTTTATTCGTTGCACAAGAAAACACAGTACAGGGCGACAGCGCCAATATACCATGCAGTCAAGTATTACAGCTGTGTGCTTGTCTCATGCAGCATGCACTGAACGAAAGAGTCCACAGGAGAACGCATGCACGCATACAACAGATTTTCCTGCCACTTTGTTCATGATGAGCACATCACACCAGCTGACCTGCCGAAATATTCACCTCCCGCTGTGGAAACATGAAACTTTAAACTGCTTGAGATCGGCAAACGGTCTCCGCATTCATTTTTTTGAATCCAGATTATAAAAAAAGAGAAAGGCCAGTTTCTTCCTTTATCTCCTTTAACTTGACTTCGCAAAATTTAGATGCATGGGTGACATTCTGTAAAGCTCTGTAGCCCCTTTTACAGCTGTGGCACATTTCAATCCAGAGAAGTAAATGTATCTAAATTTGTTTATATGTAATTTCACCTTTTAATTTGCTTGACTTAAATGCTACAATTTCAGATAAAATAACAAGACTAGTGAAATTTGTATCATCGTCCTGCAGCAGCTTTACTTGCAATGTAAGACATCTTTCCAATTAAAACAAAACAAAAGAAAGAAAGAAAAAAAGGAAACTAGCGGCAAAAAACGGGCAAAGTAAAAACTTAAAAGAACGGCTTCTTCAAAACCAAGCATAACAGATATGTAACGTCAAGGAGATGCGTTTCTTTCCGTGGTATCAAAGAGGATAGTTCCATCATATACAGCCACAGGATATAAAATGGTTATTTTTCTACAGTACATAGCATGTTTGTTCACTGTAAACAATTGTTTTAAAATGCAAAAGATAACCCAGGCCACAGTTTGATGGGCGTGTCCGGTGAGACCACGGTGTCCAGGAAGGTTGTGGTCACCAGGACGCCGAACTGTTCCAAACAAGGTAGAAGGGTTTGAGGAGCACATCCATCGATTGATTTTATGCCTTTCAAACAAAAGACTCATAGAAAGAGGGGTACAAAAAGCCAGTTAACAGTAACAGCCACCAACAGGAATATTACATTTCAGGCCCACATTTCTGTAGTGAAAACGGACATCCAAACAGCGAGGATGTGGGTTACATTTCTGAATCCCAACAAGGTGAAGTTTTATAAAACAGCTTATCCCTTCAAGTCAGCGTTGACCAACTTCTGGTGCCACACATTGTCATTGTGCATATTGAGTCCTTCAGTACATTTAGAAATATACAGAGCCTTATTTCTTTCTTTTTTTTTTTCTTCTTTTCTTACCAAAATATACATCAATAATTTGTACAATACAAAGACAAAAAAACACCTGTTCAAATAAGCCCTGGGTTTGGATTCACTGTGGTTTTGTCCCTCAGCTGTTTCACCTTGGACATTTATTACAAAACTCATGTCAAAATACATTAGTGCACTTTCCCTCTCTGGTGTAAACATCACTACACAGTACATTAAGGAGATGCGGAACATTACGCAGGCATGAAGTTAAAACGATGCTCATGCCGACCGTCCCGCTACTGCCGCCGGGAAACAAATTCTCCAAAATACAAAGGGATGCAACACTTTTGATGTTCAATATGACATGGCAAGTAAATAAGCCTGAAAAGCTCATCTACAATGTAAGAAAAAAACAACAAACAAACAAATCTGGGCTTGGAAGAAAACATGCAGCTCAGCCTGGCTGCTCAGGGTTTATCCTGCGACCTGCAGTGTGCCATGCAGCGTCTGTCTTCACATCAGATCACAAAAACCTCAGGGACACAGTCACAAGCAACCGAGATCGACTTGAAGTCAAAATGTTTCTGATGATACTTTTAAGCATATGGCTTAGAGGACGCCGCTGAAATGATGGCACATACAATCCCTCGAGTCTGCTTCAGCGTTACAGATCAAGGCGTCACTGTTGGGTTGGCCTCCATTTTGTTTACATTGGCTGGTCTGTTAAAAAAAAAAAAAACACCAGGGAGTGTGTGAAGCGAACCAGGAAACTCAACCCAAGTGTGAACCCTGCCTTCGTGCGAGCTCCAACATTACTCTGCAATGACTGTGAACTGAAAGTAAACCCAAATACCTGTGACCCTAAATTCACACCCCGGGTTAATATGATTTCCAAAAATGACTGTCGTCACAGAAATACGAGCCAAATGACAAAGTGAACATTTTGTCTCCTGGCAGGTTTCTTCTTCCCCTCCCAATGGGATTGTCTGTTAATGGTTGTGAAAAGTTGATAAACGTCATACAACATTCCTGTTTGTTTTTTTCCCCTGAAGCATAATTAGTCCTTCCTAGTTTTTAATATGTTGAGCTTTCTGTGTGTTTTAGTGGTTGGAAATGGGCCGTATCGAAGCACCAGTATGGTACTGTGTGTATATTGTACCCAAGTAAAGGACATTTTTGTCTTGTACATATTTTCTTTGCATCTCGACAGAGAAAGTCCCAAAAATACATCTTATTCATGAATGGCGTAGTTAAAAGAAGAAAAAGAAATAAATGGGGGAGGAGGGGGGGGGGGGGGGTTAACAGTGTAAGATTGATTTCCAGATAGCATTATTAAAACCAATTCAAATGTACTTAACACAAATATCCTTACTTAATGTGCAGTTCATATTGTAGACTGAACAAAAGGAGTCCTCCGGGCAACTCATCAGAACACGATGCTTCGGTGACGTGGCTCCCAGAAATCAACCCAACAGAAGGTTTTGAAGATCTGCAGCAGTACCACAGAAGTTGTGCAAACAAGAAACAAGTTCTCGTACCATTTGGTCCCAGTTACACCCAGCGTCTCCTCTGTACCTCGGTAATGTACCTAACGTCTCTAGAAAATAAAACTTCATTCAAAAGACATGAATTCATGAGTCATGGATACAAAAATGCTGAGTGGGACTATTCAGCCAATGAGAACTTCCCTCTTTCCCCGTTACAAAGGATAGTACTTTACAAACGTAATAAATAAGACCTGACACTGTGATGCCTCAAGGCATGTATTTACATTAGAAAATTCAAGTAAAATTTTCTGCTTTTTGAACCACGTAAGTAGGCAAAGGAGTTCACGAATCGCAGTTTGTCCGAGTGGGACGTGGAAACAGCTTGGCTCGGCGAGGCCACCGATGAGCCGTCACTTTCTCGAGTGGCCTTCCTGAGCAGCTTCCTCTTTGCACTCGGGCTTCTTCTCTGTCGCTGGAGCAGCGTGAGGCCCATGAGGAACGGCTTCGCCCGCCTGGCCGCAGCTGCTCTCAGCGAGCGGACGCTCCAGCTTTGGCTGCAGGGATGAGATGACGCTCACCTCCAGCTCAGGTTTTTCATCGGTTTCCTCTCCGTCCGAACACGGTTCCCACTCGTCCTGCTCCTCGCTCTCCGTCGAGCCCTGCACCGCGATCTGCGGGACCAGAGTGAATCTCCTCACTGCCGGCGCCTCCAGCTCCGCTCCCTCGCTGCTCTGGGGGCGAGTGACCACCCAAGCTGTCCTCTGCTGCTGCGCAGCCTGTGTGCTGGCTCCAGAAGGTGAAGCTGTCCCGGAAGCAGAGTTGCTGGTTTTCTCCTCCGGCTCGTCGAAGCTCACCTCCTGCACCGCCTCCTGCTTCTTGAATGAATCTCGCCGCTCTGACAGGTTAAGCTTCCGCATCACGACCAGCTGCTCTGACCTTTCAATGCAAACGTCCCGAATCCTCTGGCTGCAAATGTAGCCCCCCAGTCTGCCGTGGTCAGCACCGATATAAGAGCCTCCGCAGGCGACTTCCACTTCTGAGTCACCCAGAAGGTCGCCCTCGCCATAAAACGGAACTTCCAGCGTGTGCCTGCGGGGAGTGTATGACTTCTTGTCAGCGTGATAGACCCCGGAGAGCTTCTCGGCTGACTGCACCCTCTTGAGCAGGGGAGAGCGCGGCGGCTCGGCGCTGCGGGGACGCACTATGTGTCTCACAATTGTCGGGGGTGAAAGAGTTTTCCCATGGTAAGAGTGAAGTGATTTGGCGAAGCCGGGCAGTGGCGAGGGCGAGCGCTGCGGAGAAAGCGGCTGGTTGGAGGACGAGGAGGAATTGCACGCCAGAGGCGAGGGCGGGATGTTACTGGTGGACTTGCGGCGACCCACTTTGTTGTAACGCTGCGTGCTCAGCTTGGAGCCCAGACCGTGAAGCGAGCTGGGCCGGATGTGAGCAGCAGGGGAACTGGGAGAGCTTGAGCATGGAGACGTGCTCTGAGGAGAGTTAGTATCTAGGGAGGAGACCAAAAAAACCATTACCACCGCTGCATGCCATTGTGAACACTTTACCTACTAGTTGCCCACAGTGAATGTTGCTAAAACTACATTTAACGTGCGACTGCGTGTGATGCGACGTTGAACTCACCGAAGACCTGATGGTCGGGTGCGGGGCTGCGACAGGGCGTCGAGGGGCCGGGGGAGAGGCTGTGTGTCGGGGAACCCGGAAGACTCTCACTGGAGGAAACGGAGTGATGGAGGCCTGAGGAGAAGCTGCGACTGCTGTGCATCACCGTGCTCTGCTTGGATAGTTTCTTCAAGATGCTTCGTCGCCTTAGAGAGAGAAGACAAGTGTAAATATTGGCTTGTTTTGCAGTCGCAGTTTATTTCAATTATTCAAACAGACATGGTCCATTTTTGGATGAAACGTTATTATAATAGTTATTGGTTGGTAACTTCAGACTGAATAGTTTATAGTCCGTAGTTCATTATGGCTACTTTTAACAGTGGCACCGACCTTTAATTTTATTAAATGTAACGCTATTATCCTAATTTGTACCGACTTTTTGCTTTTTTGGTTTCGGGAATGTTGGTAACGGTTGTCAGAGGGAGGAAAGTCTTATATACAAGCTTGCTTCATCAAACGGCAGCTGTATTTACCGAAAAGTACAAATTCAATAACTGAATTAAAAAAAAAGTCATATTTGATGGCAAATAACAAAAAAAGCTCATGTAAAGTAAACAAGTCAATTTATAAACTTCACCCTGAAGTTAACATGACTTTATGGTAATATCAAGTTAATAATGTTGAACAGACAAATATCAAAAAATAAAGTTTCCTATGAAATAAATGAGTATTATTTACCTAGTGCTATAAACCTTATTTATTATGCATTATTTATTATCAATAAAATGACAACTGAATTCACAGATATTCAGTGTTTATTCTCATTTGTTGATTTAAAGTGTTCTCTTCATCCATGATGGCGATATAAACACAGAAACTCAAGAGTTGGCGTTTGGAATAGTTTCCAACACAAGAGGGCGACAGAGGACAAAGATTGTCCGGTGCGTGCCAGCCACAAACCATAAACAAGACGACGAACACAGCAGACAAGAAGGAGCAGCAGTAAACAAACAACAGATCTTCACCTGTCGTAATTGTCTCTCCTCTTGCTCTTCTTGCTGCGGCGAGCCATCTTGCCTTTGTGTTTCGTCTTTCGAGCTGGACCAACTTTGATCGACGTGTTCTCCAGGGCAATGGTTTGGAGCGAGACTTTGCTGCCGCTCTGCAAGATAAAATTGTGCCGAGTTGTAGAACTGTAATCTGAACTGAACCACCAAGTTGCCAGAGGAGTCGGGGGGCCAGCTGTCGTACCTTCAGCAGCAGCTCAATCATCTCTGGGTGGACCAGGCCCTGAACAGACTCTCCGTTCACGTGGGTGATGAGGTCTCCAGTGCAGAGACCTGCCTGGTGAGCTGGGCTCCCCTCCTCCACACTCTGAAAGCAATGTAGAGTTTTCATTTCAGCATTACATAACCACCTTTTCATATCACGGTCTAGTCGTGTGGAGATCAGCAAAACGCAACAAACAGGGTCTGCAGTCGGATTGGAGTGTCCGTCTTGTCGTGGCAACACTCACCGACACCATGTGATGCACCGTGTAAATGTCGCTGTCGCCCATGTAGACCCGGATGGCCTGCAGGGTGAACCCGTACTTCTTCCCGGAGGTGTGGATGATGATGGGCGGCCTCAGGCTGCTGGGGCTGAAGGCAAAATCCCGATTCGGCGACGAGTCACGAGATGAGGGGTTGGAAGACAGCGAGCGTGGGGAGATGGGACTGGGCTGGAGGCAGCTGGGTGATTCATCTGATTTAAACACAGGAAGGATTTTAAATACACCCATCAGCCAAAACATTATGAACACCTGCCTAAAGGAACCTCCTCTATTCTAAGAGTTTGGCTTTCTACTTCGGTGTGATTATGATAACCGCCTGTACCTGTAGTGATTATGAGAGACAAGGCGGAGACCGAGGCCGACTTGGGAACTTTCCCTCCACATGGGAGCCTCTGTCTGTCCGGCGTCTCCAGCTGGTTACCAAAGCGCCGGGGACCCGCTGGTTCTTTGGGGGAAGAGTGTTTGGCCCCGGTGCTGTTGCTGCGGATTCTGATCCTCCGAAGGTTTGACACCACGACCTCAGCTGACAATAAACAATACGAAACACCACGTTAATATACCGGCTGTGAATGCTTCAGTGAAAAGCATCTGGTGATACGGATGTGTAAAAAACGCCTGGGTTTACCTTCGTCATCAGTGGAGAGAGCAAATCGGGGCATGGTCTCGAGACTATGAGTGCTGCTCATCACCAGAGGACTGGTGCTCCTCTCAGACTGGGAGGAGCTAGACGAAGCTCGAGGACGAAGGCTGCAAACAGTTAAAGACCAGTTGGACAAGTAAAACAAGCGATCACCACAACAGCCACGTGTTCTTACGTCTTACAAAAGAGGGTTGACACAAAGGGCTTGTCAATTATTCAGGTTTCCCCAATTCCTGCAGTATTTTACTTTAATCTGGTAAATAGAAAAAGTGCTGAGAACAATAAAATACCTGAAGATTAGTTTATAGGGGGAGAAAAGAGTTTTTTGCCGAGGAGCTTTACACACGGCGCATTGGCGTCGTCTGCAAAACGTGAATGCAGTATTTCATTGTGGTATTTTTTCAAAGTGAGAAAGAAAAATTGTCAACACAGCACCCTCCACCTGGTTGTAACTAGTTAAACTGGAAAGCTTTTGCAGACCTCGGTTTAGGATGTCAAACTTGCTGCCTGTGACCTTTCACTGCGACAGTGAAAGCTGTCATTTTCTAATGACAGGGCACAGAACATAAGCAAAGCCTCACGCTCGCCTGCGGGCATGTGGCCAGTGTTTGAATAGTCTCACCGAAGGTCTTTCATATGAACTGTTGGTGTTATAGTCTTGAGCCGTTTTTGTCTTTTTCTTTCTTCTCCAAATTGTAACGTTGCGATCACCAGGAAAACTAATTTTGTGTGTGAAGTGCTGAAAGCAGTGCCGCTCGGAGCTACAAGGCAACTCAACGAGCTTGGCAATTTGCCACGAGCGACTACCTGGCCATGCGTCCAGACGCCCTGCGCTCCACGCTGCTGTCCGCTGGGCTCGGTGAAGGACTGAGCCCAGTTGAGGAGTCGCAGCGGTCCTCCTTTTCTTCACTGTGGCTGCGGTCTGATGAGAAGCTCAGGTTGGATGGCGTCGCCAGATGTTCTGTGCTGCTATAAACCTGAGAAGGAAAATAACGGGGGGGGGGATGTGAAACAGACATGTCGACAGCTTTGCGTGCTCTGGCAGCCTCTTTAAGATAGTTTGAACGTATGTTTTCCCAGGGAGGTTACGGAACGAGACAAAATGCACATTTGTGAAGCCAAACATGGGAGATTGTACATTTTTTTCCCATTTATGTTATTAAAAAAAAGTTACGGCATTTTCAATTTATTTACTGATTATTCAAGTAATTATTTAGATTCTACAAAATGCCTTTTTGTTGTGATTAACCCCAGAAATAAGCCTTTATTTCAAACTAATTGCCGTAGTCATTAAGCTATCCAAAAAAGTCCAAGACTGTTTACCTTGCTGAAGCGATGCGACCAGGAAGCAAACTGTCTGATTTCCAGGGAAGACTCTTCGTCGTTTGTTTCCTCATCCTCGTCAGACGCCAGATGATGATAGCGCTCTGAACGAGCTGAATACAGAAAAGAACCGCACACTGAATCGAACCGGAAACCAAACAGACTCATTCCCATCTCATTTGTATTCATCTCCCACCATCTCCTGACTGACTAATGTACTCAAATCAGCAGAGTTAGCGATCAAAGGATTTTGCCGAGGTCAACAGAATTCTTCTGAATGATAAACGAGGTTTTCCCTTTTTCTGCTCACTGCTCCTTCACTGGTCTCAGTGATTACTCTAGCCTCAAGTCCAATCAGACTCACCTCTTCCTAGCATGGTATTTATGTCTGTTACAAATCTTTAGTTTCCTTGTGTTTCCTGGGTTGGATGTTCCTTCCGGCCATTTTATTTCAATAAACTTGTTTCCTATTTTTTTTTTCTTTTCAAACAAATTCAGTTTCAGTTATGGGTATTAACACAGTACTTTTAGAATTAGGATTACAACTTTGTTAAAGGCAGTTTCAGGTTACACTGGACCATGTTGTAGCTGAGCTGCTATACTTTTGGACTGCTAGAAGACCTTTTATGTACTGAGTGTCTCTTCTTTTCTCACTCTCCATACATTCATATGTCATGTTACGTTCCACTAATTTACCTCTCTTTCTCCTGTAGTTCGTGCTCTCTCCTCTCATTCATCTCTCTTTATACTTTCCTGTAAGATCTTTGACAATCAAGATAAAAGCTGTTGTCTAATATCATCTTGTTTATCGTTTACCCTCCTATCCTTTTCTATATACTACCATTAAGCTTCACAGAGGCACACAAGGAAAGTGTCGCCTACGATCTGTCAGACCTTTCTGACTGGCGGCCATGCTTCTTCTTCTTCTATTTGAATGTAAAATGTAATGCGATTCCTTTGTTGTAGATTGGCATTCTTATTGAATGAGAATGTTTTACTCTCAATATTCTTTGCTGTGGTCCTCGAGGTCAGATCGTAACACAACTGTAACTCACTATCAAAGTAGCTGGTGTCGTCCTCAGCCTCCAGCTGAGGGATGAACTCGGCTTTCTGTCGGAGGAGGCCGTTCCAGTCCAAACCCTGAAAGAAAGGGTGTTGCTTCACCTCCGAGGCGCCACCTACAACAGTTTTCAGAGCCAGTCAATCACCGTGATTAAATAATTAAAACATCAATTAAAAAGATTTCATAATGTGTTTGTTTATTGCTTCTGCATCTTGTCTTCAGATTTCTAACTTAGACATCATTTGAATGACTTTCAAGCCACTCTTGCTAAAAAAATAAAAATAAAAACATCCCACTGTATTCAAATGGAGGGAATACCATAATTTTTCAGTCTTGCAATGTAACAGATCGGGTTTCATCAGTAGTACCTGTGCCCAGTCGATCTAAAGCGCTCTGCCTGAGCAGGCGGGTGATCAGGTCCTGGGCGTCAGCAGGTAGCGCGTCGTCTCCTTCTGGCCAAATGATCTCATCTATCAAAACACAAAATGACAGGCCAATCACATGATGAGAAACCAAAATATGAAGTGAAAAGTAAAAGAATTTCAAGATCGTGGTGAAACCAAGACAAAAAAAATTGAAAATCATGCAAGAATTTGGCTTCACCGAGTGTTACTTCAAATTGCGCTACGGATAATTAATTCCAGCTTATAGAAGCTCAATAATCAAATTTAAGGTTTTAGATTCATGTTTTCCATGCTAGTTTCACTTTATCACAAAGAAGAGAGGCAAATGTAGTGAACACAGCATTATTATGGATTAAAAAACAAACGAGAGAGAGAGATCAGTTTCAAAAATAAAAATATCAAATTAATAAATTCTTTCAATTATTTAAATACTGTAAATTTATTAATTTCCTCAATTCTGTAATTTGTTGTAAATGTAGTAAAAGAACTAGGCCACCCTGTGTTTTCTAGGTTTGCTTTAAAGTGGACAGCTCATGTCACCACACTACATGTATAATGTTTCCCTCTAATTTTCGCTCTCACTACAACTCACCGCTGACGACTTGTCCGAACAGCTCCTCAGGAGTGTCTCCAAAAAACGGGACACAGCCAACCAGGAATTCGTAGAGGATGACCCCCATTGCCCACCAGTCCACAGGTTTCCCGTAGCCCTGCCTGAGAATGACCTCTGGGGCGATGTATTCGGGCGTGCCACACACCTGCACAATCACACCAACAGTTTAGATCACACACACCGAGCGGTATAATCACTTCGTTTAAAAAAAAAAAAAAAAAAAAAAAAAAAAAAAAGCGCGACGATCCTGCGTGCTCAAAGTTGGGTTTTCTGACATCATAACTGCCTGACCTGTTTGTCCAGAAACTCCCGGGTGTCTTTCTCCATGTGACCCTCATACAGGTTGGTGGTCATATTCATCAGTCCAATTTTAGAAAGGCCAAAGTCTGTCAGCTTGATGTGACCCATTGATGTAATCAACAAACTGTTGAGTGGGAAAAATAACAAAAAAATACAAGCCTCAATTAAAGTAAATTGTTTACTTTTGAGTAACAGACACAAATCAAAAAGTAAAAAGGAGAAGTAAAGCATTTTTGTTTTAAACTGAAATTCTTGTTTCCAACACCGGAAGAAACACACGAGAAGTGTACATGTTTCAGAAGAAGTCAGTTGTTATGAGTGACACAGACGGTGTAGGTCAGTTCAAGTGGAGTTTTGCTGGAGATGGCTCATGCAGTCTTACTTGTCAGGTTTCAGGTCTCGATGCACGATGCCGTAGTTGTGAAGGTACTCCAGAGCCAGGACGGTTTCAGCAAAATACAACCTGGTCATCTCGACAGGTAGAGGGCCCATATTCTTCAGCAAGTTGGCACAGTCGCCACCTTCAGAGAAATGAAATCCTTATAACCACAAACTGAATTTTCCCTGAAAACACTGACTGTGAATGCAAGACAAGCCCCGTGTGTTGTAACAGTATCAGCTGCTAAGAATAAATGAAAGTGATATGAGAAGTTTCGACATTCATTTTCACTTTTTTCTTCTTCCCCTAAGTCACTTGTAGCCATCCTCCACCTTACCTTCCACATACTCCATGACCATGCAGAGGTGGCGTCGCGTCTCAAAAGAGCAGAACATTGAAACAACAAAGGGGTTTTCGGCAAATGTGAGGATGTCACGCTCCACAAAGGCCTGCTGGATCTGGTTCCTCAGCGCGAGGTTCTGCCGATTAATCTTTTTCATGGCAAACCGCTGCCGCGTTTCCTTGTGGCGGACGAGATACACCGCCCTGCCCAGAAAAAGAACCCATTAAAAGCAACGCCAGGAGATCTGTAACAAGATATTTACTTTGAAAACAAAGCCAACTTTTGTCTCAATTAATCATGAAAAAGGTGAAACATTTAATTCCACACTGCAGTAGGTTTTCACTGAGGCCCGAAAGGAGAAGTGAAATTGGATTTTTAGAGCTGTGGTTACAATGCAACCCAACCGGAATGACTAAGTAAAACTTTCTTACATAGAATCTGTTATGGAGCAACTTTTCAAGGCAATTTTGACAAAATTTCCTAAGCAAGGCACCTAAACGTTTTTTTTCAGATATTTCTTTGAATCCTAAAGTGACACTATAAAAAACAGTATCATAATAACAGAAAGAGAGAAAATGATATAGAGTTAATCGCTGAAAACCCTGGACGTTCATTCCTACCCATAAGCGCCGTTGCTGATGAGTTTGATGGTCTCAAAATCGCTCTCAAGAGGTTTCCGTCGAGTTGGAGTCAGCATCTGTGGAGTCTTATTCTGCAAAGATGAAGCATAAACATCACGCTTGGGAATTTCTATGTGCAAATTGAAACATAAACAGTTTATAGCACAGATAATATAATTAGTGTTGATCAATATACTGTGTGTTTGGCCATTTTCTGCTGGAGTGCCACAGGAGGCCTCTTATAGGTGAACAACCACAGATAGTATGTTCTCATTTACATAAACATATGATCTTTGACTGCAGAAACAAACTGACTTACATTCAACACTCAATATACCCTTAATATATGCACTTAATTTACAAACACACATTGTCTTGATGTATTCTATTCATTTAAGCTGGCTTCAATATATTTATTGTACCATTTCATGCGTAATGAGGCACAGCCTAAACCTGACCACATTCACACCAGTCATTTATGATTTGTGGTATTGCAGCATCTATTATCCAGTAACTACAGCTAAAACTGAACATTTACTGCCCTTTTACATGTTTTCCAACACGGTTTAATCTGCATTGATCCTGAAATACCTGTCTTGTCTCTGTACAATTATACTCTGTAGTAATTTAGTTTATGTCTGCATACAAATAATTAACGAGATAACTCCTTCTTGATTAAAGGAGTGCTTTAAATATGAAAAAAATCTAAATGCGAAAGTACCAATTTCAATTTAAAAACAACAGTCCAAGCCTCCACAAACGATTACACGCAGTACAGTCCTTACCGTCCTTGTTTAAATGTTATCAATCCAACTGAGAATTTGCTTAAAGGGTGATGGTATGTGTGAGTGTGTGTAGAGCAAGTGTGGATAGGAGGCTCAGTGCTTTTATTTTCTACAGTCATTCACTCACACCTTAGTGCAAATGATTACGTCAATGCAAACAACAAAGGAGCCAAGTTTCTCTACTAGAAACTGCATTTTTTCCATTAATATCAATGTAACAGCAGTGATGATTTAAACCACTGACTTTGTGACGAGAAGCTGCAGCATGAAACAGCTGATATGTTTCCCATTATTAACCGATACGTAAAAAGCAATGCTTCTCATAAAGCTTCAGCGACCGTGTGCATATCATACACAATTGTTTCAAAATTTGTTGCACGGTTTCTTGAGAATAAAAAAAAAAAGTCATGAGTTTCTAGCAATGTCTTTAAATCAGACGGAATTATTATAGCTGATTATTGGCTCTTTTTAAAACCAAATCCCCTCTAAATACATGAAACACGCTGCAGTATTAAGCTCACCTCCACATTACTGTCGGGTTCCACTGACACAGAGGGACTGGCATCATACTGCTCAAGCTGCACCATTTCTAGAAACAACGGAAGGAGACAGAGATAAATATGACGTATGGTGGATTCTTCAACTTCTCCAAATGCGATGTGCGTGTGAGACACAGCTCTGCAAAATGTTTAGAAACCGGATATCTGAACGCCGTCTGTTCTGTTGTTTGGGCTGTAAATATTTAGGACAGGCACACATACCTGCTTCCTTCAACTAAGCGGTGTGGCTGTAAAACTTTTATGAAGCTCTGAAAATCCCTGAGCTGACTCGACTTGAACGTCAAGCTGCACTGCAGGATTTCCTTCATCGAGCTGAACTGCAACCAATGTGACTATTGATTCACAATACAATAATTGCTTCCAGTATCTTAAAACCATTGGTTACAGTATGAAGCTGCTCATTTTGTTAACGACAGAGAAACAAGCAGTCAGCTCACAACACTGGTAGTTGTGGCGAAACCCTAATGTTCACCTCATAATGGTACAAACTTTTACTGCTTTTGTTGTTGCACCAGGTTTTCTTCTTGCATATAAGTTAATCAATTTAGTCAACAATTTTCATACTGACACATCTGTCACTATATGTATCAAGTTAATAGGCAATATTGACTTAAACTTCGTAGCTTGACGTGTATGTGACTCATAGCTTTTCAAGGAAACTATAAAAATACTAATTCCCAGTGAACTCTAACCCAAATCATTTACTCCATGGTGGTACGACAATCCCACAATGTGTTGCAGTGAAGTTACATTCACAAGAATGTGTTGAAGACCGCCACAAAATAAAGACGGCATGATGTGTTACGACATATTTGAACCCACTTGGCCTTTCTCTGAACTACAGTTCATTCAACTTCTGTGACTTTCTTAATATAGTAGAAATGCTAACAGACAGCGAGGGCAGTTGCTTCAATGGGCCTTTATTCAAGAGGATTAAAGCTTACTATGATAAGAAAGAATTTTCTACCTTCTAGCGGGTCCCTTGTAAGACCCAACTGGCTGATGATGTATCGCGGGATGTCCGACTTGATCCTCTGGCCGACTTTAGCATGACCCTCCGCTGCTTCGAGAAGATGATAAAACTCTTCCGGGTCAAACTCCTACAAACAGCAGCAGAAAGTGATCAATGTGTCTGAAATGAAAACTAAAACCAGGAGCCTGAAACAAGAACGATACAATCGCGTACAAGCGGCATGACACAGAGGCCTTGTGGTTAGAAAGACAATGACCGTTTCATCAACAAGGTTGCAGATTTGGTTGCTTTTGATTCAATTGTTTTAGGTTTTTTCCAAATAAAAACATTATAAAGATCATTAAACTGTGACGGGTAAACACACAGAGACAAGTCAGAAAACAAGTTGAAGAGACAATTTTATTTTCACTTAATTACTTGCTGATAAAGAATAATTTATTACTTCTCAAAAGGTTTATTCACTTCATTTTGTGGCGCGCACGTTGTCATCCTGTCAGAATCTCATTTCACTCCGACCTTACAGCGAACCGACTTTCATCCTTCTTCAATCAAGTTAATCTCATTTTCAATTAGGAAGAGATTTTCTTAACCACAGCTTACCAAACATTCAAGTAGGCGAGCCGGCCGAGAGATTATGATGAGGATCTTCCTCACCAGCTGGGTGATGACGCTTACTTCCTCACTTTCAGAGCGCTCGAATGCCTGAGAAACAATGTAGAAGTAAAGACTTTAAAATGTAACGGGTGGTATTTATTAAATTTTTTTTAATCAATGAAAAGGGATTGACATGGTTTGTTTTTGAGGCACTACTTTATCAAACAGGGTATGAATATATAAAGCATGGTGTTCATTGCAGAGTAGGGCAGCATCAGGATGAAAACAACCTGCTTGACAGAATGGATTTATCAGTGACGCATCTCCAAACCAAGAGGAATTACAGAATAATCACTAGGTGGAGCCCTAATGAGTCATCAACTGCCTTTCTTCTACAAAACTGGGATTAACCAGTCTGAAACAGTGGCTACTGGCTACACACCTCTGTGTTACAACGTATGAGCATGAATAGTGTGCAACTGCTCAAGATCACTGGTCTCATCCATAGAATACAGGAAGCGTAGAGTTAAGTTAGAATCGAAGCTGTCCAGTAAAACCTTGGCTCTCCGTTTATCTTGTAATTAGTTTGATTTGATGTTGAGGTAAGAATATCTAGGCTGAAAACAGTCGTAGTAACAACATGCTTAGTTTATTATGGCAAAGACAGAAACTAAGCTCTGTCCAAAAAAAGGTCAGATCTATCTGTTCTACCCTTGTGGAAGTAACTCAGTCCCTTAACTTTAACTTACTATCCCCACTGACATTTCATTTTGTCCATAATATGACATATATTTCAATCCAGATGGCATAAAATAAGTGTTTAGAACAGAAAGCAACATTTCATCCATGAAACTGTTCAGCGAGTTAACAAAGTGGCCATGGCACACAAGAACAAGCTTGTGTGTTTCTTCGTCTGTATGAGAACAGACTTATCAGTTCAGCTGGAGGTACAGCGAGTCGGCTATGCCTTCTGTCTGACAGCATGCTCAGAAACACTGGTGGTGGTTGCTATAGAAACTGATATTTTATCACAACACAAAAAAAAAACTTGTGACTAAAGTGTTGCTCAGTATCATGGAGAATTTCCACTACCAGGATCTATTGTATTTGCCAATGGCTATTGGATGGTTATTGAGTGGTGGGCTGGATTGCACATAACAGTCTGGCTCAATCAATCCCCCCCTTTCATAACTTTGGCACATCTGGGTGAGTGGTTCTAGAGCCGAGTGTCAGCCAATCAGTGGCTGCTGCTCAAAACTGGGCCGTGTTCAATTTACGCTCCGCAACTATTTAACCTGCACGTTTTTTTCGGCACATTAGGAGGGCCGTCGGTCAGCTGGGTTCTTCCTCACCTCGTGAAGCAGGTTCTCCAGCTTCTCCTGCAGCTCAGCAAAGTAGCGGGAAGTAACCAGGCCGGTCTGGGATTTGTCCAGACAATCCCTGACCAGCTCAACCAGCTGGTGCTGGATGAAGCCCAGCACCCCGTCAGCCAGTGGGAGGGAGCTGTCTGGAGAGTAGTGGGTGACAATCTCCAACAAGCGCTCCTCCATCTGGGCCGTGGCCTGCAGAGGAGACAAACAACAAAAACTGCACTGTGAAGTCTTTCAAAAGGACCCGTGATTACGAGTGTTACCGTTGCATAGAACTTTGTGGATGGATCCATGTGGTTGATCCTTCATAGTGGTTAAACAATTATTGTGCCACTGTTGAGGCCAAATGTCTGTCCCATTCTTAGTTTTGAAAAATGAAAAAAAATCCCAAAAGCCTTAAAACACTAGGGACATTTTTTGTTCATGCTTTCTTTCGCCACGAGCTGTTGACAACTGTCACAGACAACACAATTACTGTTCATCATCAAGCATTCTTTTCTCCGTTTACTATACAGTGGCCTAAACTGGTCAGATGGTGACCACCTCGGAGTCTGGTCCTGCCGGGAGATTCTTCCTGTGAGAAAGGAGTAGCTGCCTTTTGTTGGGTTGTTCCGTGCGAGGCTTCTACATTCAGTTGTAAAGATGTGTAGAGAAGCAAATATTTTACTTTGACATTTGTGAAGACTTTGAAGTTGCATTTTGTTATATGAAATTTGCTATATTCCATAAAAAAGATGGATATTCAGATGGCGCTCAAACCTTTCCAGTGGGGTCTCAAAGCTTTCCACAGAAAAGCTGATTTATGTGCAGAATTGGCGAATGAGTGCTCATTTCTATGTTGTCTGTTACTACACTTTCTATGTAGGATGAGGAATTGGACGTGATGTTTGTCAACGTGGAGCTTGAGCCCCTTCTGAACTCGCATGCATCCAAAATCTTATTTGTCTGGGTGAGCAGAACAAGATAATAGCAAGCAAGCAATGCAGAATCTCTCATGTTTCCAGATTAATGGGCTTGAATTAAGCTGTTCAAACATTCCTGTAAAATCATTTTACCGCCAGTATAAATAGTTTTGATGTCGAAAACTTTCAAGTAGGGCTGTGCAACAAAGCAATCTCAATAAAGGGTCGACCTTAATTGTACCTAATCCATACATAATTACAGTTGATTCCAATGATTGCTCATCTTATTTTCTACATAACAGTGCAAAGGGATGCAGCTGGGGTGAGCCTTCTCTCTATTAATACTTTATTTAATGAGCATCAGTAACTGTGTTTTTTTTTCTCCCTCTCCTTTTGATAAGTAATTTCCATTATCTTTTAATACAAAATATAGTCTGACATTCAATGAAATATTCCAACTGGACATGACTGACTTTAGAGAATTCACATCGACTTCACTCTAAATGCAGGATATTTGA
This sequence comes from Lipophrys pholis, assembly GCF_963383615.2. NCBI lineage: Eukaryota > Metazoa > Chordata > Actinopteri > Blenniiformes > Blenniidae > Lipophrys > Lipophrys pholis. The sequence goes on along the minus strand of NC_137640.1, from coordinate 21,781,670 downwards.
GAGCTCTATTTCTGCTTTGACTTGGACGAAGATACATTTATTTCCATTGTATTGTTCTGTTGTGAGATAGTTTTGGTCACGATGAGGACAGGAAAGAATAATTTAATCCCCCAAGCGAGGAGTACAACAGCTACCAGAATACAGTGAGTAGCTGAACACTTTGTTAAAAATACAAAATAAATGAAAAAGCGGACCAGTTTATTTCACTGTCATGAAAACGGTAGCGTGGCTCTACAGGTTCACAGCATCTTGGGAACAGACACAATCCACTACTCAACAACCCCAGCTTTTCTCACCACACAAATGTGTAAACAGAAATTTTTGACAGCATGAAACTCATAAAAGAAAACTTTTTAACCAAATGTCGACATATTTAACCCGTCCCCCCCGCCCCCCCGCTGGAATTCAAACTGACAACTTAAGCACAAAAATACATACCGTAATAAAAATCTATCAATATTAAAAAATATATTGAGAACACTATTTTTACCATAACGCAGAATAAATACTTGCAAGCAAGTATTCCCAAATACAAAACATTTTTTTCTTTATGACCCTCCTGGGTTGGTGGAATAAAGAAAACATAAATTGGGAGTGGTAACAGTCCCACATTGTTTAAGGCAGCGACAAAAAAGTTACTTATGGGTATGAGATACCTTTGGAAATCGTTCTCTGTAGACATGGTTCATCATGACGATCTCATTATCGAAGGAAACACTTGATCGTCCAGGGCTGCAACAACAACATAAAAGCAAATTAGTAGATTTAAATTGACCACCACTGCATCAACTCATCAATACACAAACCAATGTACCTCACCTCCAAGCAATTAGGTTTGAAAGTGGTTATGTCAACTGAACATTGAATAAATTGGGATTTTCACATTGCATTTTGTTTTTCTTCTTTTACATAAATGTCTTTTTTTTTTTATTTCAGCCTACTGAAAATCATATAGTCGACTGGTATGAAATGTGTGGCTCAAAGCTGCTTAAGCCATAGTCGAGGTGGATTCAATGTCGGGCACAGATGTTTCTTTCTAAGATTTTCCCGAACCAACCAGCAGAGGTTTCTTCTGGCCAAACTGTGTGAATCATTGACATAAACCAATTAAGTCTTTTTACTGCAACACTGCTTCAGCATTTAGCTCAGCGACACGGGTGTATTTTTACAGAAATATCTGACTTGATGAAGCTTCAAAGAGAACAGATGGAGGAAAAGCCTATCACATGCAGACAGACTCCCTGAGCCTTTTTTTGTCATGAAAGGCGCCTCTGTTAAACTGCATCGCTGCTCCCAAACACACTGCTGCAGCTTTAACGTGGCTCTCTGCATCGAGCCCTTCATACCCTAAACCCACCCACCCCCCCCCCAACTACAGTTCAGTGGCTCGATCCCTGAGGCGCTCTGTAAGCTCGCACGCCCAGACACAGCACACCATGGTGCCAGAACGCGGAGCACTCAGGCGTCACACAAACAGCACAGAGCAGAGCCAGCACACAAAAAGTTATCATAACCTCACAGCTCGGCAGTCAGATCCCCACCTGCCCGCAGGCCAACAGGCAAGTGCAATTGCTCAGAGGCAGCAGAGGTGCCAAACTATTGCATTTTGTCTTTAACATATCTTTGTCATGCTGGTGCAGACACATCCTGACATGTGAATTCCTACCAGTGCATAATGACACATGGAATTTAAGGCATACGGCAACAAATCTAGTCTGTCGTGAAAACGTTTTTAAACAAAATATAATTTTGATATATGTTATGGTGTGAAATAGAGGATGAGATCTTATTTGCTTAACAGTCTCTATCAAAGAGTCATGATGTGGACAGCTGAAGGCTTTCATGTTGGGAGAATATGGTGTTATATTAATGTTACCACAGATTGAGATTAGTAGACAAGTATCATGTTATTTCGTAGTCTTTCATGCCTGTCAATGAAATGAGGTGATGCTTTTACATGAGGTGTTCACATATACTACAAGCGAACAGTAAATAAACATTAGCATCAAGACTAAATTCTGTGTGAGGTATAAATCAGGTGAAATCATCTACCTGAGGCTCCGAGACCGAGGTCGTATGATCGGTGAAGGGCGTCCATCCTCATCCGTGATGCTGTCTGTGCTGCGGAAATGTTTGAAGAGAAAGTGCAGTTCATCTTGTGTCGGCTGGTAGGGAAGCTGGTGAAGGCGCTCCTGAGAAGACGAGGATGACTACAAAAGAAAACAACAAAAACCACAGATTCAATCAGTTTCATGTCACTGTGTTTTTATAATCTCTCACAGCAATGTGATAAAGCCAATGGTGTTTAAAGTGGAATTAATCCAAAGAAATGCACTGTCCTTCAATGTTTTTATTTTATCTGTATGTGCAGCTGGTAGTTCCTTCCAATTTTGCACGAGAAGTTTTAGGTTAAATGAGAAATTAAAAGTGAACGCTCTGTGTCAACAGACACAAAGCTACAAGTAACAGAACTGTGATGCAATTCATTGAAAGAACAAAAGACAAAGTCAGTACATCGCTGCCAAGTTATGATCAGTGGGTTTGAAAGGTGCTATTTGCAGTAATTTGTGCTTCAAAAAAACCTCACAGAGCCACGAGTGCAAAGAGGACACTCCTACTGTTCTGCCCTGCCTTTGTAACCTCAATGCTGAATTACAGAGGGCTAAGTCCACATTAGCAAAACCCACAAACCTGGGCATGAACACGGTAATTAAAGCTGTAGTTGAAACAAGGTAGAGAAAATAAAGCAGATACAAGTTTAGTTTTTTTATTTTGAGTTTCCTTGACCCAAGAACTTTTTTTTTTTTTTTTTTTACTGGACCGCTTCCTCATTGAGTGTTGTCTTTTGTTAAGACCATATGATTACAGAAAAGATACCTGTGAAGTGATTTCTATGTATGGTGTAAACAAAGACAAGCCAGGAGAAATATCATTCATTATACAATTGAGTAATTGTCGATGTCAACCGAGGCACTGGGTAAACTTTCAAACTGAGTAGTGCCTTGCCTGCAATCTGTTTAATTTTACTGCCCATGTGTTGTGAACAGAAGAGAACCAGTGGGACAGCATCTGTGCAGTCTCTTTATAAAAACTCCCAGAGGAACATTGAGGAGCCCCATTATTCCTGTTGACCTCTGGTTTCATACACTGGACCTTCTACAGACAGCGTCCTGTGGCACGAGTCCAAAACACTCATTTGAATGTGGTTTAGTACTCTATATTTCTCTGTATCTTCAATACAAGTATCTGACTGAATAAATAACACAGAAGGACTATGTACACATATTCAAAGTTGACGATCGCCATCTGCTAACTCCTTAATCCTAACATAACCCTAAAAACACATCTTGACCCGACAATGTAATTATTGTCCTGATGGGGACTATTTCTTTGTTCCTTAAATTGTGGCCAATCCCAATGTGTGTATGTAAACAGATGTACATCCCAACAACAATAATATTACACAACCACACTTTACTTCATCTCCTCAATAACAGGCAAACACACAGACTGTTAGTTATCACACTGTTCACAGACTAGGAGAATGACTCATCCAAAGCAGACGACTGATGAAAACAATTAGCGGTTTGTCATCTCGGCGTTGGCATCCGCTGTTCCTCATTGCATAAATGAATGTGCTATTTGGGCCAAGTGAGGTGTCAGAAATGCCTGGCCGGCATGTGTTGACCGAAGAGGATGGCGCTGTGTTTTTTTTGGGGGGGGATTACTTACTGAGACAGTGGAGCTTGGTGGATTGGTTCCATAGCCAGATGAAGGGAGGGACGCCAGGGACCATCGCCGGCCCTCAGCTCTGAGAGAAAAGGCCGAACATATTATATAAGCCCCGAGCAGCATAAGCATTGGTGAGCATTTCATATGTGGATCTCCTTACGTAACAGACGGAGGAGTCCAATGACTGCAAGTGCGTGAAATTAACGTCTCTTTTCCTTAATCATTAAGGTTGTTCTTTTTGCTCAGTACAGTGATTACAAAGATCAGGAAAATAGCTTCACAATAATGTTTTGATTTTCTTTTTTCTTTTTTTTTTTAAATCAGAGGAAACATGTTGTGGAAGGCAAACAAAATAAAACAAGCTTTAAACAAGATGCGAAAATTAGAAAAGAAGCTACCTGTCAGCGCGAGCCAAGTGACTGTGAACACAACAGAAACAGAGAGAAAGAGAAAAGCAAAGAGAGTTTCTGTGAGTTTTGGGAGACTTGTACAAGTGATACTGTGACCTCTGGCATTCAGCTGAGGGATTGGTACTGACAATGTTGCTTTCCATGCCAGTTTGCATTTGTCCAGATATAAGGAGTAGGAGTCCTGAGCACACTAAATTAATTTGAGGAAATCTTCTATGTAACACAAAGAAGAAGAAAAAAAACGTAGAACGGAGCACCAGGGAAAAACCTTGGCTTAAGCAGAAAGGATTTGGCAAGCAGTTTATTTATGCAGCAAAGAAAAGATAAAAGATATTTCTCAGCTTTAATGCAAATGCCTATAAGCTCCCGACATACACAATTTGAAGTGTTTGCGGTCATAGTCACCTATAATTACAACAAAACAAGTTCACAATATTGGTTGAGGCCGTCCTCATATTTGTGAACGGCAGGAACAAAAAAGATCCCACATACACACACACACAGAACCATAAACGCAGGGTTTGTTTTAAAGAAACCAACTAAGCCTACCATGAACACACCTTTAAAGAGCAGGTAAATAAGTTATTTAGTCTGAATCAGCCATGGAGTTCCACAAGTGCGTAACAACTACTACAGTGGTTTTAGTAGCAGTAATGCCAGGATAACCATTACTTATGTGAGGTTTGTTCATCAGAAGTTCAAGGAATTCAACAAGAGGATCAGTAAACACAAACATTGGAGGAAAATATAAAACCGCACTGAGAGGTTGTAAAGGCTTTGAATGTTTTGTCGCTCTGCGCTGATGGTTGACTAATGAAGGTTAAGCATCAGAATACGGCACATGAGTCAACTGACCACAAACGATTTTGTCTTCACATTTAAACTAGTTTCAAGGAAAACATCTGTGCAGGTGAAGTTAAAAAAAAGACAACTGAAGCCTATCGACTTAAATGGGGCACGAGTAAAATCTAAATATCTGAGGAGTGGAGTTGAAAAGAGGAGCTTTCATGTTTTCAGTGAGTCAAGATGTGCTTTACACTTTCCTCTGAGCAGATGTGTTAAAGGATGAAGCACCTGAAGTGCTCATGAGTTTTTAATGACTGCTCTTGGGTGTCTTTAAGCCGCCGCCTCACTCGTAGGCTACACATGCCCGGAGCGAGACGAGCGTGTTGCCATGGGAACGCAGCCGAATGATATGTACGTGGGCTTCGGGGCACCCCTCTTTCCAAATGAACCGATCCTCCTGAAGAGGAGTGGACAGTAAGAGAAGACCTGGCGGAGGGGAGTGGGGGGGGGGGGGGGGGGGGGTGAACACTTGAGGTTGAGGCTGAGTCAGCATCCCCCCCCAGCTCCCTACAGCACGCACACCACATCTCTCAGAAACCCTCAGTGAGGCCAAGCGTTACATTTATTCTTTCATATATTCATTTCTAAGTTTTAATTGCTTAACGTTATATAATTATGAATTATTACATATTACTACGTCACTATATAAAAAGTTATCTTTATTTATTTGATCATTTCTGAGGTTATTTATGTCAACTTAGTAAAAACATCATAGCCAACAACATTAATGACAAGAAAGCCTTTAGTTTTTTAACCTGCGGCCCAAAACATTCAAGAAATTTCAACAGGATAACAAAATCTAAATGTAAAGAGTTTTCAGAAATGCCAGTGTTTTGTCGATATGTTTAGAAAGGGATGTCTCAAATCAAATAACTTGTATCTAGTACACTGAAATTACCATGTTCTTGTAAAAAATGTGTTTTCTTTCTGTTCAAAGAAGCAGCAACTGTAGTAAAATCACAAGTCAAGACCAATTTCCAAAAGGTTTTTTTTTTTTCCTTTCTTTATAGTAAAACCAAAAGTAATTTCAGGGTAAGTACAGGTGTGGCATACTTCTATTAAAAGAATCCAAAGTAATTGGTGGTGTGACACAAGGCCTATTATGCAAAACTCAGGCAGTTCTGTAGTTAACTGTCCACAGTAAAACATGTATCTAATGGAATAATTGATGATCATTTATAGTCAACAGCCGAGGTAATAACAGTTCCATTACACTAGTAGTTTGAATGTCTGGTCACTCCAATTTTGTTTTAATTAAAAGACATCAATGTGGTTTCATCAATAAACCATTTCAAAATGGAATCGCACACTTAAAAATTCTAAAACGCCATGAAACCAGTAGTTTTCTTTGGGATACGAGGGGATTGACAAAGAAGTGAAAGTGTGCAGAGAGTGTGCAGAGACATACCTTCGAGCGAATGGAAAGTTGAGGCAGGTGCTGGTGGAGACATTTCGAGGGCTGTCTAGAGGGCTGCTTGCAGCTGAAAGAGGAAAGTCACAGCGAGGTATTATTCACAATAGTAATAACAAAGCTGTGAAAATAGAACAGAGGCGACCACATGGTTGTATTGAGTCGAGTAAATCTTTCCTGAAAGAATAAAAAAATAAGAAAGAGTGATGACACGTCTATGCAGGATCCTCTAAATCGCAGGAAAACCAGCAGCATTAGCCATCACCTCAAAGTGATCCTATTGATTATCTTGGTGTTACCTTTTCCAAAATTACACACATTGTTTAGCACTCTTAAATCAAGTGGAGGTCTCATTGTGCTTAGGATAGCTGCAGACTGGAGCTCTGGGTATGCTGGACACGGGTTTGTTTACATACAAGTGGATGAGTACTCCATTAGAGCTGATTGCTCTGTCTGTGATTAGGTAATCCTTGGGATGATTGAGTTCAAAAAGGAGCACGTTTATACACTGCAGCTATGAGCGGCTCTTGAGTAAAACTCTTTTCATAGAGTGCAGCTGCTTGGTGGCGTAAAGGGGCTGAGCTGTTTCTACATCAGCTGCTCACTCGGAAACAGAACGACACCAAGCTTTCAGAAATCTCCTGTCATTCAAACGTAATCCCACTTTCTTTACACCTAAGAGCATGGGATAAAGCCAAAACCCCCGAAAGTCTTTCTTTTGTTGAAGGATGAAAATGATGTGTGATATATGACCTTTCTTTACTGACTGAGCTAAACCACGTCCAATCAGCAGTACATCTCGTGCTGCAACAGTGAGAAAAATCACTTGAGCAAGTTGATGCATTTCTTTCAAATGACATTGAAGATTTCTTCCTCTTTCACTTTATTCCTCTTCTCAGAACTTCCCCGACTGAGCTCAGACGATGCAGACGTGTTATATATATATATATATCTTGGCTACATTTTGATAACAGGTGTTTTCTGGGTCAGCAGAACTTGTCTGAATACTTAGCGGTGCAAACCAGATGCTCTCTGAGGTGCTGTTTACAGGAGTTGGAGTAGCTTAATCTAGTATTAGAGGCCCTGTGGAGGGTCAAGTGACTTACAGCTTACAAACATTCATTTGAGAAGCTGCTACCTGAGCAACATGCAACTCAGTAAATGTCCTAAAGGAGTGCCCACTTCTGAGAAGCCAAGTAAGGGTTCAATTCTCATTGTGACCCCCGTGGACCTCCCAACATTGTTTTGTTTGTTTTTAGTTTGCTTAGCAGTTCCTATTGCAGTCAAAATAATTTATATATTCCAGTTGGACACGTTGTTTTCATGAGCTGTAAATCGACCATTCATGGTAAATATTGTTTTGACATTATCATATATTAACACGCACTCAGACCAATTCAATAAGCTTGTGAAGCTAAATGATTTGGATGTATTTTAATATCATAATGTGGTGTGCGTGTGTGTGTGTGTGTGTGTGTGTGTGTGTGTGTGTGTGTGTGTGTGTGTGTGTGTGTGTGTGTGTGTGTGTGTGTGTGTGTGTGTGTGTGTGTCTGTGCTGTGCATGTGTGGTCACCATGAGGGCCATTTGAAAAGCCTATTTAAGTGTTCCAAGCAGGACATGTTGCCTAAATACCACAGGTAGGAATAATTGAGTATGAGTATTTTGTGGGTTTTCAATCTGAACTGGGGCAGTAACTAGGGGGGACGGGTGCATTTATATTGTTAGCAATGGCAAAGCACCAGGTTCAAAGTAAATATAAAAATTCACATTAACATGCACTTACAAAGAGGCTCATACACACTTACCCATGCAGTTCTTCTAAAAACAATTACAACAAGAAGCATCCTGCAGGATTTTAAAGGATACCGGACTACTCAACCACAAACAAAAGTCCTCACCAGGTAATTCAATCTGTCCCTGCCTGCCTCAAATCAGCCACCATTGTCCATGTCTCCAAAACACACTCAAACAGCAGTCTGAACAACTTCAGGCCCATCGCGCTCACATCACTGGTGATGGAGTGTTTTGAGACGCTGGTCTCCCGTCACATCAAGGACAGCCTCCATTCTCTTAAAAACTGCTGGACTTGTGCATGGATAAAGAACTTCCTCACTAACAGACGACAGTCAGTGAGACTGGACTCCCTCCTGTCCTCCACCCTCACTCTGAGCACTGGCTCTCCACAAGGATGTGTGCTCAGCCCTCTCCTGTACGCTCTGTAAACACATGACTGTGTACCATCCCACCCGTCCAACTCCATGTTCACGTTTGCAGAAGACACCACCCAGGTGGGTCTCATCACAGGAAGGGACGAGACTGCCGACAGAGAGGAAGTGGAACATCTGTCCACGTGGCGTGCAGCCAACAACCTGTCGCTGAACACCACAAAAACAAAGGAGGACTTTGTAGACTGCCGCAGGACCAGAGTGGACCACGCCCTACTTCACATCAACAGGGACGTGGTGGAGACAGTGTCCTCCTTCAAATTCCTGGCAGTCCACGTCTCAAGAACAGCTGACCTGGTCTGCAAACACTGAGGCAGTGATGGCGAAGGCCCAGCAGATTACTGTCCTTCATTGTTCTCAGGAAGAAGAAACTGGATCACAGGCTGCTGGTGACCTTCTACTGGTCTACCATTGAGGGGCGTACTCATGGACTGCATCTCACTGTGGTGCGCTGGGAGCTCGGCTGCAGACAGGATTGCCCAGCAGAAGGCCATAAACACAGCCAAGAAAATGACTGGCTGTCCTCTGCCCTCCCTGGAAGAGATTGCCAGCTCCAGATGACTGAGAAGGATCACTGCCATTGTTGAGAGACGCCTCCCACTCAGCTCATCACCTGTTCCAACTGATGCCTTCTGGCGAGCACTAGAAATGATTATTTTATAAAGTGTCTGTGTGTTCCATTGTTTACCTTTTTTACACTTTATATTTATACTATATGTGCCTTTATATTATGTGTACTACTTAGATTATGTGCACTGTAGGTGCACAAAGGAGCAGCACCTTTAATTTGATATGAAACGTATTCAAATTTGAAGATGCAGAGTCATCACTCACTGGGACTGGGACAGTTTGGTCTCCCACTACTGAACAGACACCGCAGACCAGAATTCCTAAACCCCTTGTTCCGGTAATACTCGCTATCCTACTTTGTGCATAGCTTGTGCAGGTTTCCCAATAGTCTTGTCTTTTTGTGTCAAAATATCCTGATTTAACAAACATTTGTGTGAAACGCTACAGTCACTCATTGTTTATTGGTCCTGTATTCTTAGCTTTCTTACCATAAAATAAAGATGAACCAAAACTGTTTGTGTAATGTTGTAAACTTAACATTTATTTAAAGACATAGAATTTTTTTTTTTTAATTTTCATGTCCAAATAAAAATCAGGACACAACACTACACTTGGATTTTCTGAGGAAGACTGTGCACAAGCCTTCTCCTTTAACGCGATGGCTGCGAGATAATGTCACCAAGCTCCAATCTGGTAATCTGCACCGTCATGTCTGTCTAACCCGTTCCATACAAAAACACAGTGAAGGGATTCAACCAGATCTTACCAGTGTGGAGGGACAGTGGGGACAGTGGTCGGGACAGAGTCGGTGAGGGCGTCCCAACACCAAGGCTCTTCCGATTGCTGCTGCGACAGCTGGAAACACAAAAGGGGAAAGAGGGAAGTCATTGGATAGCCAGGCTAAATACACAAAATATGCATGGAAATGTCTGTGCGGTAGTTTGCATGTTGACTGTGAAAGTGCACGAGTGGGTAGGAGGAGATTCAAAGCAACTAAATTGTCTAGAAAAACAAAAGTGTAATCTCGTGGGTATGTTTAAGGACACGGATTTGGGGTTTGATTCGACTTTTAAACTGATTTCAATACAGGATCACAGTAAAAACAAATGTAGGTCGACTACGATAATAAGCGTTCACCGTATTTTCTCAATGACAACAGCAGAGTGGCGCAAGGGGCAGAAATGCATGAGAGAGTTTGAGAAGACAGGCATGAGAAGAAATGTTTTATTGTGCCCGGATGTGAGAGCTTTTTTTATCAAAACCTTGTCACCAGCACATATTGATAAATGTAATTTCTTGCCACCAATCTTACTTCATGAGAATGCAAAAAGTCCAGCATTCAACCAGAACTTCTTGCTACATGGTTTGACATATTGAAAAGGACATTAAGGGATCAAACTGCCAACATCTTAGAAATCAGTGATGACCCACTCTTACAACTGAGTTGTGTCCACTCTGCTGGAGAAGTGGCTTTGACCTCTACTGGGACAGGAATAATATTTGGTATAAATAATTGAACAGAACTCGACCCTATGACAGGGAAAGTGTCACATACCAAAAAGCAAACTATTAAAAAGTCTGTTGTGAATTTACACACATAGTGACACAATCAGCTCATCGCATTGTTTGAAGACTGTTTCAACAGGTTGTTGGATAAATGACCTGTTCAACGATATACAAAGTTTTCTTTTTTAAAACACATCATCTAACAGAGGCTGTGTACAAAATGTATTTCCTATACCTGGACATTCACAAGGAATAAAAAAAAAATACACACATCACTTTCAAAAAATATCAGCCAGGGTTTGATTCTGCTTTTAAACTGTTTTCATAAAAGTAATAATACACACACGTTAAACATGACGATTACCATTTATGTCTTGTGATTTCAAAAGTATTTTTTTGTCAGCAGTGTCCTATCTCCTGCCCCAGTTCAGCTACTGATGTAAGACTCATTGGTCAAAATAAAAGCATCACCCAAAACATACATATTGATCACTAATTTTTCCATATGGCACAGACCTTGTTAGTGTTTTTTTTAACACTCGTATTGATTTATTTATTTTTAATTAAAAACAAAATAAAGTTGAGAAACTCTTACCATGTTTTAACTTCTATATAAATGTTTACTGGATTCCAAACAGACCATTTGCGTATAGAAAGTAAAACTCACACTGAGCAAACAAACCCTCGCTGATGTCAGACTTTAGGAGGAAGTTCCCGATAAAAACATTTTCTTGTAAACAGCTGAACCAAGACTTAAAAAAAAGACCAGATTTGAACTTTAAATTTGTATCACAGGTCACCACAAGCAAGTCATCTTTGTTTCTTTTGTTTTTGCTTTTGCAGTATACAGATGAAAAAAGGATCCCAATGGTTTCTTTGATTCAACACAAAGCAGGGCCACTAAGCATCTTAAGCTCTCAAGTTCGTTCCAGGTTTCTGCTAAAATTCTTACTGGTCCGTGTCAACAGCAACAGTCACTTAAAGTGTCTATTTTTCCACTTTTACATGCTTAAAAGTAAACCAAGCTGCTTTGAAGGAAACTAGTGAGTGGGTATGCATCTGTGTGTCTGCCAAGTAATGGCCTGAAGACAGAAAAGCATTAGACCAGTGCAACACTGGGTGGATTAACAGGACCCTTGACCTCTTAAGTAGCAAACTGTTATCTCTTAAGCTCTGGCTGTTGCTGAACAGTGAATAACACCAAAAACACATCCGGTTCGTCTATAGTCAAACACTTTTGACTGTTGTTTCATTTCTACTTTCCAACTTTCTTTCAGAGGAATATTTTTCATTAAAAGTGTGAACCAGCAGACCTGCTGGAGGCTACATATTTTGCTGGTTGAATTCATGGCAGATAAACAAGAGTGTGTTTGCATGGGGGTCCTCAACTACACATGCCTGTTGGTTCCTGATAAGAAACATGTTTTTTTTTTTGCAAAGATGTCATAGCATTTGTGTGTTTTTTTGTTCTACCTGATCCTACATGAGTAATTACAATGTTGATTATCAAATGATCTGGCTGTTACTCTTTTGATTAATTGTTGTAATGCCACGCAGTAAATCCAAACTTCAAGACGTGTAGAGAGTTGTCATCAACCCTCTCAGTTTTTAGAACAAGCTCACACATGAAACAGGGAAGCATCTGCAGCACTTTTCTTCACATTTTGTTAATGACTAGATAAAAATGATTTGAAGTTCCAAATGATAAAAACATTTCTGTATATACAATAAAAAAATAAAAAAATAACACCACCACATCAATTACATTAAAGAAGAGTTGTATTTATAAATCTGCACAGTATATTCTCCAGGAGTGGTTCCTGATATGAGGCTTCTGGAATCGTCAGTTTTGAGGTTGTCAAAATCAGATAAGCCCTCGTCCAAAGAAACCATATAAAGAAACCTTCCAGAGTCTAGAGCAGACCTAAGATATACTTTGATTTTGAAGATTCATGTTTTTGCATGTTGGTGGGAGTATATCAGCATTGGAGGGCAGCGTTTTTACACCCACACTACAGTCAAGTACTTGCTAGTTTCTTCTTGAATGTTTTTATCTCCTGCACGCCGTAGTAATGGAACAAATTCAACTGAGTGCGCCAACAAGGAGAGGTTTTCAGGCCAACCAATCAATCAGCTTTAGTAGTCGTCAACAATCACAGAGATCTTCTCCGTCAGAAGTTACAGAACTGCTTTGACCTCATAACGCAATGTGTGTCGGGCAGGATATTATGAAACAAAGCCTGAAGAAAACAAAACCTTCTTAACACTCTTTAACACACCAGCCGTACTTTTTTGCAGCTTTTTTGTGTCTCTGCCCAATGAGATTTAACTTAATCAATAAGATGATTACCGCCTTGTGAGGAACTCCGCCTTGAGGAATATCAACAACAACTCTGATCTGCAGGTGGCTACAAAGAGAGTGTGACCTTGTCAGATGACGAGGGGATCTGGCGAGAGATAAAACACAGAGGGACACCCTCCTTTCTGCAGACTGGAGGCTGGAAGGGCGTGTGTGCGCACACACCGACAGTAACAGCCGGGCCAGCTTGAGACACAGATGTCCAAGACACTGTACATGTTTGAATGTGTTTGTAAATTGAGGGAGGGAGACCTACAGAATCAACTAAAGGTCCAGGCATTAACCGTTATCTTTCAAATTTGATGTTTTTCAAGTCGTTATTCTAACATTTCAGCACACACAGCCCCAACATATGTGAACATTCCATTTTAGCAGATATATCAAAACTTCTATTTGGATTTTTGACCTGAATAAACTTTGGCCGTCAATCTGCATTAACTGCCGAAAGATGGTTAGGAAATTTTCAGTTCCCACGCAACCATATATCAACATGGTAAGTGACAATGATAGACATTCCGGGCCAATTTTGATTATTCAAGAAAGCAAGAGTATTCAAGAATGTAAATATTAAATGCATGGAAGCATCCAAAATTTGGAATCACTGGCTTCTTAATTGTTGTATCTTTAGGATTATATAATTATCAGGACCAGGTAGGACAAAGGGTCTAGTTTTGAGATGGGAAATTTAAACCAACCTATGAAAGAAAATCTTTATTTCGGTGCTATTGATGAAAATAATCTCTCGTGATCGTGTGTGAAGGCTTGCATGATCTACCAGTTAACAGCTTTTATCCCCAGTCAACCCCCTTAACATGGCATTGCAATTAAATAAACACTCATCATCAGCATACTCCAGAGTCTTGAGAGCAACCAGTTCATCTAACATACTTCACAAATTGAGCCTTTATTTGACCTTTGACCTGTCCACATTGTTTAACGTGCTGAGCTGCAGCATCACTAAAGTGTACAGTAGAGCTACAACTTCAACAAAGGACGCAGTCTTAAAATGTCACGGTCTACTTTGAAATAAAGGCACTTAAAAGCTGGTGTGTGTTCCAGCAGCTCTAGATAAAGTAGTTTCTTGTTGAAATGTGAGATTTGAGGTGGAGACCCTGGCTGGGAGAGGAGCGGGAGCTAGCTCATGTTTTTAGCATTTTTTTTTTTTTTTTTTAGCACAACGAGTGAACCACACAAGCCATAAACCACAAAGAGAGAGACGTGAACAAAGACCAGCCGCGAACACTTAAAAAAACTTTTTTTAAAAACCACACACGACACCGCTTTGACACAACATAAAAGCCCCCAAAACATCCAGCCGAAGGAGTTTGATCCTGCACATCACAACTCTTGCTCACTACCTTTTGGAGCGCTTCAGCAGCGCGCCCGGGACGAACCGGGACTTGTTGTGGCTCGGGACCGCACACCACTGACTCGGATCCGACATGCTGGACGGGGTTCTCTTGAAGTTTGGGTCCTATTTCACAAGAACGGAGGCTGGGCTGACTGTGAATCCCGCTGTTTCTTCTCCTTCTCCTTCTCCTCCTCCTGCTGCTGCTGCTGCTGCTGCTGCTGCTCGTCTCCCCACCATCGCCTCCTCTTCTCGGCGGGTCCCTTTGTATTCACGCCGACTCCGTCCGCCGCCTCACCGGGGTCCCGGGGCAGCCGTTACATCCTGTAACATCTCCGGATGAAGTCCTGATCCAGGAGCATGTCCCCCATGACGACGTGTTGTTGTGTTTGTTCGTTTTTTTATTCTTTTGTTTCCGGTTATCGAGCCATGCGCTGCAGCTGCATACTCAAGGTCCGGAGAGAATGTGGCTGCGTTTGAGGGGAGCTGGAGCCTGGTGCTGCGTTCATGGCCGGCTCGTTATCTTCAGCTTCACACAGCTGCAGAGACAACGCTCATCTCAATCCTAAACTAAAGAAGAATTCCCAAAGATAATCGAAAACCTTTAGACCGGACACGTCAAAAAATGTAAGCAGTCCATTGAAATTCAAATGTAATTACTATTATATGAAATGCAATGCATGTACTCATACTGCATGGAATATTATAATGCATGCAGTATGGTTGTAAAACATGATTAATTTATTAAAATTAAATAAAAATAAAAAAAAAAGTACAGACCTGTCTCCCACTGGAGTATAATGCAGTTGTTTGGCACCATTTTACAGCTCTTTATTGCTGCATAGCTTCATTTTTGCCCTTGCTTGTTCCACTTTGGTCACTTTAATGAATGATGGCCTCTAAAAACTTGGAAATAGTTGTCTTCTCTTTTTGTATCATGCTTTTGTACTCTTGTTTTCTTGCGTCATTTTTATATACTTTTAGTAATTTCAAATTAGCTTTTAATCAGGTCACATATTTTTAAAATGTTAAATTTTCATCATTATTACATCTCATTTTGATATTCATTATAGTCACTTAGTTTCTGATTTTTGTTATCTGTGTCTCTTTCTGGTTGTTTTGTCAGCATTGTAATGACAGTTTGTTGTCACACTTTTATTTACTCAGGTCTGGTCAATCATCCAATGAGAGTTTGTGGTAATTTTGCATCTTTTTTGCCTGTTTTGTCTGCATGTGGTCGTTCTGTAATCAAATTAGATTTATTAAACTCTTTAGCATCATCCGATCCAAAGTTTTTCATGTATGTGTTTCCCCTTGATGGTCAACTTTAGTTAGTTCTTGTGGTGGTTTTCTTTCTGGACTATACATACCATATATAATTTTTCTGTTGTAATAACATTGACGTGTTGACTAATGCAGTTCCCAGGTCAATGCTTAGTAACATAATTTCATTTCAATTTCTCAAAGGGGGTAACAAATCACAAAGAGCTATTTAAAGACAATGAATTTACAAGGAACTATGTCAAAAACATAGCCAATCCATAAGTCTGAAAAACCCTCAATAGTTTTAGGAGCATGTTGCAAAGGGAATAAAACATAATTTTAAAGATAATAATCTATGCTATTTAAATATTCGACAACACACAGAATACTTGGATTTGTTCGTCAGCCTAAGTTATTTCGTGTGTGACTACTACCCCTCTTGTTTTTAGCAACAGTGGCAGAGGTATCATCTTGCCCATAGTGCAGCTAAAGACAGTAACAGACTGTTACAGCTCTGATTACACAGCAAACAAAAGCAAAATACTAACACAGCTAAAGGTTGTAGGCGTGAGCGTTTGACCTACACTGTCTCCCACACACGCTTACTGAAAGAAGAACTAAACATTTTTTTTCCTGTAGCTCGCATCTTGCTTGTGGCATGTGAAGCTTAACCAAGATAAAGCTACTTTGTGTAAAATACTGCTACATATGAGCAATAATGTGACACTACTGCATTCGACACATTTAGAAGCCTCTGAAGCATTTTAACTGAATTTCATTGTCTAAGATTTGACAAAACTTTAAACAACTTTAAACAAATGATGTTCTCTTAGCTTGAGAGAACTTGTGTGACGTGGCAATTCGTTCAGACAGTGCAGCAACAATGTAAAGAGTAGAGTACAAACATGAGCAGTAGAAAAAAAGCTTTACATGACTGGTTCCTATTACCTTGTCATCACTTGAAAATTCCTACACAACCTGAAAGCATCTTAAGATGTTGTTTGGGCTGTACCAATAGGAACCTTTTAGAGGGTGTTTCCAGACAAACTTTTACAAAGTGGTACAGTCCATTGTGTTTTTCCACACGTGCTTCAATTTGAGTGCGTATCAGTGCAGGGCATTTAAAATGTTGTTTTTCAAGGGATACATTAGTGTTTGTTTCTGAAATAGTTACTATCAATTGAAAATATGTTTTCCTCTTAAGTTCATGGGGTAAATGATCGAAAAAAGAAAAAAAAAGTATTTAAATGTATTTTCTAGGCCTATGCATGCTCTTAAGTTGGAGGCATATGAAAGGAATTGAACCAGCTCAGGTATTTAACTACCTGAGCTCCCCACCATGTAGATCTTATTCACACTGGTTAGTCTAATGTCACCGAATTTAGATTTTTTTGCTCTTATGTGGCTCAGACTGGATGTGCTTTTGGACAACGTAAGCAGGAAAAAGACATGCATTCAGATATTTTGAGATCGGAGACAGGCCTCATTCACATGGAAATCAATCAGATCTGTATCAGATGTGTGGCAATGTGATCGCCCTGTTAACAGGCTGATTGGATTTTCTTAAAGTTACTCTATCAGAATCCACACGGGGGAAATAAAGATTTTACAACTACTACTCATGCCTCACGACATCAGCATCAACTATATTTATCATCATCCATTCTTTTGGGTTTCGCAGTCAGCGCTTGGTTCAGAAGTAGCCTGAAATATTGTAAACACTACAAGTTCAAATGCGCAATGTTTCTGATGTTGTAGGCAGGTTTAATCATGTGACTCAGCTATGGGTCACGGTGGTGCAGTGGTTTGTGCTCCCGCCTCACAGCAAGAAGGCTGTGGGTCCAAATACAGTTTCTTCCGGGTACTCTGGTTTCCTCCACAGTCCAAAAAACATGAACTTTAAAAGAATGGTAGCAACGATGGACAACGAAGGACAGCCAAGTATCTTTGTAACTTGGTTAAAAGATAAGTTTGGGAAACTTTATATTTTTCGCACTGTTCAAATGTTAGAATGTATTATCAAGAATATTTAGGCCACCTTGGGACATATGTGAACATTCAGTGATTAGTTACTATGATCAACATTGTACCTCCTCTCAGAAATTCAGAAATGTGCTAAATTATTCTTTTTACATTTGCTTTGTAAATCATAACTCAAAATAATTAAGCCTAAAAGACACTTTAAAACATGTTTCTCCACCATCACCAGGATGCGATCTGGCTCTGGGATCAGCTTAAAAAAAAACGACTACGACGAGATAAAAATTTCCCACAGTAATTAGATCTTCTTGATCTGCAGACTAAAGAACACACATCAAATCAATGTTTGTACAAGTGAAGTAGGGCTGCTGGCCTTTTCCACCCTAAGAGTGGAAGTCACACTATTTACGTCACACTAAGAGTCAGCATGTTTATTCTCATACTTAGCAACAAATTAAAGGTTTTTAGTGGAAGTCATGTGGGTATGTCTTCATATGTAGAACTATGATTGTCATACCAGTTCACACACCCACCTTTCTGTTTTTCTTTTTGCAAATCCCATTCCGACCATCTGTATCAAGCCAAGTTGCTCCACAGTTAATGTATCAGGAGACATCCAAATACACACAGCTAAAGCCAGAGAAGAAGCATGTTTCCAGATGGTATATTGAAGTGGGGAGGCCATGAGTGTGGAATACTATGCCCCTGACATAACGTAGCATCAGATTACAGCTGTGTGAAAGTCAAGTCCTATTCATCGTGTTTGAAAGACATTTCTTGCGTTTCCAGTTAAATTTGCAATTTTTTTCAATAGAGCAGACAAGATTCATTGCTGACTAATTGGTGACAGCCCAGCGCTGCTCACACATCCAGAAACATGCTGGATGCAACCGCCCCTGTTTGCAGTGTTGCCTTCCTCCTCAACACTCAGCACCGTTGCCAAGCAACCCACAAAGACTTACAGACAACTAATAAATGGGGAGTCTTCACTGTGAAACAGAAGCACAAAATACACACAAAGAAACAACTGTGACTTACAGCACATTTCCTTTCTCGCTGGAGTTACTCAATTTTAGTTTCACACTCTGAATGTATGGGTGTAAAATGCTTTGAGGATTACTACTGACAGTCAGTTTACCATAAATATTGCATTTACATTTTGAAATTTCACAGATTTTGAAATTGTCTGGAGAAAACGGCTGCAAATTAAAATTAAATTTCATATATTCTGTAAAGATTATACGTAAATGTCAACTCATTTTCACCTTGAAGTCCATAAGTGATTAACTGAAGGTCTATACCCTGAACTAGAATATAAATGCACTTTTTTGCTCCCATTTTTCATGAACTGTACTATAATGACTTTTTCTATGTACACAAAAGGCCTATTTCTCTTAAGTATTGTTCACAAATTTGTCTAAGGCCACAAACGATTATTCCTGAAAACTCCGGCCACAGTGGAGATATGGATAAAGTCCATGTCTCCAGTTGCATCTAAAGGGGGATAGGCAGATATTTACATCACACTTTGTGATGGGGTGTTTTTTGTGTAAATACAAGGCCCAAACCGGATTAGTAAACACCCTGGTGCATGTAACTGGGCCTTTTAGCCTGGCCACAATAAAAGGACACTCTAATGTGCAGTTTTATCACACAGCACGATGCCACAGGTGTAGCATGTTTTGAAAGAGTGCGCAAACTGTGAGAAACCACCTCAGAGAAGCTCCTCTGCCTCTCGTCGTCCTCATCGGGGTCTCCACCTGACTGCAGTTCGTCACCGTAACTAACTTGAGTGTTAAAATGCTCACATTTGACGGCGTCTGGCACTTTGGGGAGGTGTTCTCTACACGGATGAATCCTGGTTTTCACTGCACAAGGCAGATGGCAGACAGCGTGTGTGGCGTCGTGTGGGTGAGTAGCTTGCAACAACACATCATCAGTAGGGTAAAACTAACCTGTCTCATGACAGTCTAAACCCAGCTCACGTTCCCTATTAGTGGGTGAACAATCCAACGCTTGGTGAATTCTGCTTCACAATGACAGGAGGGGGGTGTTATGGTATGGATAGATGTATGTTATGGACAACGAACACAAGTATATTTTATTGATGGCATTTTGAACGTGCAGAGAGACGAAGGCCCATTGTTGTGCCATTCATCCACAACCATCACCTTCATTTGGTTCGGGTGGCATTCACATTCAGTTATGAGACCGGACCAATCCAGCTGTAAAATGTGACACAATTACAACAACTGCTAGTTTGGTGGCGCTGTCGCCCGACACGAACACTGACCAGAGAGGACATGAAGAAGAAACACAGCTCATTGATTGGTCCAGACCGAAACCGGAAGTCCTAGTCCGGCTAGGCTAGTTACCCCGTGGCTAATGGGTAGCCACAAACAACCACAATATATAGTCTTCAGACCAGATATCAATAAGCGTCGTTTTCACTACTTCTTCCTCTTTACTTCTTCCTCACTACTCCATGTCTACCCGCAAGATATTTTCCAACTTTTTCTTTCTGCGTCTGCTTCTTCTGATTCGCGGGGTTAGCTGTTTGTTTATTACCCAGAATGCATTGCGCACGTCACGTTCTCCCCGTCCTCTCACCCCATCCGCTAGAACGATCGCTTGTAAAGGAACCACTTCCTCGCTAATCCACATCTGTGCATGAGTAATTTTCCAGGAGAAAACAAATGTTACAGGACTCCCGCTTTCTTTTCCACCTCTTTCTCAGATTCGCACACCCAAAATGCATTGCGTTCCACGTCACATCCCCTCAACCCTCACCCCGCCCACTCGAAAGTCTGTTTCAAAGACGACCGAGACCGGTGTTTTGAAGCGGTAAAGATTCCTCTTTGAAAAATCTAGAACCGAGTTCAGGGTGCGTTCACATTTCCCCGAACGAAACAGACTTTCCCGGAAAGTCCCTAAAGAGACCTCTGGTCCGCATCAAACAGGGGAATGTGAACACGCCCTAAGAGTGTCCATCCTTTTATTGTGTCCGTTCGAAGACACACGAGCAATAATCCTGCTGTCTAATCAACATCTTGATATGCCATACCTGTGTGGTGGATGGATTATCCCAGCGAAAGACAAGTGCTCAATAACACAGATTTAGACACGTGTGAACAACATTTGAGATAAATAGGTCTTTTGTGCACATAGAAAAAGTCTTAAATCTCTGAGTTCAGCTCAGCTTGTGAAAAATGGGAGTAAAAACAAAAGTGTTGCATTTATATTTTTGTTAATTGTATAAAATATCAATACAGTATTTTGTAATTTACAGAGGCTGATTTACTGTATGTGGAGAGATTTATGACAAACTACAGTGTCCAAATTATGCAATGGTGGGGCTCATAGATGTGTCTGTGCGGAGAAATGGAAGTATGTGCCAGAAGAAAAAGACAACATCCGTTAATAAAGGATCAGACTAGCTAACTGTGTGTTTTGCAGAATTGTTTTTTTGCATGCAGAGAGAGTCTGTGTGTGACCTGGCTGTCTTACCTCCAGGGGTGAAGGGTTTGTAAGGGGCTGCATGGGCTGCATGGACTGCAGGGGCTCAGGAGGGTGGGGCTCTGGCAAGTGGGTGATAAACTGTAAGGCAAGACATGGTTGCATGTATTAATGCGCTGACTCAGCATGTTGGCACGCCAGCATCTCTCATGCGTTGGCTTCTAGACTGCAGGTTGATGTCCACCGCTGCTACCAGCAGCTGAAGACTCCCTGGCCACGGAGTGATGTCGCTGTCACTTGGTGTTATTTTTCCTCTGATTGTTAGATCCATCATCAGATGTGTGTGATTGTCCAGCTCCTTCCAATCTCATGTGAGCTCTTACACAAGAATAAGTCAACAGCAGTGTGTCAACACACCAGGAAGGAAATTTCATCACCCAGCATGCATATACTGAACAACCTCTGATGCCACATTTAACTCTGTGCAGGAGTGTCTGTTCTCTGGCACCACACTAACTCAAACGATGCCGATACAGATGTGGTTCCAGTGACATTTAGCAGGATTATAAACACATCTCGAAAAAACACACTTGCGACTCCTGTGCACAGTAAATATAAAATTCTTTATTCAATCTATTTTGAAATTATTCGCTGCATCGCTCGTTATCGCGTCTTTTTTTTTTCCTCACCAAAATATGCATGCTTAACCCACTCAGCCATCCTCAAGTCTGTATGTGACCCAGCACAGGGGTTTTTTCCTATTGATTTCCATGGGCTCTACAAAGCTGCTATTGTCTCAGTGCTGCAGAAGCTTCTCAGTGCTCAACACAGCACTGGCTATCACAACGCTAATGAATGTGTTGTCATAGTAATGCAGCGAGGATGAAGGAAAAACAACTCCTTACACAAAGACTCTGTAGTTTTGGCTGGTAATTACACAACACATGCAAGTCATTACATTGTTGTTGTTGTTGTTTTTAATCATTTATTTTGACACATCTTCTCCTTCAGACCCCTAAAGCAAAGCCCTCAACAATGCTTCAGTGAGTAATTATCCATCATTTCCATATTGCATTTCCATTTTATCTGCACTTCATAGACGCTCATGTCCAGAGTGTAAATTGAGTAGAAAATCTCAGACTGAGTCACTTGGTGATGTTCACACTGAATATCTAATTTTCCAAGATGTTCAGGGAGACTCTGACATTACGCGCAGTGGCAGCTCTGCCAGGATGTCAGCCGGATTGTTTTGAAGCACACACACAAAAAAAATTAATACAAAATACCAAAAAATTCTATATATCCTGAATTATTTTTACAGGAATCTCATTGAAATTACAAAACAAGGACTTGAAACTTGCTGCAAGACACAGAATGTATCTACAGTATAATATTTCCAAAACGCTTTACTTGATTACTGAACATCTGCCAAATAATAAGTCGAAACACAAACAAAAGTGTTGCGTGAATCTGGTCACGTTTGCACTAGAGGCAGTGTTATGTTTCAGTGACTGTTGCTGCTGATGCATCCCTCTACTCTCCACGATGATTGTGAATACTTCTCTCTCCCTGCTCTCTGACTGTGGCAACTCCTCTGTATTTCTGCGCGGGAACAGACGCTACCGAGGGCCTAAAAATGAAAATGAAATGAAAACAGCGCATGCTCAGCTGAGATGGTCCATGGAGGAGGTAGATAGATGGATCACAGAGTGAGGATGTGAGCAGGGAGCTCCTACGCCTTATGGATCGGCATCTAGTGGGTAGAAGGTATACCCCCCCCACCCCCCCCACCCCCCACCCCTCTGTACAAAAAAAGACCACAGTCACTCTGGAGGAAGAGTGGGCGGACATAAGACTGCAGTCCTGTCCTTTGATGGCGAAATCACAGGTTAGCAGTCAAGACAAAATCAAATATTTTCTCCTAAAGACTGTTGAGGAGTGTGTGATTCATGCAGGAATTGTGGGGGGGGGGGGGGGGGGGGGGGTTGTGTGTGGTTTACAAAAAAATGACATAATGCTGGTGTGAAAAATAAATTACAAAGACAGAATTCAGAGTGTTGTATTCATTGTACCTCTAAAACACAGTCAAACATCTGGCCAGAATTAAGTTTTTAAAAAATGTGCTCTTTGAAACAAAAGAAAAACTTGATATTCTCATCTAAGTTGTTTTACTTCACTGGCATTCATGCTGTTTGGTTTTAACAAGTTTAACCGGCCCCAAATTGTGTAAAAACGCAGTCTCACAACAGAACTGGAAAGTGTTAAGAATACTATCAATGCATAAAAAGTGCAAGTTTTGATAAAGAAAGCATTAGGTACAGTGAGAACTCTTGCATTTTGAAAGGGAAAGAAAAATATAGGCCACTGATGAGGAAACACCTGTTACTATCCTCTTCCCTCCAAATGTAACCCTGTCTGGAAAACATGAGGCTAAACTGAGACTTTCAACTAGACTGCGACAAATCTTCAGAAGAAACATGAGACAGTGGCTTCAGCGTTAGTGAGCAGGTTTGAACTGGAGCCACTTCGCATGAACAAGTCAGTTTGACACTTGAGCACAGCCAGTACGGCACGAGCTCGGAGAAGCTGTCATTTCAAGTTGAAAACAACACCGGAGGCTGTTTTTTGTTTTTTTTTTAACGAATCGAGCGTAATTTAAAATGAAAAAACCAGAACTTACTCCAAAGTGAGAGAGGGGATCTTCAGTTTATCGCGTCTCGACTTCATCGTGGCAGATCTCCGTGTGTGGAGCTCCTCTCAGCAGCACCGCCGACCGCCGCTCGCTCTCTCCGGCTCACTGCCACTCATCGCGGCGGAGGCTGACTATAAATAACCCGTCGAGCGGAGGATCGTTTGCCAGCCACTTCACACGATTCCGGAGAGACTTGTTTTTTTCCCGCAAACAGACACAATAAAACGCAGTAAGAGAGAAAGTCGCGAAAGGTACCCTCGGGCAGTTTTGCGCGTTACTTCTTCTTGTTGTTCTCGTGCGTCCGCCTCCTCGCGCACCCGGAGAGCGACTCCCACCAGAGAGACCGAGCCAGCGACGGGTCACCGCGAACCTCCATGTGACTGGTGGGGAAGGGAGGCGGTGTGTGCGTGTGTGTGCGAGTGCGTGTGCGTGTGCGTGTGCGTGTGCGTGTGTGTGTGTGTGGGGGGGGGGGGGGGGGGGGGGGGGGGGTCATATCAATTTTGGCATCGGATGGGAGACAGGGGAGGCGAGGTTGGGTGAGGACGGGGTAGAAGCGGGTGTTGTGATTGCGATTTTATTTACAAATATCAATCTGGTTATTGTTATTTAAAAAAAAAAAAGAACAAAGAAGTGTGTGCCCTTAAAAAAACAATCTCACAAATGTCTCTTTTTTTCTCCTTCTGCATTTAAATCATAATTCTCCACAGCAGGTATTCGGTGACATTTTTCACGCTTCTTGGATGAATCTGGGCTAATAAACTGGTGTGATCGTGTGTTGGAAAATGCGCATCTGTGAAGACTGGCAAGCTCCTCCTGGTCGTGATGAAGCTGGGGAATACCTAAGCTGGAAACCGTGACAGCTGCCACACAAGCTTCACTTCACACCGTGTGTGTGTTTGTGTGCGCGCGCGCGCTTGTGCGTGTGCGTGTGTGTTTTCCTGCCATCATTAATTGCACGGACAGAGTAGATTACCTGAACGAGCCGAGCAGCGCGTGCAGGTGGACGTGCAGGGACCGTCTCTGTGAAAGTAAAATCACATTACTGAGCCTGTGTGTTTATTCAGGGCTCCCCGAGTCTGCCCGCACGTGTGGACTGAGGGTTTTTACACGTTTCTGCAGCACGATTCAAAGAAGATTCCCCGAGCATGTGTGGGTGGGTGTTTATGCCACTTTGTGAATGTATGTGTGTGCTTGATACTCTGTGCTCTTCCAGATACCAACCCTGCAGGGGGACATTCAGTACTGGCATCTGATCTGCAGACTGTGTGCAGGCATGTTGGGTATGTTGTTACTTTTTGCACCTTTGCAGCTTGGTTTCCATGGAGAAGGCCTACCTGCTTCTGTCTTCGACAGCAACCAGAAAAGGTGATTATACCAGTGTCTTCCCCGTTGCTAGGGAGCTGGTGAGGATTTGCCGAGGTGCTGGGAGTTTAAAACCAAGAACAACAGTGACCAACCAGTTATCTCCCTCTCACACACACAAACAGCCATCCTTGGATCACTATGCCTGTTATTTGATGTCTGCAGGCTGCACGTTGTGAATCAACCAAACCGGGATTCCATTTGTGCAAAAATCATAATGAAATAGGAATAAATCGATAACTGTTTTGTTACAACACATGTTAATGTGTATCTAGTAAAGCACATATTCTAAAGACTCATTGGGTAGACCAGGTCTACTCCCTTGTCCATATTTCTCTGCCCTGGGGAAGGCACGGATCCCCAAGTTCCTCTCAGTGGAAGTTGGGCCCTTTGTGCAGTAGCCGTAGGTTTTGGTGAGTATGTGTGTGTGTGTGAATGTGACAAGCAACGTAAAGCACTTTGAGACTGCTGAGGCAGTGCAGCTGTGTTACATCAGTGGAGTCACAACAATGTAGGCGTAATAAAGACAAATGAATCACAGCATGAGCTATTGCGCATGAGCATGTGTTACAGGTGTAATGACTCCAGACTTTACATTAAGACTCATCGTGATGTTGATGACCTGATGCTATTTGTATTGGAGAGATCACAACTGTCACGAACAATCCCTTTTAAGATCAATCTCATGAGAAAATCTAAGGGATTATACTTGGCATGAGGTAAAGTGTGGAGAGTGTGAGTTCTGGGTTAACTGTGTGAGCTTCCCTCTCAAGAGTCCTCAGCTCGACTTCACAAAAAGACTTTGAAATGCATTTATTTAATCCCTCCTGAAATCTGGTAAGGACTATGTTAAATGCACCATAGATCTTATTCATGAAGTTTTAAACAATTCATCTGCATTTCTTTCTTATTTTTTTCTGTGTACAGCTATGTCACGACAATTTCCCTCTGGGGTGGATAAAGTATTTCTATTCTATTCTATTCTATTTACTGATCTGGCGGAGACGTTTCATATCATTCAGTTGTTCACTATGCAACACAAAATGCATAATTCTTTATAAGCATAACATCACCTCTGTGTTAGATCACTCCCACTGATTTGTGAATTGCTTAGACAGTATAAAATGGCACCAAACCGACAAATGAGTGGCCTCACGAGGCAGCATTGGAGCTGCATGAATAATACTTATCAAAACAGGAAATCTGTGGAAATGCTCTGTGGAAAGGAATGTGCCTCTGCTGTTTCCGTTTTGTGTCACATCAGTCTGCGTCTCTGAACCCACCTGCTGAACATAAACAGCAGAAAAATGTGTGCGTGCGTGCATGTGTGTGTGTGCGTGTGTGTGGGTGTGTGTGCGTGCGTGTGCGTGCGCGTGCGTGCGCGCGCGTGCGTGTGCGTGCGTGTGTGTGTGTGTGTGTGTGTGTGTGTGTGTGTGTGTGTGTGTGTGTGTGTGTGTGTGTGTGTGTGTGTGATAGAAAGAGACAAGAGGGATGTATGTGTGTGTGTGTGGAGCCCGCTGGGTGGCTGATTGTGTATTGTGGTGCTGGTGCTGGGTTTTCCCATCCTCGATTGATTGGTAAATGTTTTGCTAGAGCAGCATTTAATAGCAGAGTCGATTTCTCAGTTACCATGGTGATGAGGGCTTTCCTGCTCGTGCCTTTCTCTTCAGTCTTGTGTGCTCCCATCTCCACTGTGTGAGATGAAGCTCAGCTGAATGGCAGCAAATGGCAGCGCAGTCACATTTTAGACATTACATCATGCTTTGTTTTGTCTGAGATGCTCAACCACCAGGGTATAGAAACAACCTGTCGTCGTAAATACAAAGAACTCGTACTGATAGTGTATTTGCATCACAAAATTCTACTGCAATTTAACTGTTTATGTTGTTCTGATGATTGTGTGTTAATGTATTCAGGCGAAAAGTTTCTTCTGATGCAGTCAATGAGGCCAGATATAGATTTCCACAGACTTAGATAAGAACTTATTGGATAGCTGTAGTTTATGTACACAGCAGCTCATTCACAGATACATTCTCGCCCACAGATGTTGAAGGCTTCGGTAACATAAGGGGAGACTCACCGTGCAAGCAAATCTTTGAACTGTACAGTGAGGGGCTTTGTTTGGTCAGAGGTGCTGCATGGGTGGGAGTTAAATAAGGAGCTTTCATCAAGTAGGAAGTTTAAACAAAGACTACAAAATGACAACAATTTCACATACATATCTTTCAGGCGGGAATGTTTTTTTCTGTTTGTTTTTGTCATAGAGAGCATGATGTTTCAGGCACAGACTTCATGATGGCAGGTGTGATTAAGCATCTTGACTGTCCAAGCTGTTGAATGACGTTGTGATTGATGCTAAAATATCATTGTTTTAAATGGTTCCGTAAGTATTCTGACCAAAATAACAGATTCCAGGGCATTTCAAATGTCATTATAAAATTTTAGTGGTCTAAAATACTACTCCTTCAGATGGATAATTTTCTATTTGATAATCTTGCACCTATGCAACGTTGGTAAATACTGTCAAGCAAGTGTTGGTTAATGGTAAATTCTCATCCCTCCAGAGAAACTAACCTTCCTGCTTTCAGTTCTGAATTTCTGATCATGTTCACACCATTTGTTTGGCTGTCCGTCTTCGAGGTATATCAACCCTTGTTTGAAAAACAGGTCCTTCACATGACTATATGTCTCAGAAAAGTAAAGGAGCTTCCCAATGCCCAAATAATGGTTCCCAACTTCAAATGAAACCAATGAAACTTTTATTTTTTATTCATTCATTTCAGACATGTGACATTTCAAACATTTTGTGCAATCACATACATAACCAATATCCTTACACACACACACACACACACACACACACACACACACACACACACACACACACACACACACACACACACACACACACACACACACACACACACACACACACACACACACACACACACACACACACACACACACCCCTCCTATATCTGATTAACATGCCTGAAAAGGGTCAGGAAGAAGTAAACCTATCAAATCCTACCACTTCTCCAATATTCAATAGTTATATTTTATGAATATCTTTCTGTATTAGGAATAGTTAGTATTATACATGTAAATATAACTGAAAGAATGTTATCTAATATAGAAGACATATATAAACACATATATATAAACACAAAATTTCAAGTTTGTGTTCAAGTTTGTATTCATATAATTTCATTGGTGATCGGCCAATTGGGCCACCCCGCACGGCCCCGGACACTGAAGTCTGAAAATATGACAAAGTGTGGAGCGGAGTACCAGTGTCTCACACTCCAGGCGGCCCCCGTGTACACACACTTAAACAAATTAAACCCCCTTTACACGGGGCCGCCTGGAGTGTGAGACACGGGGTGAGATCTTGTGGTTGAGATGCTATGTGGATGTCAACCCCTCCGCAACTTCCTTTTCCATCCCCAGCTCACAGAGACTCGTGAGACTGCAGCTCCAGAGGTGAGGCCCCAAACAAGCAGGCTGTGTGGCCGAGAGAGTGAGCCTGTTGTGGGCTCAGGAGCAGGTCGCAGGGTGTGTGAGACTGGAGCTCCAGAGGAAGGCTGAGTTCCAGAGGTGAGCCCCCGAGCACACTGGCTGTGTGGCTGAGACGGTGTGTCTCCCGGGGACACAGGGTTGCCATGAGTATAGTATAGTATAGTATAGTATAGTATAGTATAGTATAGTATAGTATAGTATAGTATAGTATAGTATAGTAAATTGCAGATATATTATGGTACAAAAACCTGAAAATCATGGAAGTAAAAAAAAAAAAAAAAGGCTTGTGTGACGACCAGTCAGAAAAATGTAATGGGACCATACTGTCCAGAAGATGGCGTAATATTGTAACAAAAGTAGAACAACAGGTTTTGGTATTTGTGGAGGGGGTGTGCATTTCTATTGAGTTAAAGATGTAGTCATCTTTTTGTGGACTCATTCCCCACAAAGGTAGACGATGGTGGGTGTAGATGTCACTCTTCTGAACAGTCTTGGGTCTCAGATGGTCTTTGTTTTGGTTTAAAGGTTTCTGTATTGTGGCAAAGCTTTTGTCTTTTCTTGAAATCATGTGACTGACAGCCTCTGTTGGCATGAACCTTTCAGAGGTTTTCTGTAACAGGAGGCGTGTGTGTGTGTGTGTGTGTGTGTGTGTGTGTGTGTGTGTGTGTGTGTGTGTGTGTGTGTGTGTGTGTGTGTGTGTGTGTGTGTGTGTGAGAGAGAGAGAGCGAGAGAGCGAGAGAGCGAGAGAGAGAGAGAGAGAGAGAGAGAGAGAGCGAGAGAGAGAGAGAGATACGCTGATGTTTTTGTGACTTTCTGTCCACAGTTTCCACTCCTCAGATTTGCAGAGAAATACTCAGGCAGAAGGGTAAAACCAACAGTTCAAAGAAAAAAAAACAAAAAACCCATGACAATCAGAAATCTTAGATCTTATCATCAGAAAGGAATCAGTAAGACTGAAGCGCTATCTTTCCAGCCCAGTGAGCAGCTCAGGCCCTCTTCTTCTTCTACCATGGTTGACAGCTTTGTCTCAAAGCCACTCGGGTTGGTTTTGATCATCACAGCTCAAATGATATTTAATGGTAAGTTCTTTTCTTTTTAACTTTTATTCTGAGACGATTCACAAGGTATTTTGGTGTTATTTATTTTATTCATTTACCTGCTAGAAAGTCCTAGTAAACTGATGAATTACACACCTTTTGGGTGAGGCTTCTCAAAATGTAACCTAACTACTGACGTCTTTAATATGTGGTACTATCCTTCTAATGATTCACACCGTGGAAAAACATCAGCAGATCTCAGTGGAAACAAATATATCCAGACAGTGATGATTTATTGAAGGAGTGAGATCATGAGCAGCTACCAGGTTTTATCTGGTAAAAAAGTAGTAAAAGGCACTGAGACGTTACGCATACAAAAAGATCACAGGAGTTTGAATCATATCCTTAATTTGTTCCTCCTCAAATTGTAGCTCCTATAATCTACTCTTTTATGGAATACATTGCTTTTATTTAAGAATAACCATGGGAATCAAGCAATTATTGTTTAATAAAATGTCCATGTAATTAATGTATTAACTACTTATACTACTATAATGACTGCAGAAACAGATTTCATTTTTATGTTATATATGTGGTAACTTATGCTTCTTACGTATCATTTGAAGTTTATATTCCATTGAAATTTGAGGTAGTGTGTGTGACTTCAAAAGTTGGCCAATCATACTGTGTTAGCCAAATGAAAATAAATGTACGGTGGGAGAAAGATAAATTTCACGCAATTGCCCAGAAACGAGTGTCAAAGAACACTGCAAAGAAGTATTAATGATTACAATATATCATGAATAGAGATTGTATTATGCTTAATTTACAAGATGCTCTTCATTAAAACAGAGGCATTGAAGTGGACAACAAAAGAAGTACAGCTGTATTTTAATGTTCAAAACTCGTAATGGCTAGCTTGTGGCTAAATGCTCTCTTCATATGAGGTGTTGCTTCAAGTTTCACAGCAGTATTTCTACCCAAATATGTCAAACTTGTTGTGGCTTGACCTGGTTTCAAACTTTTTGCCGTCTCTACGGTTTCCAGACATCTATTCCAGATTTAACTTGATCAGTGACATTCTATGCTATTTAACAAGTCTGCTTTACCTAACTATCCCTCATTAAGAAGGTTTTAATGACTTGATTTCTTTAACTACCTAAACTGTGCAATCGGATTAAAAGAAAAACATATGAATGACGGATTGGATAGATTGAAGTCTGTTCTGAATGCATCAAAGTTGTGACTGTGCAATATGATGTTTTTCTGGCAATATTGTCTTGTTTTGTGTATTCTCTAGGTCGAGGCCATGAGCTGGTCACTGGATTTCTTGGCAGCAGCGTCACCCTGCAGTTTACGTTTAACGTCAGCATCACAAACATGACTCAAGTTGCCATTTATATCCCAGAAAAAGAGAAAAAGGTCTCTGATAATTTGAACTGCAGAAGTTGCTTTGATGTCTACCCTGAAAACTCCTCGGTGTTTTACCACATCACAAACCCCACGAGCAACGACAGTGAAATGTATTGGGCCGTTTGGCTGGAGCCAAACCAAGTTATCAAAAGTAATAAAGTGCAGCTGATCCTTCGTGAGGAGGCCAAAAACACCACAGGTACGGCAACACTTTATGATAATGAGGTACATTTCCTCAAAGACAGTTTTTCTACATTGTTTATTAAGTCATGTCTTGTCCTATTGGATATGAAAATATACAGTTGTTTACTCCAATTATAGCTACTCTCTGATTAAACCTTTCACTGCCCAGCAGTAGGCCTTCACACTTGTACTATTCAGCTACTTTCTTCAGATATTCCAGATTATCATAGAGCATTTTCTTGTTTCTTTATACACACTTTTCTGTTTGTAAACAAAAATATCCTTTTTATTCTTGCTGTGTGATCCAGATCCTGCCGCTGCCATTTATATATTTTGATATTAGCATTTTCAGTATGAGCATACATTTGTTCCAGATGTTTTTGTGGAAGCTAAATCTCTCTTTTTGTTGTTTATTATTTTATTTACCTCACTTTGCATAGAGGTGTCTGAAAATTAAAGCAAAAAAGATCTAGTTTATTTGACTGAATTCTGAAACAAAACAAGTAAGATGTGAATTGAATGAATGAATGAATGAACACATTTTGCCAGTGTTGGCATTTTGAAACACTTTATTAGTACAAAGTGATGTGAGAAACCAAAAAGTGATTGAACCCTGATTGAAGCACTACCCATTGTCAGGGAATTTGCTGACCATTAAAATAAATTAAACACTGGTTGTAATGTTACCCATTAGTTTAAATCAAGACTGTTAACCACACAAATCCAATTTTACATTTTATATTTACGGTAATGATAAGGATAAGTACTGGAAATGAAAAAACAAAACAAAGCAAAACAAGTATAGAATTAAACTAATGAGTAAAATTACAGTCAGTTTTTAATTTATTTTAATTGTCAGCAAATTCTCTGAAAAGGGGCGGTCTTGCTCCTAAATCTGAGAGTTTGTAAAACAACAAAAAGAAAGATTTAGTCTCAGGGAAACATCTGGAGAAAATGTATGTATGAATGAATGAATGAACGAACGAATAAATAAACGACGGAATAAATAAATAAATAAATAAATAAATAAATAAATAAATGAATAAATAAATAAATAAATAAATAAATAAATAAACAAACAAATAAATAAATAAATAGTCGCAGGATCTGGAACACACCTCAATAGCAACAACAAAGGTGCACTGTGTAAACAAATCTCAAGTACAACTTAGCGTAGTTCAGCGTCTATTGAACTGTTCCTTCAACACCTACGTCTTGTAGAAATGCGAGTGGAAGATGGAGATGAGTAAATATTTTCATGATGTTCACTTTTAAACTCCTTCAGTTTCTCAGACGTCGATTAACTCCGCAATACCTCAAGACAGGGGGAGTTCCAGCTTCTTTTCCTCTCACGTTGTCATCGTCCTTGTGGTTTTCCCTGCTGCGCTGTTAACTGCTGCACTACCACTTTTAATCTGTTGCTTTGGCAAAACCAAAGGTAAGGACAAATTTAATAGACACATTGTTTTAGTAATTATTTAACTTTCATTGTGTCAACAAGACCCAGGAAGTGACTGAACACGATGATTACCATTTAACAGGATATACCAGAAAACTGCCATTTATCATTTGGCATTAGCAACAACAGAAGTAATACAGTTTGTAATAACGTGTAATAACGTTTTACATTTTCTTCAGCAGTCAAACAACTTAGCTGTGGAAACAAATGCACAATTGTGCGGTGAGATGCTTTGAAAATGCAAACCAAATTGCAGTTTCACATCCTTCTGATGCATGTGATGACTCACAACTTATAATAAAAAAAGTCCTTTCGGTTACTGCTACTGTAGCTCTGTCTACCATCAGTGATAGATGGATGGAAAAAAGGCGCTGGCATAATTTCTTCACATTTTATGCACGTTCTTTTATCTCAGAGACTTCCTCCTCTGGCCTACTTTGAGTAGGCGCACAGCAACTTTCAAATTTTGACACCCCGTGTGACCTCAAAAGCCACATTTGAAGATTTCCTGTGTGTTTACAGAAATGCAACATTTTTGCTGACTGTGCAGTGTCGTATCAGTCCTGATAACAGGCCCACACGGTGTCAAGACGAGCAGTTTCCCAGAAAAAAGACTGATCGCAGAGATAACAGCCACTTTTTCATAATCTGTAGTGTGAGGAAGCTTGAACTGTAAAGGTTTTAACAGCTCTGAGAGACTTTTGTATCAATTATTGTATAAATAATTGCTGATAACCATTCTGGATTTACACAAATGTTAGTATTCTTAAATACATATATATATATATTGAATTGTAAACGTGAACTTTATTTTATTTTTTGCTAAGATATGCATTCAATGTGATCAATGCCATGTTTCTCCCTGATATCTGTGCTGAGTACATATTCACTCATTCTACTTTTTATACTGACAAAAAAGAACAAGAACAACAAACTTCAAACCCCACATTACAGGTATTTCTTTTCCTTTTTTTTTTTCCATTAAGGCCTAAAATAGCAGCCGAACAAAACACTAGAATTCCCTCAACTTCGATTTCTCCACCTGCCTTTGCAGGAAACGGTTGAGGTGTCCAGTTTGCCAGCGGCTTCGTTGGTCTACAGCGTCCTGAACTTCCCTGCAAGACCTCCTGCGGCCGTGGAGCCCAGTCCCTGCGATACAGACTATGCAGTCGTCAGCTGTCTGCCAGAGAAGAGATAAGAGCAAACCTGTTGAGCTTCTGGGTCTGATGTGTGTCCACATGTATAAAAATGTTAAATCTCAAAGCTATGTATTCTTCTCTCATAATTAAACCTTCCATTATGAAGGCTTGTTACAATGCAGACACATTTTCAAAGCCTGGATTCTTATGTGTAAATCAAAAACACAGCTCGAGTCTCTTCAAAGTTGTAATAGGAAAACAACCTCAGAAATAAATGTACTTCTTTAGTCTTTTTATAGTACGCTGGCATCGGCTCCAGCGCCCCGCAACCCAGAACAGGATCATCTTAGTAGAAGAAGAGGGGTGGATGTTTATTCTTTGAGGAAATACATCATTAAACTGTTAGAATGATTAGAATGAAATAAAATCTATTAAATCACAATTTCAGGAATATCACAGAGAGATATTATTCAAAGATATGTAGATAAAACAACAAAAATAATGATAGAGATATGTTAGAACTGCATAGAAATTGCCTTGAGCCATGACCGTGAATGTTGGTGAGTGTGGTCATATGTCTCTTGGTGTATTTCCCTGCATTCACCAAAAGTCAGCTGGGCTCCTTCAGCCTCACGCCACCCTTGTATTGGTTAAAGTGGTTAAGCCTCAACCTAAAGTGACAAAAAAAAAAAAAAAAGGGCCTTACTTCAGCCCTTGGAGGCTATTTTTTGAATGAATGAATGAAACAGTTTATTTTGGACAATGTGGGAACAACAACAAAACAGAAAACAATTATGAAAACCCGCCAAAACAGACAAAAACAACGGATCAAAGCAAAGTGGAAAACTGAATAAGTAAATATTCAACTGCTGTGGGACTTGTGTAATGCACTTGCATGTGTGGGTGTTATATTTCCCTCACATTAGAATTAAATACTCAAGTCAAGTACGGGTACCCGTGTCCTTGAGTTGGATACAGCGCTATAGAACACAGATGGATTAAAACGAGACGACAAAATAATATAGCAACGAAATGATGATCTGAAATAATGAAATGAGTACGACTGAAAATCCATGTTGCTTGAAAAGACAAGCAAAAATCAGTGGAGGTTTTGGGAGCTGGCAGCAGGAGGTAGTGGTCTTTGTGTGTGAGGCTGGAATGAAGAATTGCTGTGTGTGTTTTGCTTACTGCTGCTGTTGAGGCTCCATCAGTGACATACTTGTGTTAAAGTTTACATTCAGTGGTGTGTTTAAGTTCCAGGCTTGTAAACCTCTTATCTTTATCACTTTGGCTAAATATCTTTCTGTGTCGCATAATAATGTTTGAAGTCACAGAGCTTTTACTGTACGTGCGTGACTGTGCGCGGTGCAGTGTGCGCATATTGTCGGTGTTACAGTTGAAAATAAACTCGAGAGCCCTAAATTCCGCAGCACCAGCAAAACAAAATCTCTGGCTCCGCCACTGGTCATAGAAGGTGTGTTAATCTTTAGTGAACCACCTTGTTTTGACAGATTTCATGTTTAGTGGCAGCGTATTTTCTGTGACTATTTCAAATCCTCATGATCCCATTTATGTCAATGTTTTCATCGCTTTTCACAGAAAATAAAACCTTTGGAATAAAAAGAAAGACTTCTGGGTTCAAACATTTAACATGTAGTTCAGCTTTCAGTCACCACGCTGATGCTGTATATGCATAGAGCATACGTGTGATTTTCCATTCAATGCTGTGACATTACACCTTTGCTTGCTACAAACTAAAACCAACCTCATTTTTCCTCATCAACCGGTCGCATTTTTGTGATCGTGAGAACCGACAATGACACAGTTGATATGCGTTTCATGTTTCTGTTCATGTCTTGACCTTTCCTGATTGTTTTGGTGTAGGTGCGGTGTGAAATGTGAAATTAAAGCAAATTACAATCTCAAACAATCCACCTTCCAAACAGGGAAATACCCTGCCTTTTCCCGATCGGCTCACTTTGCAGAGTGAGCGTGGATTACATAAAGTACTTGTAGGATAGACGACGATGGCTGTTAGATTGGATGAATTTCATTCGGAATAGTGCCATGACAACGTATCAAATATATTTTATTGTATTTGAATAATATCCAGAAGGTATTTTCATAAAAGTTCTGCATGAGCCCTTCTCAGAAAGTGTTCAGGAACAACTATTACTATAAAAATAACCACAGAAATATTCATTGTGATGGGACCTTCCTATGGTGTCCCTTTCATCCAATGTCAGCTGGGATCTGCTTTAGTTGTATCGAAGACAGATGGATGCTTTGCTGCAGTGAGACCATCACATTTTACAAGTTTCACAATAAAATAAATTAAATTAATTAATACATTTTACTTGGAGGCGCCTTCCAGGTCACCTTACAGAGTTACAATTAATCAAAAACATAATCGTAAAACAAAAAAAAAAGAGGGGGGAGGGGGGTCAGGTTGTAGAGTAGATGTCCTGTGTGTGTTTGAGTGTTTTTTAGTTACCTCGGATTGCTGTGAGTAGGCAAACTGTGTTTTATTTGGTTTTAATTGATCAGTGTGAAGTGGTGCTTCATTCATTGTTTGCCTACATTTTGAATGACTTGACCTTTTTTGTATGACTCTATACTCGCCTCTCCGATTGAGCAGTCTGGCCCCACTCCAGTTATTTCTTTTCATTGTTCCTGCATGTTTTATTTAATTAATTGCACTCCTTGTCCAACCCCCTGTTCTATCTGACATTTTAATCCCTTGTTGTCGTGGCTTGGATATAAGCAAATGGTTTGTTTTTAACTTTTTAAATAAATGGAATATTCCTATACACGGTCGCTGGTTCCCGTTTATTCTGGGTCTTGTGCTTTCATTATCACCAGGTCACAATAAAAACAGGTGAAGTGCACAATGTCCAGTTAAAGGGAATAAGCTCACTCGAGAATTAGTTATGCAAATTAGTTTATTTTTCAGTCACAAATAATGAATTGCAATGGCGCTGAAAGCCTCGAAATAACATTTCCAAAGAAACGAGGATGAGTGGGAATTCATGGTATGACGCACACAGATAAAGACACTGATTGTCATTTTGTGTGGCGGCTGCCCACCAGCTGAGGAAACTGCCTCAGTTTATTTACCGACTGCCGTTGTTCTGCCGGGTGATGAGTGATTACAGAAGATGCAGCCCGCACCACAACAGTGACCAGTCAATCAAGCCCCACTTGTCCTGTTGTGGCGCTTCTCCCTCCAGGTCCACTGGGCCTTAATGTCACACAATCAATGCTTTATAACAGTAAATAGGTCTTCCTCCATCTCTGATTGAATTGGTCACAATTAAGAAACCTAATTTTATTTTTAATCGGAATTTGCGGAAACGTCTTGTGAGCTGCGCTCTGCCTTCCCTCACAGTCGGCTGGGATCGACTGAAGCTGCCAACAGCCAGGACCTGGATAGACTCGCGTCAAGTAAAATGGTGACGTTAGGATGGATGGACGGACAAGCAAATCAAAATTTTAGTGTGTCTTTTAATGTTTTTATAGTGCAAAGAATTAAAAAAAAAACATTAGGTTTAAATAATTCATTCAAAATTCTTCTCAGAATCACACACACAAACAAATCAAGACTCTACACTGCCGAGGAGAACACATTTATATGGAATCTCTGAGCCACGTAAACTGGTATCTAAATTTGATGAAACTTTAAACTACAACATAAACAGAATTCAGTAAAACTTGAGAAGGACCCAATTGCACTTCAAAGTGGTTTAAATGGGTTGACTTAAAGTCCTTAAAAAAAACTAAAATCTAATATAATCCACACAGTGCCGCAGTGACAGCATGCTGGACAAACGTCTTCTACTCCCTTCAATTCTTTGCATTCTCACGTGGGAGAGAAAGAAAACGAACTCCGGAAGCACGCATACCTTCACCAACGCCACGTTTGTCAACATGGAAACCAGGGGATTACCAGGTTAATTGTTCCACCAAACCACTCCTATCATTTGTTATGGTCGTTTGAGTTGCTGTTATGTTATCACTGTTTGACACAGAAGTACACACATTTTACAATTTCCTGACTTTTGACTCCCAAACGCTAAGCAGGGTAATGGCGTCATTCCATCATGGGGCATATCAGAAGGAAGGGAATTGAAAACTGTACATTTTGCCGTTTATTTGACCTCAATGGAGGTCATTGAGGGTAATTTCTACAAAGTTCACATCGGCTTAAAACTTTTAACGTCACATTTATCAAAACACACTAAAAAGCCGTTGTATTAGAAACAAAAATAAAATGTGCTTCTCCAAGATTCATTATACAACCAGCAGACCGTCTGTCCACTTCTGTGCAGTTCAACACATCAGAGAAACCGAACATATTTAAATCTCATCATTTTTTGCGACAATCCAGAAACGATTAAAAAAAAATCTTGACGCACATTCTCAACTGTGTTAAAATCAGCAACGTGTCCTTTAAACCGGATGATACGTTCTCATTTTGGGCTCAAGCTGGACTTTCTGGATCAGACCTGTCATGACTTCGTCTCTTGGTGAGTTCTCCCGTGGTACCGCAATGATCCATGTTGACTGAAACGTTTCCCACATGTTTCGCAAGAATACGGCTTCTCACCCGTGTGAGTTCTCATGTGGCGCAACAAATTATTCTGTCGATTGAAACTTTTCCCACAGGTTTCACAAGAATACGGCTTCTCCCCCGAGTGAGTTCTCATGTGGCGTAACAATGTATTCTGTTGAGTGAAACTTTTCCCACAGGTTTCGCAAGAATACGGCTTCTCACCTGTGTGAGTTCTCATGTGGACGAACAGTTCACTCCGTCGGTCGTGACTTTTACCACATATTTGACAACTTAATTTCTTGTCAGAGAGAGTCCTTAAGTTCTGAGATAATTTATGTTTTTTAGGCACAGTTTCCTCACCAAGAAGCTTTTCACTTTCAGCCTGCTTCTCTGACACAGAAACGTCGTCCACGCGGTCACTACGAAATATGGAATTTCTTTTCAGCTCTGCATTTCTAGCTGATTCTGAGTCGATATGTTTTTTCACATCGTGGACTTCAGAGTCATGAGAGAGGAACTGCTCAGTGTCTGGGTCACTTCGCTTCTCTGCAGAAGGAACCGTAAAGGAACCACTTTCATCCTTCAGTATCAGCCTCTCTCCCTCCTGGCTGGTACAGAGTTCCTCCTGCTCCTCAATCTGTGGACGTTCTGGCTCTGCCTGGTAATCTTTGAACGGTAGAAGTCCTGGTTCTTCTGGTTCCTCTTTGATCTGTGGACGTTCTGGCTCCGCCTGGTCCTCCTTTAACTGTAGAAGTCCTGGTTCTTCTTGTTCCACTTTGACCTGTAGAAGTTCTGGTTCTCCCTGCTCTTGACCGTAGTTTGTTTCCTGTCGAACGAGCTGCTCCTCCCTACAGTCATGGTGCTGTTGGAGATCTGGAGGAACATAAATATGAATAGTTACCTTACTTCTACAGTTGCAGCAAAAAAACTGGGACTCTAGCAGTGGAATTGAAAACTTTCATTTAAATAATAATAAAAAATAATAATAACACAGTTGTTGCATTATTGCTTGATGTTTTCTTTCAGCTGCTGAACAGCTGGTGGAATAACCTTTACTTTTTTGGATGAACTTTTTCTTGGTGGTATATTCACTTATCTTCGGTCACATTCGCACAACATTGTGTGGGGCGGCTGTGGCTCAGGTGGTAGAGAGATTGTTTTTCAATCTGGCCGAATCAGAAGCGGCTCAGATTGGATTTCAATTCTGGCCCGTCCAAATCCCAGATCGGGACAAATTCCAATCTGTATTTTGTGTTTTGGAATCTTTGTGTTGACATGTCTGAAATGAATTAACAAATAAATTATAAGCAGCAACAGGGCTTGAATTTATTTTTATATATATAATAATGTGCAATCATGATTATGGAATACCATTGGAAATATAACAAATAGAGACAGATACATGTATTCTATTACAATAGAGTAAATAGTTCTATACATTCTAGACATGTATATACACATACAGTGCTCACATGTAGAAAGACACAGACATGATCTGTCATTGACCTCTTTATTTCAGGTTCTCTCTTAACGTGCGTCAATTTAAACAATAAAACTCCAATGCCTAGAACCTGATTGTTAAAAATCCAACAGCTTTAGAACAATTTACTGCTTCATCTGACAGAGCTTTTCTCTCCTTCTGTAGAGGAAGAGCATTATGACAGATTACGTCTGAAACGTAGCTGTCGACAAATCAGGTTGTTTGCGTTTTGTCGCCCCCCACAAAACAAATTCAAACTATTTCCACAGGATGGAGGCAGAGTTTCTTTTCAGGACCAACTCCCCCTTTCGTGTTCAGCCACCATTCAAACAGTTCATATATTCAATATATTGATCGATGAATAAATAATAAATAAAGTAAGCTATACAAGTAGTCTAAATACTATACAAAATTATGAAAATAACCAATATGATTTTTTCCCTTTTATTCACCAATTGTAAATGACTCAGGTCAACTTCAAATCTCTATTGGCAGAATAAACATCTCTATGGATGAGCTTCATGAGGAGTGTGTGACTGCAAACCGCCTTCTGGAGAATTTCACCACAGAACCTCACTGCAGTACCCCAGTACAGAACCTCACAACAGTATCTCACTGCAGAACCTCAGGAGAAAGAAACACTCCAAGAGAACAGCAGAGAGGTGATCCCAGTTCCTCCCCAACATCCAGGCTGTTGTGTCCTTTGCCCTCAGCATCCAGCTGATACTGTGTTTGTGGAGAGGATTTATTCTTACATGAAGAATAAGTGGACCGATGTGCAGAACAAATGTTCTGCCGAATTAATTAGAAGTGAGCTCATTGTCAGTCGAAATGATGAAATGTCTTGCTCAGAGTTTTACTCTGTGACACTGAAAGACAAACAACTCAGTGCAGCCAGAGCTCAACAGAAATACAAATGGAAAAATAGAGCGTCTTTACATGATGTAGCATTGAGCTTTTGAGTTCATGAGTTCATTCTTTGTTTTCTTTTTCACTTTACCCGTAGCCTACAGCCATTCACTTGGAGGAACAAATATTTTATGTTTAGAACTTGTCCACAGACTTTCTGTTTGCAATTTTCTTAATGCACTACATCTTCTGCATTCTATTGTTTTCTATTAATTTATACAATTATAAGTACATTTTTATTTATTCTGTAGTAATTGAAGTCAGACAGAGTTCTGTTAAAGAAAGATGTAGGAAGCAAGACAGGTTTCTATTTAGGAAAAATACTGATTTCATTCTGTTAATTTTAGTATTTTGCAATAAAAATTAATTGCGAAATAGTTTGTTTATAATGTGTTCATATAAAAAATAATATGCATCATAGTAAAATTCAGGTTCAAGTCAAATAGTAAAAACACTGTTTCACACACACAAAAAAGATCAAAAAATAACTCAAATTAAATTTAAAAAAAAAGATGTTTGTACTATAAATGTTTATTAATGAAGCTAAATCGCATAGTGCAAAAGTATGGAGTACTTTAAATAAACTTATGGGAAAGAAAACAAGGTTTGCTCCTACATTTTTGGAGGGGGGTGGAATTTATCTCACTAAACCAAAGGAAATTTGCTAGTAACTACCTGAGTCAGTTTTTCACTCGAAAAATTCAGAAATTGAGAAATGTCATGGATTTAAGACAAGACGAAAATGTTATGTATGAATTAATAAGAAATTATATAATGCAGACCAAAAATCTTGCTTTCAAATTTGTTGACGTGACAGAGGATTATGTAAAAACAATTGTTGAAAGAAAGTAAAGATAAACCTTCTGGTACTGACAATATTGAGGTAAAATTGATGAAAATGGTGGTGGATTTCATTTCATTGCCTGTTTGTTATATAATCAATATAAGTTTAAGGAAAAGCTTCTTTCCATCTCAATGGAAGATAGCAAAAATGACCTCTATAATTAAAAATAACAAAGAACCGCTGTCAGGTCAAAACAGTAGACCAATAAGCTTGTTACCGGCATTAAGCAAAATAATGGATAAAGTAGCTTATGACCAAATACTGGAATATTTTACAGCTCATGGATTAAATACAATCTATCAGCATGCAACTAAAATGGGTCACTCCACAACTTCTCCTCTTACTCAGATTACAGATCATTGGTTAGAGGACATTGATAATAAAAAGATAGTTGGCACAATATTTTTAGATGTAAGTGCGGGTTTTGATGGTTTGGATCATACAATTTTACTAAGCAAGTTAAATTGTTATGGCTTTCAATCGCCTGCCTTAAAGTGGATAGAAAGTTATCTTAGTAATCGGGAGTACAAAGTTTATTTTAATGGAAATTATTCTGATGTTTTTGTTTTATATTTTTTTACTAATGACCTTCCCCTGGTGTTAAAATATGCAACCACGGCGATATATGCAGATGACACTACATTATTTGAGCCAACAGATTAGTTATTTATGTTGAAAAAAACTAAATGCATGGTAGTTGGTTCAAAACACCTATTAAAAACCACACTGATGTTACAACTGACTTTAGGAAATACCATCATTGAACAAGTAGACCAAGCGACATTGCAAGGAGTAATAGTGGATTCTAAATTGTCATGGAGCAGTCAAATTGATTATGTATTGCAGAAAATGGGGAGGAGTACGGGCACTATTAAAAACTGTAGAAGGTACATTCCTCAGTGGTTGACCAAACTAGTTCAATCACTTGTACTCTCTTACTTAGATTATGCATCAGTTGTTTGGACAAACACAAATGAAAATAACTTCCACAAGTTACAAGTAGCTCAAAACAAAGTGTCACTGCTTGTTTTGGGTTGCCCATATAGAACTAATGTGAGGTCAATGCATAATAGTCTGGCATGGTTAACAGTCAAATGTGGATTTAAGTACTTTCTAGTAACATTTATTAGAAATATTATTGTTACAAAAATACCTAAAATCATACATAATAAATTGTCATTTTTTTGCAGACACTCACAATTACGGTACATGTGTGAGCAGTGAAACGAGGTGTGCAGCGAGCTGTTTATTATAGAGCCATGGTTGCCTGGAATTCACTACAGGGATGTTTGTTGTCAGAAAATAACAAAATATTGTTTTCAAAAGAAATTAAAAGTGCTTTTGTTTACACAAGAATGAATTTTGGTTAACTATTTGTGATCAGCAATTAATAATGATGATAGAAATACCAATAATAATGTAATAATAATCGTTATTGCCGTTACTGTTTCATTCTGATTTTTGGATAGTTATTATGTGGTGTTTTTGGTTTTATGTGTTCTTTTGACATGTGTTTTATTTGGTTTCACAGTAAGATCACAGTTTGTCCCGTGTGTATGTGCGTGTGACTTTATATGTGCTTTTGTAAATAAAATGTGTGCTGAAAAAGAAGGAGATCCCAGGAAGGATAGCGCCTG
This sequence comes from Lipophrys pholis, assembly GCF_963383615.2. Taxonomy (NCBI): domain Eukaryota; kingdom Metazoa; phylum Chordata; class Actinopteri; order Blenniiformes; family Blenniidae; genus Lipophrys; species Lipophrys pholis. The sequence goes on along the minus strand of NC_137640.1, from coordinate 21,738,337 downwards.
CAATAGGTCAGGAGCTCATGGGGCACTCAATAAAATGAACAAATGAACCACGCCAGGAACGGTGAACGCAATCGGGTCGGCCGGCCCTGTCAGAGAGGTATCCCTTATTGTTTTGTTTTTTTCAGGGAGTTGGCGACCCTAGTTACGATCCTCCTCGAGTCACACTCACGTGTTCATTCCCACGCTTCCATACCTGCGCTGTGGAACTTGATTTGAGGTTTCCGGCTGATTTCGAGTAGTTTTCGCAGACGGACGATCTCCTCCTCGTACTGGACGACACTTTGTTCGAACATGTTGAATATTTCTCCAGCAGCAGCATTTAGTCTCTCTTTGATAAACTCCCTCAAAGCCTGAACTGAACTCATTGTTGCTGCAGAAGATAAAGTATTTCCTTTGTGAGACATGTGAACAAATCAGCCTCCAAAACTTTTTCTTCTCTCGCTGCTTTGGAGGATCACAAGCGACGTCCAGCTTCATACTGACACCTACTGGACACGAGGGGGAACACTCGTCAGAACAAAACCCTGCTCGGCATTAAACACCTCTGGTTAAACAAGTGAATGATGGACGAGGTGGTGCTGAACAACTATATTTCACTCAGGAAAAAGATCGAACACAAAAGTCAATTAAATAAATATTGTTGTGGAATTCTCCATGCTGACACAACTGTTGCTGTCAAGATGACAGGTAATATTGCTTTGTGGCTGCTGGATTTTCTATTACATATAAGAATAAAAACATTAGAGTGGGAGGAAGGACATTGGTAGAGAGATAAAGTTGGGGGCCACAAAAAAATGGGTTTGCCATTGACAGCAGTGTAATATCTAAGAATATTTGGTGAAAACAAGCTCTTTAATCATTCTGGCTTTTGCTTCTCTTTGAAAAGACGATGCATTTTGGGGTTAGACGTCTCAATTTAATAACATTATGCTCTTCAGTGTCTGCCTCATTAGAGCAGTTAGTAAGCAAAATAAATGCAAACTAAGAACAGTATTACTTAAGCATCGTCAGTTATCACTTAGACCAGGAGTGTAAACACATTTTTGTTCACCAGCCACAAAGAGCCCAATTTCTCAGCTCAGGTCTGAGGCCCAGGTTACACGACAATGTTTTCGAGTGAAAACACAAAACAATACTTTATGAAAACACTCAGGCACCGTCTGTATGATGCTACTGTGCTTCAAAGCTGCGGTGAATAGCTCTTCTGCACCCACGTGAGTAGATGAACAATACCAACAACGGCGGCCTCCAGAGCGTCATGACTCCCAGTCCATTTTCTCCTGGGACTTGATAGTTTTATTGTTGAGAATCACTCGTGGTAACAATCTAACTTTGCCATGTGTCTGTAGGTGAATACTGCTCACTGTTTTAATTTCAATATTTGAATCACTCAGGTCATAGTGGTCCCTGAGAGGTGAGAGGGTAACTCGTGTTCACAGGTTCCAAACCCACTGGATAAAAGTAACGACAGTATTGCTCTGAACAAGATCCTGGGAGCTTCCTCACTGCTGTTCTGCAGTGGCAGGCTGCAGGGCTGTTCAGATCAGTATAAATATAAATAGGATGGGTTGAACACGGAAAGATACTGTTGATAAGGGAATAAAATATCTGTCTCTGAAAATTGTCCATAAAAATTGCATTTGTGTTCTATCTATCTATCTATCTATCTATCTATCTATCTATCTATCTATCTATCTATCTATCTATCTATCTATCTATCTATCTATCTATCTATCTATCTATCTATCTATCTATCTATCTATCTATCTATCTATCTATCTATCTATCTATCTATCTATCAAGATTTGAAAAAAGTTATTACTTTTATCATTGTTTCAGTTCAGAATCCACACAGCGCTGGCATACCTTAAATAAATTAAAAATAATGAGGCCTTTTTGACTAATTCTGAGCTAGGTAAGTATATACCTATTAATACCTAGTAATATAAATGTGGTAGTAAAAAAGCGTGTTGCCTCAAAACTAATCCCACAAGTAGCATTTATCCAAAAAGTTATTCAAGAGAGTCAATATAAATCTTTACTACACAGCTCAGGTGTGACCCACACAGTACTGACAGCTCAGGCAACACTCCAACAATACAGCTCAATGAAATACAAAAGTTACTTTTCAAGCAACTAGTTGATAATTCAGACTACCAGCAAATATTTACTGGTAGTCAACATTTTCGTGACATGGTGATGGATGAACCTGTTGTAATCAAAAAGCAGTGAAGAGTCTCAAACTGCTGCACAGACTGACATCTAGTGGCGGTGAACCAACACTAGAATCCTGCAGACACCACGCCTCTTTAATACCTGTCATCCATGCAACTCTATCCAACCACTTTATCCAACTGGGGGTTGCGTTGAGACTGAACCACCTTATCGGGAGCAAAAGGCAGGAAACACCCTGGGAAAGTCCCTCATCCATCACAGGATTGGTGAAAGTTGTGTGATAAAAGGAATGCATATTGTGTTTTAAGAAACAATAAAATGACATTGATCAAAAAAAAAAAAAAAGGGAATGCATATTTTGTGACACGTGGACTATGTTTACCACTGACATCAATATTTTTTGAAATAATACAGAGTACATCATCACTCAGACACCAGAAAGCAACTCATAACAACAACAAAGAAAAAACACTGTCTGATATTGTTTATAAATTGAACAAAAACACACAGAATCATTCACAAATAATTGGTAACATTTGGTCCAACGTTTTTAAAGCAGTAGATCGAAGTAACCACCTGTCTCACAGACCCCAATGGAGGAAAACTAACTCATCCCACGCTTTTTTAAAAATACACATTTAATTTCTTGGCTTATTAGAGGATTAACACATTTGGAACATCATTATGTTACATCTCTCTCACAAGTGAAACATGATTTTCATACCCTCTTGTAGGATGGTATCTGTATCATTCTCAATCTCTGCTAATGATCCCAGCTGGTTATCTGATGACTGGCAGTGTGTACATGTGGATGGCCTGGACCTGGTTCTTACCATTCAGCTGACTGAAGTATTTGGTTGTGGTTGACATCTTTGCGGCCTTATCTTCGTTTCCATTAGCCTGCTGGATCCCAGTGTATTTGTACTTATTATGGGTATCCCCTATGTTGCCCTCTGGTATATCTACCCCTTCAGTTCTGATCATCCTGCCTCTCTTTGATACCATCCAACCACACTTGTCCAACCCGGATGACGCTGCTACGTCACTACAGTAAATCCTGGTGGTGTGGATCAGTGACTCGATATTCTGCTCATTCTTGGTGTACGGCTTGATGTCATCCATGGAGGGGTTGGAGAGGGAGAGAGAGAGAGGGGGAGAGAGAGAGAGAGAGAGGTGGTGGTGATCCTTCTGCATCTTTCTAACAATCAGATGTGAAATGTGTCAACAATAAAGGTTGCACTGTCGATAAGAGCAGTATCACTATTTACATTGGCATTAGGGCTGTTGACTCCAGTGAAGAGCAGGCAGACATTACGTATGTAACACTGTTCGTTGCACAAAGCACTCGTCTCTATTGCTAGACCTTGACTGAAGCCACACACTGCAATGACTTCAATGAGGTGCTTTCTTCCTGGCAGAGCCAACTGCTCTTTTTCAAATAGATTTTTATAAAATTGCAATTGTTTTATGGACAAAGTGGATGAAGCAGCAACTGAGTACCTGAGATTAATTTAAAATATTGTGAATCTTGTGCATTTTGGAAACCTCATGAATTTGCGCTTTGGTCAGTCTCATTAGTGGGAAACTCATTTTCCTAAAAGCAGCTCTTTGCTCGAGTAGAAACACTGGGAATTCAGGAGTTGTGTTGCGCATAAGTATGTTTTAAATATATATATACTAAACCTCATCAGAGAATGGAACTACAAATTTTACTCATCCTCCTTCATTCCTGTATATTTAGCACAAGCCCAGTAGCCCCCCGGCACATCAAGAGAGAAACTGTACATACATAACACATGGCATCTCTACACAATTACGTTATTTTTCCTTGTTTTGTAGAAATCTTCACTTTACTGGTTGAGAAACTGACCAAGTCAGTGTCATGTGAGAATTTAATCTTTCATGGTCATCATTTGTTTACATATATCACATTTAAGTGTCCTTTGTTTTGTCATTGGCTTCATGTGTTAGTCTCCATTTCATTTCGGATGTCCTAATGTCTGCTCCTGCTGCCCGTTGCCCCTTGACATTCTGTTTCTCCGATATACAGGATCTCTATTTGCACTTGTCTTTTTCCTCGATTGTCACTTTACCACATTTCAATGTGTGAGTTTATTTTGGTATTGTCTGTCTTTCTCTAGTCTGTCTTCATCCACTCCCAACCTGTTCCGTCTGTTCACATTTTGCCCTTTTGCTTGGTTTCACTTTGTGTGGATTCAAAACTGTCATCTTAAGTGGCTGCTTCCTTACGTTCACAGACCATTAAATCATACCGTCGTACCACACTCAAACTTTTATTGCCCTTTCAGTACAGATTAAAGGATTATTTTCATACTAAGGAATTAGGCAATACCTGTGGCTGTAAGTTTAAAAATGTGTATATCCTGCATGTAGATTTAAAACACCTCTCAAAAATGAAAGTGCAAGTGATTTGATGTGAAACAGTGTAAATGGGAAATATGGAAAAGAATGAGGATATGAGATCAAGAGGTGGGAGATAATAGCAAAAGGCTCTCCTTGCCCTGTAAGGTTGGATTACAAGTCACTTACAAACACTGTTACTCATGTTTGTGTAAGGTTTGTTCAGAACAATAGTGGCCAGCAATTCTGGGAATTAATGACAATGTTAAATCCTAAAGACCACATATTTAGACACAATTACTGCAGTGCTTCTGTTGTGGACGTTTTGCTTCTTTGATGTTGACTAACAGGAAAAGCTGTCAAACGGGAAACTGTGCTCTTGATATGTTTTCGTTTTGTACACAAAGTAAGAGAGTCAAGCACACAAAGCTCGCAGCGGCACATGAGAAAGTCTCTCTGAAGCTGCAGAGAGTGAAACATCCTAATGCAGACAATGTTAATATAGGTGGTGTACACAAATAAACCTGCAAGGCCATCCATACCTGAGAAATTGAGAGAAGCCGCTATACAGTAAATCAGTTGCCAGGTGTGGTTCCCTCAGAGTACAGAAGGATATAGATGAAGAGACAGATACGTAAAGCAGTTGACATATGTGGAGCTGCAGTGGCGTGAAGGAGGTCTGCCTGCACACTTGCTCTTATTTCATATCTAATTACAGCATCAATACTGCTGCAGGATAAAAGGCACTTTTATTCATCCACTCCTCGCTAGATTGTCCATTACCAGTCATTACCGTCTCCTCACCCTGCAATTACTTGTCTTTGCTTTGGCTCCTTCACATCACCCCTCTCCTATTGCCTCCCTCATCCTTCACACCAGAAAACCCCCTCCCTTCCTTTTGTGTCTGATTAAGCAGAGTTGACCTTTTATCCCTGGTTGCTTTTATGTAATGTCTGCTTCTCATGATCTAACTTTAGTATTACAATCAACTATTCCTCTCAACCAATGATTTCTAATTAAAGTCCGACATGCGAGGACGAAACAATGTTAATACTGTTCAGTAAAATGTTGGTATGTTTTAGTTTTCTTTTTCAAACCAAATAAGCAAAAATGACAAAATAATGAAACTATTTAGTTTTCGGCACATACATGTTTTTGGATTGTGGGAGGAAACTAATGGACACATGAGGAGAACATGCAAACTTCACACAGAAAATGTCCAGCCAGTATTTGTTGTACGTTAGGCAAGAGCACGAACCACTGCAGCCCCTGAGTACTAAAGAACAAGCACAGATCAGTCACGTTTTTTTTCTGTTACAAGTAAGAGGACTTAAGGAGAAGAAGAAATGACCATCATTAAAAGAAATGATTAAACTAATATTATTTATTTTTTAAATAGTGATTATTGCAAACAGAGTAGCCGGTTTTTAATTCAGTGTACTTGTATTTAAAATCAACATGACCCTGAAATGGACAAAGCGGTAAATAAGATGGGTGGACAGCTGTATAGAAAATATCTACAATTTCCGGAGCAGAAAAATCCCTCAATTGTAAAATAATGAAAAATACATCAGCTGTCAAGCAGCAAGCAGAGAGTTTCTCTGTTAGAAGACTGATTGACAACAAACAGAGAGATCATAAGGTTTGAGCATTCATTTTCATTATGGATGTTCTCACCAGCAACAAAATGATTTAGGAGTGGTTTAGTCGATGACATGGCGGCTCTGTGTACTTCAGCATGAGTGAAAATGCAGTGAAAAAGAAAACTTAAATTGAGAAGTAGAGGCACCAAGGCATCCTACTTAATTACACGCTATTGTGCTGATTTTGTATGTCATTTTTCATACAGCTGTGAAGGGTGAATGTTGCTTGCTTTGTCTTTGACAAGGAGCTCAAACAGAAAAGAAACAGGTGCAGACAAAACAACATGAAAAAAAAATCAACTGCTGACCTGAAAGACTCACATGTGGTGACGCGATGCTGCCTCCACCCACTTTATGATACCTGGAGCTTTGCACAAATATGAAAACTGAGAGACACGCAACTTGTGCGACATTTCTGAGAAATGCCACTGAGTTACATGAAGCTAGACTGACTGCAGGGACTCTCCCCCTGAGTAACTTTCTTTTTAAACTTTGTTCTCTATACTCAACATCATGGAAACTTTGAATCCCTGGAGGGCACTACATGGATATGTTATGTTTTTCTTGATGATCAATAAAGGTAAATATCTATTCAAGTGTATTACTATCATACATTTCAAGTACTTTGCTTTAGCTGTGAAACCTTCATGCTTTCCTTATTTAGAACAGAACAGATAAATGAACACATGTGAAAGTGACAATCTATAGACAACACAGCCGCATAATGTTGTTACCTTATCGGCTCCGTGTGGTTTCCACACTGCGCTGCTCCGTGCAAAGTGCTGCCAATCCTTGCTGTACTAATACTTGGCTTTTTGACAGGGAGGAAGTCAGCTCGGGGCTGACATTTCTTCAATCTCCAAACGCATTGTGAGAACCAGATGATTCATAAAGTGCAGATTTAAGTCCAAATAGTGTCAGAGTATAACTAAAAACAAAAAATAAATAACAAGAACAGACAGAACTTCACAAGAGGTCAACAATGTAGAAGAAAATAAACCAATGAAAGTGTAGCCATCTTCAGAATTGTATGTTGTACATTAAAATTACTGACCACCGTACTATATTGTAATAGATGAATGTCATATATGTAGATGAAGCCTTTCAAAAAAAAAAAATCTGCATTTATTTGAATAAGAAAAATAAAACCTCAGTTTCAAATACTTTTCATTGGAATGTGTAATAAAACATGATTTGTCTCTTCAGGATCCTCATGTGAGCCCCCCTCTAGTCCTCTGTGCTTCAGGAGAAATTCCCTGGAGACTGTATATATATGTGAATGGAGTCAAACTGGGAGGCAGAGCAATGTAACGTACGATCTCCACTTTAGGTGAGTACTGTTCACTGTTTTAGTTTCAGTATTTGAATCACTCAGGTCATCGTGGTCCCTGAGAGGTGAGAGAGTAACTCATCTTCACAGTTTCACAGGTTCGTAGGTTTGCAGGTTCCAAACCCATTGCCTAAAAGTAACAGTAACGCTCTGAACAAGGTCCCGGCAGCTTCCTCACTGCTATTCTGCAGTGGCAGGCTGCAGGGCTGTTCAGTTCAGTATAAATATGAATAGGATGGGATGAACACAGAGACATACTGTTGATAAGAGAATAAAATATCTGTCTCAGACAATTAATTGCCTGTAAAAATTGCATTTGTGTTATTGAAAATGTGTGCACAACGATTTCAACAAATGATATTGCTAGCAATAATAAATAACAATGTTGAGAATAATGTACCTTCAATGCCACTAATGTATGTTCCAGACATAATGTAAAAGACACATTTATTTTTCCATGCCTAGACATAAATGCACCTTTGATAAATCTCTGCGAGCAGCCGCTAGTTGAGAGCCCAACTGTGAATTTACCTCTTTATCTGTGGACATTGTGCTTTTAGCCCACAATAAGCATTGTTGTTTTCTCTAAGTTTCCATGTCTGCTAAGCCATGCACCAGTTTAACATGTAACAGTATTATTTTCTAAAATGAAATAATTGATAAAAAAAAAAGTGTCATTTATAAGTAATCTGATATTTAGAGTCATGTTCAGGGTCACTAAGGGAGCCGACGGTGGTTTATGTGTGTATCTGTGTTGGTGACGAGGACTTCTGTCACTGTTAGAGGGGTAGTCGGTTGTGCTTTGACCGATAGTGGAGCGGCTTGAAATGACTGGTAATGACATCTTTCTGAGATGTGTTATGGGATAGCGAACGGTTTTTACCAAGTGCAGAGTGAGTAACAGTGATTATCTGAGAGAAAGTGTAAACTGTGGCCTTTTGGGTGAAAGGTCTGTGGCTGGGGGTGTTGGATGGCATGCTGAGTGAAGCACATGTTGGTAAGGAGACTGTTGAATGGAACCATGAACTAAGAAGTGCCTTCATTCTAGTTTGATCACATCCAAGAGCTTCACAGAATCAACATGTGCACTACAACATGACCATGTGGAGGAGTAGGTGCTCGCCAGGACACTGCTCGTTTCTTTTTACCAGAACACTTGAAAGACTAGTGTCTCAGTGTTTCACAGTGGACTGATCGCTTGCAAACGATGAATAAAGCTGAGACCATACTACAACTGTAAATGACTACAACATCACAATATTGTTTATTTCTTTTTTTGTCCAATAAGATTTAAAAAAAAAGTTATTACTTTTATCATTGTTTCAATTCAGAATCCATACGGAGTTGGCATACCTTGAATAAATTAGAAACAATGAGGCATATTTGAGAAATTGGGAGCTTGGTAAGTTTTCTCCTTTTTGGAAAAAATTACTTTTGTCCCTCAGACTGTATCAATAAATCGGTGGACCACATATTGAACTGAATGTGAGCGACTGCAGCAGAACGTTCATGGTCCTCGGCCCCAAAAGAAACCCACTGCTGTCTTTGATATTGAGGTTTTCTCCCCTTCTGCTTCCGACAGGATTATACTTAGGTAAAAGTGAAAAGTGTTTCGCCTCAAAACTAATCTCACAAGTAGCATTTATCCAAAAAGTTATTTAAGTAAATGCAAGAGAGTCAATGTAAATCGTTACCACACAGCTCAGGTGAGACCCACACAGTATTGACAGCTCAGGTAACACTCCGATAATACATCCATCCATCCATTTTCTTCCGCTTATCCGGGGCCGGGTCGCGGGGGCAGCAGTCTAAGCAAGGAAGCCCAGACTTCCCTCGCCCCAGACACGTCCTCCAGCTCCTCCGGTGGGACCCCGAGGCGTTCCCAGGCCAGCCGAAAGACATAGTCTCTCCAGCGTGTCCTAGGTCTGCCCCGAGGCCTCCTACCCGAGGGACATGCCCGGAACACCTCCCGAGGGAGGCGTCCATGGGGCATCCGAAACAGATGCCCGAGCCACCTCAGCTGGCTCCTCTCGATGCGGAGGAGCAGCGGCTCTACTCCGAGCTCCTCCCTGGTGACTGAGCTCCTCACCCTATCTCTAAGGGTGCGCCCAGCCACTCTACGGAGGAAACTCATTTCAGCCGCTAGTATCCGGGATCTCGTTCTTTCGGTCATGACCCAAAGCTCATGACCATAGGTGAGGGTAGGAACGAAGATCGACTGGTAAATCGAGAGCCTCGCCTTTTGGCTTAGCTCCTTCTTCACCACGACGGACCGATACAGCGACCGCATAACTGCAGACGCTGCACCGATCCGCCTGTCGATCTCACGCTCCATCTTCCCCCCACTCGTGAACAAGACCCCGAGATACTTGAACTCCTCCACTTGGGACAAGGGCTCTCCACCGACCTGAAGGGGGCAAGCCACCTTTTTCCGGTCGAGAACCATGGCCTCGGATTTAGAGGTGCTGATCCTCATCCCAGTTGCGTCACACTCGGCTGCGAACCGCGCCAGTGCACGCTGAAGGTCCAGGTTTGATGAAGCCACCAGGACCACATCGTCTGCAAAAAGCAGAGACGAGATCCTGTGGTCCCCAAACCAGACCCCCTCCGGTCCCTGGCTGTGCCTAGATATTCTGTCCATAAAAGTTATGAACAGAACCGGTGACAAAGGACAGCCCTGCCGGAGGCCAACGTGCACTGGGAACATGTCCGACTTACTGCCGGCAATGCGAACCAAACTCCTGCTCCGGGCGTACAGGGACCGGACAGCCCTTAGCAAAGGGTCCCGGACTCCACACTCCCGGAGCACCCCCCACAGGACGTCCCGAGGGACACAGTCGAACGCCTTCTCCAGGTCCACAAAACACATGTGGACTGATTGGGCGAACTCCCATGAACCCTCGAGTAGCCGGTGGAGGGTATAGAGCTGGTCCAGTGTTCCACGACCTGGACGAAAACCGCATTGTTCCTCTTAAAAAAAATTTGACACAGTGGGATGAACTCTTGTCTATGATATAAAAATATATGATATGTTGATCATCCTTGTTTTTACAGACTTCCTAGCGTAAAAACATTTAAAAACATCAACAAGACTTGGGTTGTGATGTTGGAGGAGCAGTTGATTACAGATCGATCTGTTGACGTTTGGGTGGAAGCTCACGTTGGAAACTCCAGCTGCACTTCACCCAATAGGTCTGCTGAACTTCGGCAAGCAGGTATCCCTATACGATCTGAACTGCCAGTAGGCTTTATTTCACTTTACAAAATCCACATAGATTTCAAACCAATTGAATACTTTAAATATTGTCTTTTGTTTTTGTTCAACAGTTAAATTTGAAGCACCGGAAAATATTAGAATGTCTTGGATGCAAAACAACCTCACTTTGAAGTGGCCTGCTGCAGAGAAGTTTCCAGCTCTGGCAGAAATCTTGTTTGGAAGAGATGAGAACCGCACAGACACGTGGGAGAAAGTGAGGAGAACTGATGCACTCCTTGGTGTTTAAATTTGGTTTTTACACTACTATGCAAACCATGTTGGCAGATGTTAAAAGTGACACTTAGACATGACATAATACAATCTGTTAGACTTCAAATTTATTCTTATAAAAGAGGAGGCCAGTTTTTCAACATACAGCCAGTGTCATCGTGAACTATTTTTAATGTAAAAAAAAAAAAAAGAACAGTGGATCCTGGATGAGACAATGTGGCTGCCCCAGGGAGTTTGTCTTAACACGGCAGGGTCTGTCTGAGATTCATTCTCCAAGGTGTTTTGGGGTCAAAAAAATCACTGAAGCATTCCTGCTAATAGTGCAAGTGTACTAATAATATAATAGAATTAATGAAAGGCAAAGGCTCACCAAATAGTGATCTTTTCCAAATTAATCCACAGTGCATTTTGCTATTCGGTTGAAAATCTATGAATGCCACTACATCTTTGAAACAGTCAGGCTTTACAGTATTTCTTCACAACTGCTGACATGGTTTTCCTCAGCACTATGACATATGTTTATGCTATCTTAGACAATAATTTACCATCACATCTGCTGTTACAGAGAACAATCAACACCACCACTGTTGCTTCCAAGTGTAAGTACATCCACATCTGTATTCAAGTTTCTTCTTATTATTTTTATGTTGCTTATGGGTAGATTATGGATAGATTATTCAGTCAGTGATTTATCACGTTTGGGAATAAATGAACTGATTATATTATTCAGAACTGGATTTTATAGATTTTCATTACAGGGTGTAATTGTGCTGCAGTTTTTATAGACTGGACAAAGAGTCAAAGAGTTCAATATATAAATATGCTTCAATTAAATGTACTGTATTGTAGATAGCAGATATTTCTGGATATGATTTCGGTTTGATTTGATTGTTTCGTCTTATTTATGTCGTGAAAAGATTTTGATATCTTTTGAGATTAAATGTGTGTGTTGTGTAATTGACCGGTTATAAAGCAAGCGTACATACAAACTTAACAAACATGGACAGATGTGCGGCAGGTTTCTCTTCGGTGAGGCTTCTCATCCATCGCCCTGTACTCTTTGAGTTCTGTTTATTTATCAGACCAACATGGAAATGGCAGTAACGATAGTACACTAGCCTGTGAACATAGAAACTCGGAACTGTTACTGAGAGGTAACAGGAATGTCTCTTCATTACCTGAACAGATCAGGCCATTGTTGTGAATCTCCTGAAGAACTCATCCTACCAGGTTCAGATCCGACATCAGTCCACCCGGGTCCGAGCCCCTCTGTGGAGTAACTGGTCTCAAGTTGTGTTTGTTCCAGCAGGTGAACTTTCATTTTCTCTACATTTTTTAACATGTATCTGGTAGCACCTTGGCTTTAATGTACGGTGACGATTTGTTTCAGTTGATTTACTTTGGCAGCCCATAAAGTAAGAATTAATTCAAATCTTGAATCTCAAACATTTCAATTCTTAAAGCTGCAACATAGTTGTTTTGATTTGCTGAGGAGGATTGCTGGATTGCTGGATTGCTTTTCAAAGTGTGCAGCAATCCTCCTCTGGCTGGTGCCAGAAGCTTCATGGCTGTCTTGAAGAATTTGGAGGTGAGGGGGATACATTAAGCCATTGATGTGATAAACAATATATGTATATTTCTTTAAGCCTGTGTTGTGTTGTATACATTCTGAGGTTTATTAGAATGTTTATGGTTGTTGATGGGAGAAGGTAGATTTGACTTTCTTGGGACATAAACATGCATAGGTTCACGGTGATATCGACAACTGGAAGGCAACTATTTATATTGATTCATTTATTTGTTTGTTTGTTCGCTCGTTCTATACGTTGGAGCTGTTTCATTTTTTGTCTAATGTCTAATGTTTACTGTTTCACTGCAGAACTTGAACATAGACTTAACGTCAGTTGGAAAGCACGACTTACAAATGGCACAAGAAAAGTGGTACTCAGTTGGGAGGTAAGTCAGAGGAGAAACAAGCAACAAAGCAATGGCACATGATGAGGGCTCAAATGAGTAGAACATATAGAGAATTACTGCTCCTCTTCATTTCTTATGATATTCATGCTAAATCCAGAAACACAATAATAAACTGAGAGAGTGAACTTAAAGTGAAAGAGTTGCTTGTCTCTCAACAATACCCAAAAGGGAACTAGAGGCTTGAGGGATGGTATTTCTCATAAGAATGGGACATATATGCCACTGGTGACTATTTCTGAGTCTTAATAGTGTCAAATGTTGGCAATTGTCAGATTTTTCCGGTGAGAACAGAGGGCAACTAATATTATCCAAATACGTCACAGTTGGTTCTATTTACTTTGTTTGTCTGACATGAGTTCTTGTCTCTTTTCAGCCGGTACCTCGCGCAGCCTCAGACAGTAGGATAACGTTCATCCTGAACGACACACAGTCATCTCATGGATGCCCCTGTAAAAATAACAGAGTGCATAGCACCACCTCCACGAAATACACTATTTATGTGTCGAGCGCAGCAGTCAACATTTCACTCATTGCAAGAAATGCAGTGGGAGATTCTCCTACAGCAAGTGTACGGATACCAGCTGTGCGTCTGACGGATTTAAAAGGTGTGTGTGTGTGTGTGTGTGTGTGTGTGTGTGTGTGTGTGTGTGTGTGTGTGTGTGTGTGTGTGTGTGTGTGTGTGTGTGTGCGTGCGCGCGTGTGTGTGTGTGCGCGCGTGTGTGCGCGCGCGTGTGTGTGTGTGTGTGAGTGTGTGTGTGTGTGTGTGTGTGTGTGTGTGTGTGTGTGTGTGTGTGATGTACAATAGTTATTTTTTCTCCTTTTTGACAGTTTGTGACAAAACATTATTGGAGGACAAATTGAAAAAAACGATGTGCCTCGAGTGGTATGAACTAGATGCAGATTCAATGCCAACAAATGGGAGCGCTATATCCGGACGGAAAACAAAAACAAGAAATGCAAAAATAAAAAAGTGTAAGTGTTACTATGTACACTCCTGCCACTATTTTATATCTATATCAATGTGGTTCCTTTGGGGTCATTTTTTTTTTTTTTCTTTTTTCTGTCACAGCCATGCAGAACCACACCCGCTACCTTTACTTTGAGCAAAGATGTCACAATGGGAAGCCACAGACTGTTAAAATGTGCCTCTTCTATCACAAAGAGGGAGGTAAGTGTCTCCACATCAACATGCACTGGTCACTGTAGAATGAGCTGGAAGGGTTGTAACAAGTTGTCCTCATTTAGAACTCTATAGCAAAGTTTCTTGATCTACCTCCTTGAATTTGAAGAGCTTGTTTTAATTCTGTTTTAAGTCATAAATCGCTGCTTGAACCAGGGAGATATCCCAATCACTACAGCAGCTTCTATTGTAAACTAATAGCAGAATAGAATGATTTCATATCAAATATAAATAAAACAGGGGCGCTTGCTTGCAAGTTTTGAAGAGATGAAAACTATTGACGATGTTATATAATTTGCAGCATTTGTAGACAATATGCTATATACTCTTACCAGATATTTCTTCTTTTTTTTTTTTTACTTCTTTTTATTCAAGTTTTCTTTTAACAATTTTGGTGGTTAGGTGTAACACATATACATAATTAAGTATTCAGCTTTGCAATGAGCCAAGTCCTTGTTGTCCGGTAGACTGACCAGATATTTCAAATTAGAATGAGGCAAATAACACTGATTCTTTTTATTGCTTATGAATTAAAACAGACCTTAACAACGGCAACATGTTCTATTGTTTGAAAGCGGATCCTCAACCTTCAACCAGGGCTTTTTCAATTCAATTCAACTTTATTTGTATAGCACCAAATACAACCTAGTCATTTCTAGGTGCTTTGCCAGAAAGCTTCAAAATTGAATACATGTGGTGGCATGAAAGAGGAAACATCAAGCTTGTAACCAGAAGTTTGTTGGTTCTGATCCCGACTGGTCACTGAGCAACACCCAAAGGCCATATGCTGATGTGAGGTTATAGCACGTTGCCATCAGAACGAACCTCAAAGCATCTACATGCCTTCAAAAAACAGCAACAGTAGACAGTATGCAGAAAATTCAGATGTCTAGATGGAAATGTTTGAACTAGTGTTGTGAGGGCAGAATACAAAGAAAGCATCGGATACAGGTTGAAAACATTCATGAAGCGCAACGGACCACATTAGTTGAAGGGTGCAAAATAGTTTACCTCCACCCGCTACAGGGCAAAAACCAAAGTATTTTTTATCAACAGTGTGATATTCCTATTTCCCATGTCAGCACCAGACAAAGAGCCACAGGGCTTCATGGCTTTCAGTGAAACGCACACGTCTGTCAACCTGTCCTGGGAGGCAATTCCCTTTGCGAACCAGCGAGGCTTCCTCACACACTACAACCTGTGCAGCGTGAAAAGCAACTCCCAGGATGAGCCACGAGGTTTGAATGTCCAATGATTTTAAACTCACCTTTGTTTACGTTCTAAAACTACAAGCTGACTTTCACACACAAATGGCCCAATTCTCTGTCAAATCTGAGTCTGGTTCTGCTGATGATTCTGTGCTTAAAGGAAGTTTTTGCTTTTCAGTGTATATGATTGCTCACTTGATTTTACTGGAGTATTTTTCAGTATTTTTCGTAAAATATGAATTGGCAGTTACATTAAATACAATATGTTGGAAGATGTTTCACTGTAACTACAAAGGCATGTGACTTTATGAAAGTTTTCCTCTGTTGCTTCTATTAGAGTGCCATAACATATCTGCCTCTGAGATAAAATATCGTTTGGAAAACTTGACGCCGGGAACCAAATACAGCATCAGCCTGGCCGGAGCGACTCGAGTCGGAGAAGGACCTCAAGCCACAGTGACTGTCAACACAAAGCCTGAGAAGCCTGTGAATTGTATGGTACCATCAGCACAATGACACGTGGAGTTTCGTAATGTAAACACTGTATCGGTCCAAATGTAAGACGACTCCCACATGTACAAGGCTCATACATAGAAAAAAGGTTTTACTGGGAAAACAAATTTTCTTTGAAAACAATCATTTTGTTTTATGAAATAAATGTAATAAATACACTTAGAATTGAATACCTGTTCACCTTTTCTAGATACTGGACAAACTACAATGTGCAACTTTTAAGACGTTTTTTTCATTACATACAGTTTTACATTCAATCTGAGGTCTTCATTGTCCCCAGCCTAGATTTTCTGCCTTTTGCTTCACCTATCACTTTTAGAAGATAAGATAAGATAAGATATCCTTTATTTATCTCACATGTGGAGACATTTGCAGTGGTACAACAGGCAGGATAGTAAAAAAGAAAAGAAACACACATAGCAGAAACTAAAAAAATGGATAAAAATACAATATAATAACATAAAAATAGATAAATATTAGATATTATGCAGATATCATGTTGGTCAGGTAGTCCAGGAGCCAGGAGGTGAGGTGCAGGTCGACTCCAGTGTGCTGCAGCTTGTCACAGATCACTTTTTCAGACCCATTACAAAGAAAAAATATCCCGTCCTATATTCGGACCAATACAATATTCAGAACAGTGTTCTCCTTTTTTTTTTCTGATCTTTTCTCACTTTTAATCACCCAATTTCTTTTCTCTTTGTGAATCTCTTTTCCACCAAATTTAGTGTGGCTGAGCTTCGGCTTGCTGATTTTATTCTTTTTTTTCTCCATTATGTGCACCGTTGTCTTGAAGAGGTGGGTGATTCTTACTTGTGATACTCATAAATCCATACAATGTCATTTTTTCAATTTAATGGTAAAATGTCCACCAATTTCTAACAGCAGGCATTGTAGTGGCAAACTATCATGACTGCTATGATTGCTATTTGACCCTCTGATGCACCCATAGATTCTTTTTTTTTTTTTTTTAATTCACTCGTTGATGTTGACTTGCTCAAAAATAGACTGCAACCCATTGAAATCAGTAGTGTTGATCCTGCATCATGGAAAATATAAATGCAGGCATCTTCTAACGTCTCTGCATCATTTCAAAACTGTGGTAATGAATATGTGCCCAGGTATCTTTCTAAATTGATGATATGTGGCAACTGGAGATAATACCTGGTTTTTCCTATCAATGGTCCTCACACTACATCCTCCTCCTCCTCCTCTATCTGTACAAGCTTTTAGTGTGACACGTTGTCGTTTGAATGAATGCACGCGAGTGCGTATTCTCTAGAGAACAAACATAATGAATGAAATAAATGAATCAAAATGCAGATTTTGATTCATTTAATTCATTCATTAAAGGAAGAATGGCAGGAAGAGGCCAATGATTGGACTGGCTGTGTTCACTATGATTTGCATAGTGAATCAAGTCCCATTTTTTCACACTATAAAATGGAGTTGAATCATGACAAAAGCATGACAACGTAATCGTTTCAAAGGGTTTAAGATTAGGGCTGTGGCTAGATTAAATGATGAGAAAAATAAAACAAAAAGATTTATCGATTCATTTTAGTCCAAAATGACTTTAATTTCAAATGTGCATCAAAAGGTTAAATAAAATGTTATAAACATTTCGTAAATATATGCTTACGTTACGTACCACCTGAACCTTTTGAAGAGCATCTTTTTTAACAACATGTGTACTCTTCCTAGAATTAAAAACAAGATCTTCCCTCCTGTTCCAAGACCTTTCATCCCAAATTTCACCTCCCATCAACCAGAGACTCAGGTAGGAAATGCTTCTTTTTTTCACAGGGGTTTACAAAAATTCCACATTTTACCCTCTTTGGGTCCCCGATAGTTACACACATAGTCATTTATGAAGATCACCGTACTTCAGAATCAATGTATCCATCAATCTCCGACAGCTTTAACCAGTTCAAGTTTGCATGGAGCTGAAGTCAATCCCAGCTGACTGTGGGTGAAGGCAGGGGACAATGGACAGTGTACGCCGCCTTATGTTTTGTAATTTGTTGAATCATTTTGTTTTCTGCTTAACCTGAAAGACTGCGAGAAGTGAATCTCAGATCTGATGTATCGAATGTATCCAATATCAAACTATATTGTGTTTTACTTTAGTTCATGAACAAGCAAACAAGATTATAAGCATAATTAAAGTCTTTCACTGTGAATTAGTAACTAGGAACATTCCAGTTAAAGTGAAACAAAATTTAACACTGTAAAATGTGCAAGAAATGAAAAGTTATTATAAAAAAATTAAAAAATTAATTATTAGGATAACAAAATATATGATCAGTCAGTTTTTGAAGTGATTGTACACGTTGGGTGAAAGGAGGATTTAAAAAATTAAAAAGAACCTCTTAACTGAATAGGAAGCAGTGGGTTTGACTGGATGTACCGCTTTCATGGTTTTCATGCCGAGAAGCATGTGAATCTGAGGAAATTCCCAAACAAACACTGTGAAAGACAATGTGAGAGACCCACAAACCTTTAATATGACCATAAAGCAGAAGTTTGAATGTGCCTCAGGACACCATTGACAGTAACTCTCATCACTCAGCCTGTTGATTTACTGCCTATTGAAAGAAAGTGACGACTCCTTGTCTTCACCATTGAATACAAAAATAGTTGATGCAATCTAATTGAGTCAGCTGTGACTAATCCTAACTTATATTTATATATGGACTCAAATCATTTGGAATATACATTATCATCAAGACTTTAAAGGTTTAAATTGATGGAACATTGAAATAACTTTTAATGCATTTCAGACAAATCATTTTACCGAATCCTTCAAAGCACAAAAGTAAATAAAAGTAGACTTGTTTTACGAACAGTCAGCACAAAGCAGTAATTCTGAAGATGCTACTGCAGAGTTTCAAAGTGAGATGCTTAAAATTTGGGGGAAAAAACCCCCAACAGGAAACTTGTTCAGAGCTCTGTTTATTCCATGAATAGCTATATCATAATTCTATTGTACATTGCAGTTAAGTTTTTTTCATGCGACAGCCTCATTTTCAACCATATGAATGGAATTTGTGCCGATGTGACCAAACAGGAGATGGCAGAGCACAAGGAGGAGGTGCACGACCTGACGTTGCTGCAACTGCACCCCGAGGGTAGAACCGTCAGTGAGGAGGCAGAAGAAGTGACTGTTCTCAGAGGACAGTGGGAGGACGGGGTTAATTCGGACATGGAGGACGACAAGAGTGACTCGGGGGGATCTGATGACGATTCTTTGAGTGCCGGCTCCACACACGACACTCTAAAGACAACCCCAGAAGGAGAGGTGACGGACCTTGAACAGAGGGACAACGAGCTCGCTATATTGATTTACAGGAACGGTTTGTTGTTTGATGTAAAGACTGACTCGAGTTGATGAATGTTTTTGCTGCATCGCAGCAGAAAACTGCAAAAGCACCTCAAAGGTTGATTTATTCGTTGACTCATACAGAAAACTAGAATATCTCTATTGTACCATCTTTCCCTGTGTCTTAATATGAGAACAATGTTGCTTTTCACTGTTGAGAGATATTTCTATTTAAGTAGGCCAGTTTGTGCACAGAAATTGCTTATAGGAAATGTTGGTACACATTTATAGGTAAAAAAAAAAAGTATTATTAAATTCTATCTTATTTAACCACGTGAAAGATTCAGCAGAATTGACCAAAACAAAAACAAAAATCCAACATAATATGAAGACATTTTAAAATCTAAGTAAGCAAAGTTTACCTCACACTAAATAATACATTTCAGTTGAATTCTTTATCTCCCGTAAGTAATATAATAAATAAAAGATATCGTCCATAGCTCATCTATTTGCAACAAAAGTCCTTTGTTAACGGGTGCTAGTGAAAGGCTTTTACATAAAGTAACAGCTAAAGTAACTCACAACTAAGTTTTATGAATTATTATTTTTATTTTTATGCATTGCATTCATTTTTAATGAAACTTTAAGACGTCATGATGCTTTGAAGCTTTTTGTTTGAATAAAAGTTGTATAAAGTTTTACTCGGCACTTGTCTTATTTTCAATAGTTTTTAGCTCACGATCAGCTGTTCACAAATGGTTACATTAAACTGCGGGCACTTTATTAATGCTGTTAGTTCGTGTTGTTAAAAAAAAAATTAAAAATCATTTATAAAGCCTTGCTGCAAAGTGAGAAGCTCATGGGTCTTCCTTTACGGAGTTTGCATGTTCTACCTGCGCGTAGACCAGGTATTCCGGTTTCCTCCCACATTCTTAAAATATGCATGTGAAGTTTATTTGGTGAATGAATTTCATAAATGGCACAGAGGTATGAATGGGAGTGTAGTTGTATTCTAACTTATCACGATCCCCAAATCTTTAGCTCGGAGGAGGAAAAACAAAATAGAAACTGAAGCTTCTCGCTTATGTTTTCTGTCACAACATCAGTATAAGAGAACAGCACTTCATGATACAGGCTGAGCTACATTTTAAGAAATGAGAGAGGAAGTCATATGACAGGAAGGGGTCCCACTCACACGCAGCGAATGACCTCAAAACAGTAGCACATGCAAGGTGAAGCACTAGATGAGTCATTGCGAAAGAGGAAATTGTTCATAGATTCACAAACGGGTTTGTCCTGCTGGTGTGAATGAAGTGAGGAGACCCTTATATTTTCCACCACGCTGCAGATTGAGTTCTTGTCACGATGCAGATTGTTGCCCCGGTTCTGGTTTTGTTTGCTCATGACCTGTCTGAGGAGAATGGTTATCAGACGGAATGTCACAGTTTTGTATCACAAATTGCTTTTTGTGGTTTCGTGCCACATCGAGATAAAATCAGGTGTCGTGACCACAGACAGACAGCCGATAAGCAATATTTCAATGCAGTTCATTCATGCCTCTTCTACGACTGCTTTATCTAAGCTATGGACGGTGGTGGAACTTTGCATTGCGTCTTGACGATGAGGGTGGGGAACCAGGTTCAAATCCTGGTTGCAGCATCCTGCCTGGAAACTAAACCAAGTCCATAGTGCAGGATGCAATGGCTTGTTGTGTCATCTCATCTAACTTAACTCTCTAAATTAACTCGGAAAAAAAGTGTTAAGTTCTGTCATGAAATAACATAGTAATGCACAGTAAAAATCAAATGTTTTGTTTTATCATAAGCTGTTTTCGCGATTATCAAAATAAAAAGAGCATCTGAAAGCAGTTCAATTATGACTAACAAGCTGATGTATTTACTCTGTAATAAACTTACCCTATTGTGGATACAGTTAAAAAAAAAAAAGTCTGACATAATTTGCTTAAATTTAATATAGGTTGAAATAACAGCAGTATTTGCATTTGTGAACCATTATATCATCAATGGATATTTTTATTTGGGTATCTGAAACATCTTTCTTCATTCATCTGCAAATTTTTCATGGAAATTTCTTGTTGGCTTTTTTCATCATGAATGCTTCTAACATGCAACGTTGCAAGTTCTCCCTTGCGTCTACACATGGCACAGTGTTCATAGCAGTAAACACGTGGACATGTTAGCTGCATCATACTTCAACTTGCCACCAGATGACTTGCTAGAGTTTTGTATGGAAACCAGTACTTTGTATTTCACTTTTAAGTTACAAAACTACAGCATCACTTCTTTGACCTGTGAAATGGTTACTTGTCCATATTTTGCCATACATATTTGAGTATCTCTGGTATTTCTTCTGTGTGACAGAATACACCTGTATATAATGTCCTCCCTGTCCTTAAAACCTTATGACTGTGTCTGACTGTTCCCTGCTGGTCAGTCAAAGAATGGAGCTTACCTTCACACTTCCCAGGTTCAAAATAATTAGTAAATACAAATAATTCAACCAAGGCAACAATAAACTAATTACTATAGTTATAAGAGTCCGTTGCTTTTCTTTCCCTGCATTTTTTTCAGTTTTGAATGGCAAAGTCAGTGAACTGCACATGTTTTGGGATAAAACACAACAAAAGCTAAATGATGTCAGTTTGGACACACTCAAAAACATTGTTCCTATGTCAAATGTGATAGAATTGAAACAAAAAAAGGAGACTAACCTTACCAGGCATCTTTTCTCTGTGTAGGTAAATCATTACACCGGGTGCGCATTATGCTAGGTGCGCGTTATACGCAGCTTTTATTTTGAAACATTTCCAATTATGTAAATATTCAATGGAATGTGCTTCATGAAATCTGAGAAAAAGAAAACAACAGGACTTAAATGAATAAAAAGAAAGAAAGGTGCCCACTATTTTTCGTAACTTATACACATCACATTTCTTACCAAATTGAATTGTACAATATAAATATTTTTTGCATAATAGATGAATATCTAACTTAAGTATTTTTCAATTTCAACCAGTTTTTAATATTACAATAGTATTTTTTATTATTCTATCATGCTTTGTAATTGTGATACATAATAACTACTATAACTACTTCAATGAAAAGAGATTCACAGCTCGACTGCTGTTGTTTGGACAATACATATCTTCAGTTGCTGTACTTCAATGAAAAGAGATTCTAACCATAAGGTGTGAAAAGAAGTCAGTTACCTTGAACCTGAAATGTTGATGTTTAGATCTTGGATAAGGGTCATTGCATCATGGCTGCAACTTTCACACAGTAGAGGGGGGCTCTGATTGAGCAAAGGCTTGTGTTTTTTTTGTTGTTTTTTTTTCAAAAAAAGACATTTATGAAAAAATAAAAAAAAGGTTTTGCCTTGGAGAGGGGTGGCGTTTGTGTTTTTGTTATGAGCAACAACTTTCGACAGCAGACTTCCAGCGGAAGGACCATTCGATATGCCTGTGGCGCCCCCCGGCGGTCAGACACGGTCAGTACAGAAAGAAGGCATGCCGACTGAAACAGCTGGTAGGAGAGGTCGTCTCCGTCATGGTCTCCCTGATCACCGCCTCAGGCACACAGCTGTTTTCTCTCCGCGCAGAAACGACGGTCTGCTGCCTCCTGAGTTTCTACACACCATGACCAGGCCAGCTGTGCCGCTGACTCCCCGCTAACCGGCCTCGAAGATGCTCAATGCCCGCTGCTCGGTGGTAGAATATGGCGGAGTCGGATGGTGGAGATTTTGCTCCGAAGCAGTCACAGAGCAGGTGAGTGGAAGCCAGAGCTGATGGAAGCGGTGTTGAGTGGCGGCGCTCGGTGTTTTCCTCGCCGGGAGGTTTTGTCCGACCCCAGCTCGTCGGCTCGGCGGGGGTCGGGGTTTTGCGGCGAGCTGCTGCGGGGTTTTATTCCAGGAAACACCGAGGCGTTGCCGAGGCCTCCGGGCGGTCACAACCTGCGCTTTCTGTGGATGAGCAAGTAAAAGTGGGATTTAATTGACTGTGCAGACACACCTCGGTGCAATGCTCCAGTGGACTGACATCTTTATGGAGGCGTTTCTAATTGCAAGGCCCAGTTGTATCACTTCCTGCAGGAACAGGTGAAACCACCACTGTAAATAAATACATTAGAAAAGTGTGCAGACGGATTATTTAACCTCGAAAGAAATTCGAAAACATGCTGGAAGACTGTTTCCCCGCGTGCCTTCAACAAGGGTTTAGTTTTTAAATTTGAATAAATTTCTTATGAGGAATCATGTTAAATAAGTGAAGGTAATTTAATGAATGCCACAAGACCTAATTAAAAACTATATAACTATTCTATGATATCGAACAATGACTGTGGTAAATAGAATCCCCTGAGTGATAGGGAATTGGAACAGCCACACCCCCAACATTAGTACTAGACACTTGCTAATGTGGAGGTACTTCATTACTTATTAACTCGAGCAACTCCATTATTTCTCAAAATGTTCCCTTTCAGTTTGACTCGTCTCAATGTGCACATGCATCCATATCCTTGAAGTGTAGCCGTGACACATTAGCTGTGCTATTAGGTCATGGAATTATTCTAGTCTATTTGAGATACCCGACCACCATTTAAAGCAGATATTCTGAAATGTATGACCTCCTGCTCCTGTCTCGGGTTTGACAGAACATTCAAGTACTGTTTGTGGAAATAACTGAACGTCAGGAGCATAAACAGACTGTTGCAACTACATATAATATGGACACATTAGTAGATGCTTATTTTGCCTATTTTCAACATTAATCACACATTTTTATGAAGCTTTTTCTGGGCACTTATTTTTTTTTTGTCATTTTGTCAATCACCTCATCTGCTTGCCTATTCTGATCACTGCTTCTCCAGGCGCTGACTATTGAGCAACAGGCCCTGTGGTAAATGAAAGACTTTAGTTTTTCACCTCACAAACCTACTATCTGGTGTTTGCTTTGCAAGCACTCATTTGCACTCAACTGTAAAGGCGTATGATAGTAGCGCAGTTAAAAAAATAAAATAAAATAGCATGCAAAGGGAAGCCCTAGGTTATGAATTAAAAAAAAAACTTTAACATGAAGGTTGAATTTTGTTAGTACATCACAATGGATTTCAAATAAAACAAGATGTGTATGTTATTCCGCTTTCTGAACATAAGCTTCATGTTAGGCAAACTTAGTTGTCGGCTTCTTGCGATAAAAAGCATGTAAGTTGTGAAAGAGAGTTTATGGTCGGCTTTCATAGATTTGCAGCGCTGCAAAGAGAGGATTTAGCAAAGCAATATAAGATTTTCAGACAGATGTGCCCTATATTTAGTTTACTTCTTTCCATTATAACATAACTTGTGTGTGTGTGTGTGGGTGTGGGTGAGTTATTGTAGCCTTTCTATTTACAACAAAATCAGCTCTAATCACACCAGTAAAACAATGGAAGAGTGAGCAAGCAATTACTGTAGGTGGCTTTTCTTCAGTGTCACTAGAAATAGAGTACGGCACAAAGGGGAGATGTGAGGCAAATGCTTCAAAGAAAGCTTTATAAAAAAAATAAAAAAAAAAGGTACATATTATTTGTGTATTTATTTAGTTGTTGTGAGGAGATTGGCTTGATAAAATCTCTTTCTCACTTCCTGGAAACTCATGGATATAATGAGGAGCAGTTAACATGGAGAGACAAGCCCCTACATCGCATACACCATCACCTGATAGAGGAAGTGGCTGATATCAAGAAGACCTACCGATGGCTAGAAAACGCTGGACTGACAGACAATCATGGCGGAACAGGCACTGAGCACAGGGGCCATAGAGGCGAGGGCCTAATCCAAGCTCGGAGAGTGATTACATAGTAGATTGGACCCGAGGTGCGTGCTGTGCAGCGATGCCCCAGAGGCAGTCCAGCATGGAGTAGCAGAGTGTAAGATGGATCGGCGAACATGGAGAGACACAACCAAGTGGCTGACATAGTGTACAGAGAACAACGGGGCAAAGATCCAGTGGGACTTCCGCTATCGGAGTCATTGAGAAACAGCTGCTGGATAACCAGCTGGACATTGTGGGGGTTGACAGACAACAGAAGAGGGCAACTGTGATTGCACATGTGTGCCCAAGTTCGTGAAATCCATATTGCAGTGTGCCAGGTGGTGAAATTCTATGTCTGCTAATATTGTACAGTCTGTGGAAGCCATTGGGTAGTAGAAGTGATCGCTGATTGCATAGTTAGTCCACTGTTTTTAACCGGGCTCTCTTCTCGCTTGGCTTTTTGTTTTTTCTTTATTATTCTTTTTTACTGTCGATAAACATTACACTGGGAAGGCAAGACATTTACATTCAATAAAGTGATAAGGAACATTTCCCTGATTTATTGTCACAGCAAAGAATAATCAAGCCATACTTTTCCACCAAATTATGTTTGGAAAAACTTTAGATCATTTCACAATTCCACCAATAAAAAAGGATAAACTTAATTCAGTTATGGCATAATAATTTGAATGAGAGACGGAGTGGTCTCATCAAAAGTGAGATTGAAGGGAGATAAAGAAGAATTAAAATGGCTGCCGCTTCTTTGTACAGCGATTTTGGGTCGGCCCTTAACTAATATTAAATGGTATTGAAAAAGACGTTACATCACTGAGCCACGGATTGACGGATGCAGTTTTAGTGGACTTTCAGTTAGGGAGGAGATGGCGTCATGGAATTAAAGAGCTGGAACTTGGACTTCTAATTACATCAAGATGTATATTCGACACTATTCCAGGTGTCCAGAGTGTCGCAATATGAATAGAGAGGTTTTTGTTTGGAAGGTTTTTTCAACATATTGTCAAAGTAGATCTGACACTGGTGTGATAATGGTGTGCATTAATAAAGCATCTCATCAGATGGCAGAGTGTAAAGCCCTCCACGCACCATTTTCGGCCATCGCTGATGAAAGATTGCGATCGTAGGAAAGTCGTCGTGAAGTGTTTGGTCGCGGCTCTAATCAGTGGCCGTACCGTCGCACTGTGTGCCCGGGTCAAGGATGGCCAATGTCGTGGTCGTGAGCCTGTGATCGTAGCGCTAATGCGACCTGTTTGTTTACATGGAGTGTGTTTTGTTGGAAAATGAAAGTCCATAAAGGTAGGTGCTCATGTAAAATGTTAAATTACCATCCAGGTAATAGGTAAGATTTTTAAGGTTGTTGTGTGTGTGTAAGGCTTAAGGAAGAAGCCAAACCAGCCTCACAGTATTGAACCTGAAACAGGACTTGAAGTGTACAGGTGTGAAGGTTAAGCTGCTATGAATGCTTCTGAGGACAACATCCTATTGTTATCCTCCAGCCTCAGTCCTGGTTCAAACTCTCAAGCAGCTTTGAATTGAATCTTTGAGTTTTGCCATTGATCAGGAGCTTATTATAAACATTATAAAAGATTGAATTGCAGAGAGCATTTAGGGCGATATTCCAAACAAACACAACAAGAAAATCTTTTGCATTTACCTACAGACCTAACAAAGTGTTTGAAAATGAGTGGCAAAAAGTCTCATGTAGCCTTTCTGCTCCCTCCTCCTCACTTCTCTGTTAGATAAAATATGAATGAAAAGTATACTAATAATCATTACAACAAAAATTAAAAGTTCATTGGAGTTGTTGTATTTTCATTTGCTCTGATCTGTGTAAGTCAACCTTCTCATTTCCATCTAGGTCTCAGAATCTCCTGACCTCTGTATCTTGACATACTTTATACTAATGATAACAGATTTCTGGTCTACATTCCTGTAAAAGAAGTACAATTGAGTGGTTTAATTGCTGGATGACAAGAGCTCAACAATTTAGATTTAAGTCACTTTAAAAACTGTTGACTTCTAAGCTCTTTTACCTCCGTTGTGTTTTAATAAAGTTCAACTCATATTTTTGCCTCTTGGTTGCATCTACATCTTCAAATTCCAATCCAACAGTGGTTTATTTGTTTTGCTCTGCAGGTTGAAAAGGAGGTTTGGTGTCTTTGAAGGTAACACATTACCAAATTGGTGTTATATTAAGTGGTTTCTGAAGTTCATGGAAACATGTAGTGTTGTAGGATAATACATGTCCACATAGGGCTTAATGCTCTATTGTTTCTACCTTCATCATATTTCCATTTGATATCCTCTGACCTTATTTCTGCTTGGTATTAAAGTGTGATTTGAATTTGGAAATTGTTTGATTTGAGCAATGGGATCATCCCTTTTCATGCACATCTGGTGCCTGGATACATTTGTGGTATTTGTAATCTGCCTTGAGTGTCATTGGTTGTCATTCGTTTGGTCTGGTCCAACAACACAGGGCAGTAGAGGACAGGCTTCCAGAAAGTAACACAGGAGATGCTGTATGACTGATCTTTACTTTCTATTTCTATTTGTTTTTTAAGGTTTGATGTTGCTATTGTCTCTTCAGATTCCGTCTCTGACTTAGACAGTGGGCCTTTCCATGCCCACATGTTGTTGTCTGTCCTGGAAATTTTCATTTTCCCTCTTTGTTGTGATCTTGTCTCCTGCTGCTGTAGTCGGGCTTAAAATTGAGAAATGTATATCTCCTTTCTTTAGCCTCATTCAGTTTGCAAACACTTTCTCACTAATGCAAAGACGTTGTATACTTCGGAGTACATTTCCTGCGGGCTGACTGCAGAAGATTAGATTAACTTTCCATCACAGAAATGCTTTCAACACACACATAGCCACATATTTTTAGGCTTTGCAACACTTTCACTGAGCAGGTGCTTCTTGAAACACTGACTCTGGGGGAAAAAAAAAAACAGTTTAATGGAGAATTTGAGTTCTACAGAAAATGTGACTTTTATTCAGAAAGGGGAGAAATGTCTGATTGTGATGAGTTTTTCTTTCTCCTTCTCGTTTCAGTATGGCTAACAAGAATAGCACCCTGCGCTGTACTTTCTCTGCTGCGAGCCACAGTGCCACCCTCCTCCAGGGCTTGTCCGTCCTGCGGGATCAGGGCCAACTCCTCGACGTTGTGCTGGCCATCAATGAAGAGCACTTCCAGGTCCATAAAGCAGTGCTGGCCGCCTGTAGTGATTATTTCAGGTTAGTCTGCAGAGCATGAGGCCATGAGCAGTTTAAACTGATGCTTGTATGCAGAACAACAACGTTGCATCAGTGATATGACTGTAAATACATGTGAAATGTTGGGTTTTCCTGGAGTAGATTATTGGATGTCAAGTAGGGGGATTTTTATTTTCCAATTACGACCGAGTGAAGCAAAAAAGCATTTTGTAGCCAAGATCACTACGTTAAATTGATATATTTACCTTTTTTTTTTAACGTTTCTTTTCTTCTGCCGGAAGAAATGATGTGTTAACTACAATTATCAAAAGAGATTAAACCTAGTGTCTATTTGGTATTAACGAATAGTCTGCAATTCTAAGTTATGCTCTAGCCCATCAATATGGACTGGCATAACAACAAAAAAGTCACAATACCTGATAAGACAAAAGCTTCATTTTGAAAGGAGCATTTTCTATGATTATTATTGTTATAATTCTTATTTCATAGTTGTAAGCTGATAACATGCCATATATTGGCAGCTAAATATTTGTAACTCAAAATTTATCCAATTTTGTCCCAATTCAAGTGTTTCAGTTCATCTGCCCTGACCTCAAGGCCTTAAACCAACAATTATGCAGAAAGAGAAAACAATATTAATGCCAAAGTAAAGCTCAGACTTGGATTTGCAGGGTCACACAAAATCCAAATGCAGGTATTGTATTTGTCCTGCATTTAGAGGAGTTGAAATATAAGACATTGTGTTGTTTTCTCACTTGTTCTTGTTTTTCAGAGCAATGTTTACCGGAGGCATGAGGGAGTCGAATCAAAATACCATTGAGCTGAAAGGCTTGTCTGCCAGAGGCCTGAAACATATTATTGACTTTGCCTACAGCGCAGAAGTGACTTTAGACCTGGACTGTATTCAGGACGTCCTGGGAGCTGCTGTGTTCCTCCAGATGGTGCCCGTCGTGGAGCTCTGTGAGGAGTTCCTCAAATCGGCAATGAGCGTAGAGACGTGTCTGCACATTGGGCAGATGGCCACCACCTTCAGCTTGTCTTCCCTTAAAGAGTCAGTGGATGCCTTCACCTTTAGTCACTTCCTCCAGATTGCGGAGGAGGAGGACTTTCTGCACATTCCCATGGAGCGCCTCACTTTCTTCCTTCAGAGCAACAAGCTGAAGAACTGCAGTGAGATTGACCTCTTCCACGCCGCCATCCGGTGGCTCCAGTACGACGAGTCCCGCCGGGCTCAAGCCAGCAGTGTCCTCTGCCATGTGCGCTTCCCGCTCATGCGCTCCTCTGAGCTAGTGGACAGCGTTCAGAGGGTGGACATCATGGTGGAGGACGTGCTGTGCCGCCAGTACCTCCTCGAGGCCTTCAACTACCAGATCCTTCCATTCCGACAGCATGAAATGCAGTCCTCGCGTACGCTCATCCGTTCCGATGTCATGTCGCTCATCACCTTCGGTGGGACGCCGTACACCGACAATGACCGCACAGTCAGCTCAAAGGTGTACTATCTCCCCGACATTACCTCCCGCCAATTCAAAGAACTGACCGAGATGGAGGCCGGGTGCAGTCATGCTTGTGTCGCCGTTCTTGATAACTTTGTTTACATCGTTGGCGGACAGCACTTGCAGTACCGCAGTGGCGAGGGTGCGATCGACGGCTGTTTCCGCTACGACCCGCACCTGAGCCAGTGGCTCCGCATGCGACCCATGCAGGAGGCTCGCATCCAGTTTCAGCTCAACATCCTGCATGGATTGTTATATGCGACAGGGGGGCGCAACCGATCTGGCAGCCTGTCATCTGTGGAGTGCTACTGCCCAAAGAAGAACGAGTGGTCCTACGTGGAGCCCTTAAAGCGCAGAATATGGGGCCATGCAGGATCTCACTGCGGCGACAAGTTGTACGTCTCAGGAGGTTATGGCATCTCGTTAGACGACAAGAAAACGCTCCACTGCTATGACCCAGCTTCAAACCAATGGGACTACAAAGCTCCTATGAACCATCCCAGAGTGCTGCACGCCATGATCGGAACCAGTGATCGGGTTTATGCCCTGGGTGGCCGCATGGACCACGTGGACCGCTGTTTTAATGTGCTGGCGGTAGAGTATTACATTCCAGAGAGCGATCAGTGGACCACTGTCAGTCCCATGAGAGCAGGGCAGTCTGAGGTGGGCTGCTGCATGCTCGACAAGAAGATCTATGTTGTCGGGGGTTACAACTGGCACCTGAACAACGTAACAAGCATCATTCAGGTGTACAACACAGAGACTGATGAGTGGGAGAGGGATTTGCACTTTCCAGAATCCTTTGCCGGCATTGCATGTACTCCAATTATACTTCCACAAAACACCACTCAACGCTGAACACCTGACCTGTGACTGTGAAAATGTTGTTCCATGTGTTTTTTGTTGTTTTTTTGCAAGCTGTCGAGTCACTAAAAGTTTTTAGCGTTAAATAAACTTATGTATTTATGGAAAGAAATGACTTGAGAAATGACCTGCAAAAAAAGGGAGATCACATAAAACCCTTTTTTGTCATATTGGCAGAAATATTCATTTGGACCTCTTGCAATGGGTGTTTTTAAAGGTTTTCTTCTGTGTACATTTAATAAGAATTCAGCTGTTGGGTTACATTTATCAACACAAGATGGTGTTTTAAAAGTACAAATGTTGCACTACGATTCTGTTTTGATAAATTTGATGTTCTTTTCGTAGGATTACTGCACATGTCCATTTGGATAATAAATTATCAATGGGGATTTCAGTGGGCGCGTTCTCTAGCACTAGTATTATCCAAATGAACACTTTTTTTCCCCCTTTTAAATATTATTGATTGTGTGATTAGTTGTTTCATAAATAAAGGCTTTGTTTGTGTCCTTTTAGTTTGTCCTATCATTTAATCTGAGGGGTAGTGTTCTTTTTTTTCCCCCAAAGTAATTTTTTATTATTGGATATTTTTATCACACTGTTGGGATATTCTTTTTGTTTTGTTTTCTTTATTCAAATAAGTGAGATGAGACAGGGCTGTCCTAGAGCAGGGGTGCCCAACCCCGGTCCTCGAGGGCCCCTGTCCTGCATGTTTTAGTTCATACCTGAATCTAATGATGATGTCATCACCAAGGTTGTGAAAAGGCCCAATAACGAGCCCCTCATTGCAATCAGGTGTGTTGCAACTGGGAGAGAGCTAAAACATGCAGGACAGGGGCCCTCGAGGACCGAGGTTGGACACCCCCTGTCCTCGAGGCTTGAACTGTGTTTGCGTAATAAGAAAGACGGGGTTCGAACCTCACTACTCCCATATTTCATCAGTGGTCGTTATTTTACTGGGAAACCCTGGAAGGGAGCAGCCAAGACAATCGTTCAGTTCAGTTACTTGAGATGAGTGTGACATTTCATTTTTACGTTTGTCACAGAATTACTATACAGACCTCATATCAAAATATAGTAACGATTGCACAAACATGAGCATAAGATGTGTTGAAGCAGCTTTAAAATTCTGTGTGAAAGTGTTAATATTTTGAAAGGTTTGACTGCCCTGATATATCCTCAGCTGACGACCGTGCCGTCACACTGACACTCAACAGAACAAACCGGTGTCGACCTCTTAATGGCAGCTACATAAATACTTCATGTGTGTCTACTAGAACATCAATGTGTACTGCTCTTTTAGTGATGAACAAGCACTACAGCTAACACAGTATCTGATTGGTCCAGAAATTGCAGCTACATCTTGCAGAGGATAAATGTATTTTATGTAATTGCTCCAGTCGTTACAGGATGACACTGATAATGTACTCCACTGTCTGCTTGCTGTGGCTGGAAGCAGCTTGTGTTGTTATGACTGCATTGTTGCACTTTTTGAATCTGTATGAGATTTCTGATGGTATTCAATGTGAATTAAAAAGAGAAAAGCCAGGTCAGGTTTTGAATACCACTGTACAGAGGTGAGGAGCATCTGTTTGGAAATCGCCTCCTGTCTGCCTTAGTGTGTCTTTGTCACGTTCTACCTGTACCTGTAAAAGCACATCATATTGCAGAAATGCAACACAGAGGAAACCACTGTAGTCAAAGGGGAATGTATGCATTTGTGTAGCTTTATGGTCATCCTTTATTAAAGGTGTGTCATCTTTCAAAAAGACTTCTGGTGCTTCTTGTGTGTTTTATTTTAGAGAAAGAGGCTTTGTGTTGCAACTACATACGTAGAGCTGTAGATTTTCCATACATTGTTTTATCATTCAGTTTTTACTAATATGTATATTTATCCATTTTTAAGCACCAAGTGCCATTGTTTTCGTTATCAAATATTCACTGTGCAAGCATTTGACCCCACAAGACCAGTATTGCCCAACCCTGATGTTGAAGTTGGAAAGACATTAGGCCTAGGTCACTACTTTAGGAATTATTTTCCTTTTAACACATGATTGAAATGAGCAGGTTATTATGCATCTGCAGAGTTCAGTGATTAGGTTCAACTGATTCAAAACAAAGGGACATGTACAGCAAATAGACCAGTGTTGCCTTTCTGTGTGGCGTTTGCATGTTTCCTTGTGTCTTTGTGTGTCTCAAGGTACTCTGGGTTCATTGCATAAGGCTAAACGCTATTATTGATCCTTATCAGATCAACCAGTCAGACTAAATTGGCTGTTTGTGGTGTATGTGAATATCTTCCTCTAGGCATTAGCTTGCCATCGTAATATTTGCTTAACCGGGGCAAATCACATTTTCAAATTGAGATGAAAAAAAGAAATTTGACCAGAATATGCATCTTTAGACTTTATTGACACCAGTAAGAAATATTTAATGGAGTGTGATTTTGCATTTAAATCACATCTTTCTCTCACTGAGTGTATAACTTGGGGGAAATTGAGGGAAATTTCTTATTGTTCTTTTAGGGGCTCTGTAAAGACAATAAAATAAGAATGTATAACATCCAGGTGAAATAAGGTTTTTTAGTGCAGTATGATGCCAAATGTACAGAAAGTGAAGAAAGTCTATACTCTTCCTTCATCACTTCTGAATTTAAAATCCAAAAAAGCCTGAGCATCTCTGAGGACTACTGAAGAATACTCTTCAATCACTATCAGTCGACACAACTGACATAGATATTGAACAATATGCAAAGATTAGACGGAATGTTGCAACACAGTATTAGGTTTTGTACAGTATCATAATTGCCTTTACATCTAAAAGTTGCAGAATGTTAAGAGTTTATCATGGGCAAGGTCTGAAATCGATGGCGCTCACTTTCATTACGTTCACTTAGAAAATGCAATCAACAACATGCCTGAAAAGAAACATGTCAATGGGGGCATGCTGTTGCTCCCTGTGGATGAACTGACTGAGCAACTTGCGTGACAATCGCCTCTATCGGTGTGTGAATGTCTGTGTGAATGGGTAAATGTGACTAAGATTTGTAAAGCACTTTGGGAGTTGTTAAATCAGTGGAAATACCATTATACAAGTGAACTTATTGAATGCAGCCCACCTCTATCATGCATGTTTGCTGGTTTGACTTGATTTTTTTTCTTATTATGTTCACATTATTGTCTTCTTTTTTTTCCAAACGTTATGGATAGACTTTATTGAAGTATCAACCATTTATGGCATAGTTGTCAAACTCTGGTCTGCGGGCCAAATTTGGCCAGGAGTGTAATTATATTTGAAAGCAATACCAAATGACAACTAGAGCTGCCCTGCAGGTATTATACAGTGCATGTACCACTAATACTTCAAATCACAAGTGCACGTTCATTAATGGATATTATCATTAGTTAAATGGTTTATTATTTTGCTTTTAAATGTATTATTATCCTGTAGTAAAAAGCTACTGCTGAAATGTAAATCAGCAGGCTGCAAATCAAAAAAGAGGGATACAATTTCGATTAGAATTTCTTTTTAAAGAAATGAATGCCATTGATGTGGGTTTGATGGGTTTTTTTTTAATCAAATTGTGCATGTGTGCAAAATTTATTTATATATTGTATAGTATTAGGCTTTGCTCGTTCCATATTCAATGTTTAAGCAAAACTTTTTTGGGTCCATATAAAAAGGTTCGTTGTTCTATCTATTTTTTCCAATAAATATCAATGTTGGCCCGCGACTTTACCCAAGTTTTACATTTTGGCCCACTGTGTATTTGGATCTACGGCACGCAGCCTCCCTAGCGGTGGATCTGGTCCGGCGTGAAACCCGCCTCGCCTCAAACTCCAGCAACAGCTGTAGCGAGAGGAGGCAACAACATCAATAGACACGCGCCGAGCCGACCGTGCGTGATGACGCCACCGCGAGGCCCTGGCGTGTCGCGTAGCGTAACATTCCATTGAGAAGAAGAGGGAAAGATGGCGTCCTCTAACAATCCTCGCAAATTTAGCGAAAAAATCGCTTTGCATAATCAGAAGCAGGCGGAGGAGACCGCGGCGTTCGAAGAGGTGATGAAGGACCTGAACATCACCAGAGCGGCGCGGGTAAGACCCCCGCCTCCCGGGGCTGTTTACGTTGTGTTGCATTGCTGTTTTGGCAGCAGCCGTCCACTGCGGAGATAAATCTGGACGTCGGGATGCCAAGTCGCCAAAGTTCACGTTACCGTCCCGAGCCGCATCAGCGCGGCACGCGGCGAGCGGAGTCCCGCTGCGCCGCTCCGGACGCGGCGGGCTCCGGTAGAAGCAGCCGCGGGGTGCGCAGCCTCGAGCGGCTCGGAGGGCTCGCTGGAGCCGTGAATAATGTGCACCTGTTCCAGTTTGGCTGCTCGAGCTGGTTCTCTGTCTGCTGATGGTTAACAAACCGTCTGCCGGAGAAAAAGCAAAACAACCCACCGTGTTTTGACGTTATCAAAGTAAACTGGAGGAAATGTGACCGTAGCGGTGCTGGCTGGAGCAGCTCTGGTCAGCCTGCCAGATGTTAAACAGCTGGGATTTATTTTTTTATTTTACCTTCAAGACGAAGCAATACTGGCACAAACTGTTGTTATCGCGATAATTATTCTTCTCGAATTATTGTGGCACATTTCTATTTTTATTTTGAATTTTTTGCCTTCACAACGATATGCCTGTGTTTCTAATCTGAGGTTACTCGAAAATAAACGCCCAGATGCCATTATGACATTTTGTTTATTTTTCTTGGTGCGTATTTTCCATTTCCAGTGTAATTTGATAAACGCTATTGTGACAAAAGTTTATTTCATGCGTGACAAAAAAAACATGCAACTGCGCACTCATGTTTTTATTAAACAAAAATGTGGTCACGACAATTCCATTCTATTTAAATTTATCCTCTCTTCATCACTTTAATTGACAGAAATAACTTGATTTTCCAAAGCATATCTTTTTTTTCACGTGTATAGAACCTGTGCAGCTTTTGTTTTTAAAATGTTATAAAATTAAGCAGTGAATGATTGATATTGAACTACAACTTACAACCAACTTTAAGTCATTAAGAGCTTATTTGGCAATTCACATCTGGAAAGGCTGGTTTTGAGTTTGTATTATCTTCTTTATATGAAATGGTAATCTCCTTTCAGGTGTACTCTTGCACCTTTTTACATGTAATTAGCTTAATTTTTTTAGAAGATATATTGGTATTGATATATTATTCAGAAAAAAAATACAAAAATAATCCTAAATAATCAATTTTCCTTGACTATACATTTTCACTTATAATAATAAATAAAAAAAATGCTGCAGTCCTCTAAACAGAATAAAATCTGACCTAGACAAATGTTGAGATTTTTTGGGGTTGATTTCACTACTGACAAGTAGTTTTTTGGAATTACAAAACAAAAACATACTACTTTGTAAAATGTGCAAATTTGTAGACGTTATCTTGTTGTCTTAGTGAACTCTGAATAGCTTTGGGTCTGCAGTTACCGGTGGAACAAAAGCAATATAAAGACAACAACTTCAGGCCAAGCCTGACATTTTCCACTGCTTGCTGACATTTTAAAAACTAGTCAGTAATCAATGGATTAATTTAAGGTAAAGGGCCTTTAAGAATCCAAATAAAAATGCTCATTACACTGTTTCCCGACTTTAGTTGCCTTGTTTCGTCTTTGGCAACCAGAAAAGTCTGCACCAAATAAATTGTTTATAGCAAAAATAAAACTACTTAAAATAGCTGCTTATTTTCCTGATGATGAGCTAATCAATGAATCAACTAATAGTTTGGGCTCTGTTGACCACAAAGTAAGGACTGTCTTGTTGACGGGAAACATTTGAGCTAATTGTTGGTCCGTTTTCTGGAAACGGTGCAAACTCACTATGCCACATCAGTGTAACTCCAAACTGTGCTAATATTTAATGTGAGGGAAGAGAATAATTACATTAATTGCTCGGTTTTATGGTCTCTACCTGATTTCTTTGTGTTACCACCCACACATCAATCCATTGCACGAGTTCTGATCACCATTCATCCAAGTTCAGTTCATCTTTGGTATCAGAGGTTGTCCACCACCATGTTTCTCCGTAACATACATGACTTTTGTGTCTGATCTTTGTATTGAGACATGCAGTTTATGTAATGGCTCGGTTTGTTACATGGAAAGTCTGACTGTAATTACACCAGCTGTCCATCAGGTGTCATTCACACCAGCTGATGTGATTTGAATTTGCTGTGAAACATTGTCTGCCTCCTGATTATTTATGAAACATCTGCCTGTGTCACCGTGTTTCATCTGTCAATTAATAGATTCATTAATCTCTCACGTCACCTCCTGTGGATCCACATGCATCATTCATCCTCAGCACCTCTTTTTCTTTTTTCTTTTTTTTTTTGTGAATCGGATCAATCATTCACTCATGCTTTCATGCAATTTTACTTTGCACAGTTGCAGTTACAGAAGACCCAGTATTTGCAACTAGGGCAGAATCGTGGACAGTACTATGGAGGCTCACTGCCCAATGTCAATCAGATTGGAAATGGCAACATTGACCTGCCTTTTCAGGTGAGCCCTTAGCCTCTCTTGGCTGGTAAATCGATGGTTTGTTCTAGTCCAGTATACTTTTCTCAGTTGTTGGTGCTAACATTGGGCATATAAAGGTGGCGGCTACTGCAGTGTTTGGTGAAAGATTGGTTCAAAAGAGTTAATTCCTTCAAAAAAAAAAAAAAAAAAAAAAAGCTATTTGAGAAAGTCTGCAGGCGTTCTGTTGGCTGTAAAGGCAGTAAAACATAGGTTTCATCACGTTTCCAGAGTGAAAGGAGAAGTTGTGTACTAAAAGCTATAGTAGTTTTTTACCCTGCAGTGAAATTTGGTTTCTAAATTTTAAAGTACACCATTGCTTGTCATGGCTTTCCATCTTTAAATACATTTGCCAACTCAAGCATCAGTATGGGGGGGCCCATGGCTTGACTCATTTTTAAAATGAACACATTGTGCACCGCTAGTGTTGAAGTTGTAGGCAGACTGTGCATTTTTCTGGCCTCATTCACTTGGTGTGTTCACCCTAGAACTCGGTGCTGGATACCAGTCGGACAACCAGGCACCACGGGTTGGTGGAGCGCGTTTACCGTGACCGGAACCGCATCACATCTCCTCATCGTCGGCCGCTTTCAGTCGACAAACACGGACGTCAAATATCCTTTCAGCTGCAGCTCGTGGTGATGAGGACGCCTCGATTTTGCTACTGCTCTGGTCTGATTTCAAGTCAAAGTCTTGATTTGAATCTGCTTCCAGAGCTGCTTTGTTACAGCGGACTGGACTTTCTGTCTCTCACCCTGGTTTTTACAATAATAACAAATTTGTAGTGTTCACATGAGCCATTTTCCAAAAAATATTCAGTGTTTGTCTGGCGTGCCACTCCTTGCCTAATGTTGCCAGTAAAAGATATTTTCATCCCTATTTCCGTTATAGATGGCCCACATGGCGGTGCAGTGGTTAGCACTCTCACCTCAGAGAGAGAATGTTTTGGCTTTGGGTCCAGAGTCTCGTCCTGTACATGTGTGGGTTTTTTCTAAGTACCCCTGGTTCCTCCACACAGACCAAAGACATGCGTTTGAGCCTCACTGGTGACCCTAGAATGCCCCTAGGCGTGATTACCTGTCTGTAACTTCCCTGTGATGCACTAGTGAGCTGTTTTGGTGCAAATTGCAGAGGGATAGGTGGAAAGATTAATGATAAACTAAAAGACAGCAACAAGCATTAAAGTTATCAGCTTCTTTCATTTTTCAAACATTTTGTGAACAGCAACAATTGTTTGCGTCGCATTGTGTCGACACTTACGGGCCACCATAGTCTACGGTCGACTGCAAAATCTGTGATCCTCTTTCGAGAAACCACGTGTGAATTCTCCCAAATGTGTTGTTGCAAATCGCAAGGCATCTTTGGGGCAAATAGTTTTAAAGAGTGTCATGATTAAAAGTGTGCCCTCACCACACGTTTGCCTTAAAACTGTGGCGTCAAACATCTTTATTTGTATAGTGCTCAAACAACTTTGTTATCTAAAGATGCTTTTACAGAGAAAAACCCAGCAAATCCACCTGAGCAAGCTGACGGCAGAAAGGGAGAAAACTACCTTTTAGCTGGAAGAAACTTGCAGAACCAGTGTCAGAGGTGGCGGCTTTCTGCTGTTAGAGGATAGAAAAGGAGAAAAGGACAGAGAGCGACAA
Organism: Lipophrys pholis; assembly: GCF_963383615.2. Taxonomy (NCBI): domain Eukaryota; kingdom Metazoa; phylum Chordata; class Actinopteri; order Blenniiformes; family Blenniidae; genus Lipophrys; species Lipophrys pholis. The sequence continues at coordinate 21,699,518 of NC_137640.1, read as the reverse complement.
GATGTGTCATAAATCCTCTCGCTGCTGAAAACACATTAAAAACTATTTTCCAACAAAAGTAGCTGCTAACAAAGATAATTCCATGTTTCAGTAGGGATGAACAGAACAGAGCAGCACAAGGCGGCATTTCACATAGTTCTAAAAAAGTGAAAACGAACAACCTAATTGCTCACAAACGGTAGCAAGAAAGCCATTCTGCGATGGTGAGTTTATGGAAACATGCATGTTGAAAACTACAGAAATCGTACAAATTAACAGTGAATCACTGCGATAGAAAGGACTTCAATAGCATTTTCTAATTGCATTTTAAATACTTTTCATAATGAGGTTTTTGTAAAAAAAACAATAATTAATTAACTTGAATTGTTATTACTTTTAAAGTTAAGCTTATTATTAATATTATTATTATTGTTATTATTTGTATACAGTTCTTCAATATGACTGTGTGCTGCTGACTGTAGAGAGAAGCCGAAGTTAGATGGAGGAAGCTGGTGTGTGATTTAGTGATCTAAGTAAGGATGTCCTGGGAACTGCTGAGACCAGAATATGGGCGAAGAACAATTTCTCTGCTTTCTCGTCTTTTTAAATTTTTCAGAATATGATACATTTTTTCAGGGTTGTAATTAGGGAGTACACCCCTAAGCTGCATGGGATAAGAATAAAAGGGTCAATCCTACGCTTGTTGGATGTATCAGGTGCTGTATGAAAATGAAGCTTATCTCAAATCTAGGCTTTATCCTTTCTGCTTTATGAGCCTTGACTAAATTCACATTGACAGCTGTCCTTACAGCTCAGTTTACCTCTCCCCACCACCAGACACTAGCTGGAGAAGGTAAGCCACATCCCTTTTTCTACCTGCCAAAATAATTACTAGGACATACTACCAGACACAGCCCACTTCAAAAAACTGCTGCTACTAAATTTCAAATCTTCAAACAAAGGCCACATATTGGCCAGCGGTGGCAAATAAAGGTCAGTAATGTAACCTGGTGCTTGTTAGATGTGAAACTCTTCAAGTGGCTCTCTACCAGTATTTGGCAGTGAATTTGACGACGTCTCATCTTTCTAACACATCCAGGACAAACTCGGACTCTGCCTTACACCAGAGCGCCATGAATCCCAAGCCCCAGGAGGTGTTTGCAGGGGGATCACAGGAGCTGCAGCCTAAACGAGGTAAAAGGAGATCCAATTACAAAGACACTGAGCTGTTCTTATTTATTAATGTACAATGTGCTGGTGCAGGCGGCAAACCTCGAATAACAGAAGGGTGGATGTCACATGGGAGCAGATCTCCACTGTTGGTGAAATATTTATGGAGTAAATGGATACGGATCTTTAGGAAAGCAGTGTTTCAGCGTGGCGGTGAAGACCAGCCGGCTGTACAGAAGTTGCATCTTCAAATGAAGCCTATTCAGGAAGATCCACAAAGGCGAATCGATAATCGACCGATTGTTCGTTGATTATGTCTTTTTATGTGCGAGTCTCTGATAAAATGGATCCAAGATTAGCTGGCTCCTACTCAGTCTGTCTGGTGGTCACCTTGCTATTTTTAGACCCTCAGGAATCTGGTGCACAGCGCTATATTCTGCATGACTGGCTCAGATATTGATGACTCATTTCTTGCACTGATTTGAATTGTTGTGTATTTTGCTTTAGCAAGCAACTGAGTCTTGCTGTTTCACTAATTAGTACTGCTGCTAACAGTGCCTGGGACGGAGAGCTCAGAGTCAAATGCAGACAAGGATGCACAGAAACAGTTGTGGGATGACAAGAAGGTACTGCTGGGACAGGGAAGGGCTGCAAAGTGTACACTTTCAATGCAAGATGCTCCGCTCACGATCGTATTGTCTCCCCAGGATGATTCTTCCACGTCCAACACATGTGACGTCCCAGGAATCAAGTGAGTGGCAAGCCTTGATTTATGTTCTTTCGTTCTATCTTTCTTTCTTTCTTTCTTTCTTTCTTAGTTTATTTGGAGAGGACAGTGCACATTAACGGACACTCAGTACAGTCACTTTGTGTAAATGTGCCAGATTTAGCCATGGGCTACGTTCACAACAAAGATCAGAAACATGGCTTCTTTTAATGACTCTTAGATACAGTATTATTATAGGATAAAACTAGCATAAGTGTCTTATCAAAGAAAGGAGGAAAAACAGGGTTTCTAACAACTGATCTGAGCTAAAAGGTCCAGCATTTATTTGTAATAATTTAATTTACATTAACACACCGTGCTCCTCTCCTAACCATGCCTTCAAAGAAGTTTTGTTTTTGACAAATCAAACCTTACATTGGGTTAAAACATGTAGCTCCATCCAGCCAGTCAGTGAAGGTGACGTTCACTCAGTCACTGAAGAAGAGCAGCCTGCGTCGATGACCACAAGGCCACGATTGGGTTCATAAAAAAAAAAAAGGGCTCCTTTTTAGAATAGTTGGGTTCTTATGTTGCTGATTAATAAATTAGTTGTTTGGTCAATAAAATCATAAATGTCTTGTTCGATACCAACCAGCTGTTCATACCTCCCAAAAAACAGGGACCAGAAAATACCTACACATATTAAAAGCTGGACTCAAAAATACTATTAACTCAACTCTTTGCTTGAAATACGTTATTGAAGCTGTGTGTAACTATATAAACGGTAGTGTCCAGTGGTCTGATTCACAAGTTTAGTGATCTGTTTTTATCAATAAGTAGTTATTTTAAAGGCTTATTATCTCAGAGGAAATCATGATTATGTGCTGTGGGATTAAGTACATATCCAGTGTCACAGAAAGAGAAATGACAAGATAAACATGTGTTTTTCAGTATATTCCCATCACCGGACCAGGAGTTGAACCCATCTGTGCTCCCAGCTGCGCACAACACCGGTGGTTCACTACCTGATTTAACTAACATCCAGTTCCCTCCTCCGCTGTCGACTCCGCTGGACCCCGAGGACCCCGTGGCCTTCCCCTCCCTCAGCTCCGCTAACAGCACGGGCAGCCTGACCACCAACCTCACCCACCTGGGCATCAGTGCTGCCAGTCACGGTAACGTGCAGCTTCTCCATCACTAATCACTTATCAATCAATCAATCACACAGTCCCGGTGTCCACAAGCCATAATATCGCAAAGAAGGTTTCATATCACTGAAATTGGTGAATTGCCTTGCGAAAGCCAGAATTGAGACTCTTGAGTCGTGTAATTATGCAGCACTTTCTCAGACAAAGCTTAAAAACATGTCGGGAGGGTTCTCTCCACGCCAAAAAGCAAGCAGCCTACAATTAGACGCTCTCCTGTCACCCCCACTAGCGTGAGCACACGCAGTGTTGGCATAAGCGTGCAGTGTGGCTCAGCAGGCTGCTGGCTGCATTCTCAGCCTTCCCAAAGGCTTTGCTGTTTGGGGTTGGCTCAACAGTATCAACTAGTCACTGCCACTCATACTAGATTGCCTGAAGAGTGAAAAACATTAATCATAGATCAACAGTCATCAGCTGCAGGTAGCTTGTGTTTTCATATGCATTTGGCGTCATACAGCTCAGAAGGAAAAGTTAAAACACAACAATAACACACACATGCAGAATAAAACTTAACTGCATTTATTTTTTTATTTTTTTATAAATTTACTTAATAATTGTGGCGACTCTGAGTCGTTAGAGCGAGTCGTCTTCCAGTTCAATGGTGGTCGGTTCAATCCTCCATTGAAGTGTATGTGAACAAGACGCCACACCCCAAATGGCTCTCGATGCAGGTGGAGCACTAGACCTCGCCCATCATGCGTTAAGTGTGCATGAATGGGTGAATGTGACCAACAGTGAAGTGTAATGAGACAATTAAAGCTTTAACAATGTCCAATTACCGTTCATTGTAATCATTACCTCTATTGGTATTCAGGTTGGAGTTCGTGGTAGTCTTTCCATCAGAACATCACGGAATGTCAGTTATGGCGTCAACTTACTGATTCTGTTGAAAAATTGAAAGCGCCTGTTTCAATTCCTAATTTCATTGTTTTTCTGTTGATCTACAAGATGATCACGTTCATGGCTCAACATTGTGTTGTGTTCAGAGCCGTGATTGTTCCTCGCCATCGCTTATGCCTCCAAATATCTTTATTTGTTTTGCTTCTCAGGGATCCCCACCTCCTCTCAGCCTACCATGACGGTAACGGCACAACGCCGTCAGCCTCCCGTGGTGCCACTCACCCTCACCTCTGACCTCCATCTTCAACAGTCGCCGCAGCAGCTGTCACCCACCCTCTCCTCACCTGTTCACATCACACAGGTAAATTAGCCGGAAGATTTCAAGTATCGCTTTGTCTTTTATGGGAAACCTGCCAGTGAGAATGAACTCCACTAGACCTTGTTCACTTATAAGGGATCAAGTATTGCTAATGATAATATATAGCCAGCGTATATTCGAGGCAGCGGCCTAGAGGCTGGAGATGCGGACTTGTGATGGAAAGTTTGCAGGTTCGATTCCCTCGGTGGACAGATCACATCTCCATCAGCTCTCTGGAGCGCCCCAATGTGGCTGCCGGCATCGTAACAATAGGATGGGTAAATGACGAAAAAGTGGATTAATTTGTTATGTTCATTAAGTCATTATTGGATTTCTATATTAAATGTAGTTAATAGGACGAATCATTATATTTCCTACTCATTAGGGCTATGTGATATGGCACAAAAATGCTTTTTGTTAGTTTTTTGCTATTTCTGTCTGCTTAAAAACAAATGTGAGTCAAATACGAAGAAACCAAAAATGAATTGTGTTGACCTTTGCTTTCTTTACAGCTTTCACACGGTCAAAAAAACCTCTAATTTACACATTTGTGTAGTACATGAACTTCATAGAGCAACTGGCTAATGTCACTATTGAAATTATTTGTTTAGTTGAAATTGCAATACAAAGTAAAAGTAAAATCCGCTTGTTTAAGCTGTGCGTATCCTCACTTTTCATAGAAACTCCAGTTTATAAGCAGCTTTCAAACCTGACCAAATACATTTTTTTATTTAAAAACAAAAATGGAAATCCAAATATATATCTGGCTGAATCCTCATTTATCTAACAAATAGTTGAAATACTTTGTGTTATGAAAAGATTCTCTCACTGCGCGTTTTTTTGTTTCTATGGTGCAGTGGTGACGAGGTTACTTCACTACTCTGGACATGTAAAACCGCAATACCATCTTAACTGCAATTGTACGTTTGCACCATACTTTAGATGTTTGTGGACTTGCGTTCACCTAAATAACACCACAAACATAATTCGGCAACTTCAATAGTTTCTAATAGTTTAAAGGTAGATAAACTGACAAATGACTGTAGCAGCAGGCTGTTTTAGGATTTGTGATGTGTTCTCTTCCATAATTCACTGAATTATTGTTTTGCAGGGTGATAACGTTGCGAGGTGCTTGACCAGCAGAGTGCACAAAACCAGCGAAATGAATGTCCAATAAAATCAGAGCAGTCGGCTGTCATGAGTAAAGACTGAGAAAGTGAAACGCAAGCAATTAACTTGCACCCATTCCACACACACCTTGCCTCGTGTCAAACAGGAAGTTATGGTTAAACTCCAGACTTTCTGAACGCTCACCATTAAAGAAGAGCAGTTCTACTCCTGGCTGCATCCTATTGTAATGCTGCAGAGAAACTAAGGTCAAAACTTCACATCATAATCAACTACTTTACCTGACAGTCTTGCATTGATATTGTTTATATTACGCTGCCCTTGTTCATATTTACCTAATATTTTGAGTAACAAAGCTTCAGACTGCTGTGATCATTTGCTTGAACCAGGTTGACACAAGTCGACACCAGCGTATTACAGATTTCTTCATATGCTGTTTGCAGCTGCTTCCAATACATCAGCAGCTAGCAAGAGGCTAGTGTCAAATTACTAGTACTCAATGCTGCCAGTCTGCAGAGTTGTTAAAAGACCGATGTTCCTGGAAGGCAGCCCATTAGAAGGAAGTCTGCAAGAGGAGCTTTAAAGAGATAGTCGCTAGAATTGCTTCTTTGAACCAGAATGGGCCTGCAGATGGCCAGGCTCGGCTCCAGTAATGAGTTTTGCGCTTAGAATCTCATTCACTTACTTTAGCGTGTCTCCACAATCTGGGAATTAGCACAACCGGTCACCCTCATACACTGCTGCCTGCATATAGCTGGATATCTTGCGCCAACAAGTCCCTATTTTACACAAATATTTTCAAAACAGTAAAACAAGCAACATAAAATCTAGGTGTGCATGTAGGCAATGACGCCAAGCCCTTCGGTTAATGCTGCACGTACCTCGCTGGATGAAACTACCTTGTGTGCTTCTGTGTGCAGGCCTTGCCAACAGAGCCACTGACCCTGGAGCAGCAGCTCTCCCAGTACCCTCTGTTCAACCAGCTGACTGCTCAGGCCCAGGCTCAGCTGATCAGCGATCTCCAGAAGCAGCAGGCCCTGCCGCAGGGTATCCAGCTCATCACCTTGCCGACTCTCACCTCCACTGGCACTCCCACCGCCACAGTCAGCAGCCCCTCCCCAGACAGCCAGACCACCGCCAGCATCAGCATCGGCTCGGTAAGAAATGAGACGGTTTTAGTGAGAACGTGGAAGATGAGGTGAAAAGTTTGACGACTTGACTGGGAGCGTTTTGTTTTTCCTTAAGCTTCAGTTCATTTGACCACTTTGTTGTTCTGAGACTTTTTCAGCCTCCCTTTCTGTGCTACTTGATATATTACTTTGTCGGGGAAAAATCATCTTATCAGCAGAAACACATCTGTACTGATGACTTAATAATTTCACTCCACTTCCTTTGAAGGAAAATCTTCAAAAGGTGTTTGATGTTTCCAATTTTCAGGGATGTGATTTGCGCACCCTTTTGAATTGAATAAATCAACAAATTCTACTTTCCTTTTGCGTTTGTTTTTAGTTGATATGTGGTCTGTATTATAGAAGGAGCCACTAAGGTACCAAGCGCTTTTACCACAAATATAGATGTGACATTTACTTTGACAAAAAGATCAAATATCAAGTCTAGAAATTAATTTTATTAACCACCCACAAGAGTGCACTTGATATTTATTTTCAATTTGAATTAGGTTTTATTAAAAAGATTCAGATAAAAATGCATTTATGTCAGTGTGTGGTCAGTAGCTCATTTCTAATCTGAATACGAGTCTTTACACAAATGTGGACATGACATAGATTTCCCACTTTTAGCTGGTAGTGGCTGGTGTGATGTCCCACCCTGCACACTCTTTACGTTATGATAGGTTGATGCCTCCTCACGTCCCGTCCTTTCCGTTTTGTGTGTGACAGGCATGAAGCATAGTGCTAGCTAACCCTCTTCCCTCCAACAGTATCGCAATCAGACTGGCTCACCAGCCACTCAGTCTCCAACCTCCCCAGTCTCCAATCAAGGCTTCTCCCCCGGCGGCTCGCCTCAAGTAAGGGCCCACCCACTGGCTGGCTGCTGTTCGGGGACGGGCTTTGCTCCAGGGGGAAAGCTAATTGTAGACAGTTAGGCTGTTTTTCATTCTCTGTATCTGCAGTTAACCACTCATGGTGTCGGCGGAAGCATAACTCATCCCTTCATCACCACCGTCACTGTTCACTGTGTGCATGACAACATGGTGAGAGTTTTGTGATGGAGGCCCTGACCATTTGTCGGTTGGAAATGTTAACGCGTCTCCTTGGATGTGCAGACGTGGTGCGTGAACACGGCTGAGATGTTTTACTGCTGCGGGTTCGCTGCAGGTTTCAGATTAGTTTGTCTCGTCCTTCCTCTTTAGACTAGTAAGTCAGTAATGCTGATCTTTACTCTGTGTGTGTGTGTGTGTGTGTGTGTGTGTGTGTGTGTGTGTGTGTGTGTGTGTGTGTGTGTGTGTGTGTGTGTGTGTGTGTGTGTGTGTGTGTGTGTGTGTGTGTGTGTGTGTGTGTGTGTGTGTGTGTGTGTGTGTGTGTGTGTGTGTGACTGATCTGGAGACATGACAATACTTGTTTATTTGATATAATTTAAAATACGATAAATAATAGTATTTATCAATATGATATCTATTAATCTAAGAAAAATGGCTGCAGTGCTTTTTTATAATAACAGATGAGTGATATTTTTGAGTGATATTTTGGATCCCTGGGAGATCTCATAATCACCCTTCTTCTTTTTTAATCTTGGTCAGTTCCCACAGTTGGTGTCTTATGAGACAGGTGGGGTCAGGTGGGGACGGGTGGATGAGTGTGGAGGCGCAGCAGTACTGAAAATGTGGAAATCTGTATGTCTTTTCCCATTATGAAATGTTTCGTTTGTTTTTTGGGGGGTTTGTAAATAAAGATAAAAAGAAATAATGAGAAAAACAAGCAAAGAGGGAGGGGTGGTATCACTGTAACTTATTTTAGCCAGACGCATATTTTCAGAGTTATAGGGTGGTGGCCTAGACGTTAGAGAGGTAGACGGTTCGCAGGTTCAAATCCCACTGCTTACGGGCCCAACAGCAGACAGGTCACCGCTGTGGGTCCCTGAGCAAGACCTTTGACCCCCGCCAGCTCCCTGGAGAGCCCCGGCAGCCCACTGCTCCTCATATGTACAGTTAAGGTCAACTACACATCGAATAGGTCGACTACAAAGAAGGAATTTCCCAGAGGGGATTCATAAAGTATGCTTTCTTTCTCTCTTTTTTTTCTTTCTGTAAGCCGAAACAAAACAAACTTTATGCACTTTTTATAGAATTACTTAGAATATGTTAAAAGAAGATTTAATACAATATGTGAAACATGTTCCTCACAGAACCTTTCAAATTGTACCGTGTTCCATCAACTAATTTAACTAATAAAATGGAATGGGACATTTTGAAAATCCATTAGCAAAGCTGTCTAGGAACACTGGTCTAATCGTGAGTGCAAAACATGTTTAGAGCACTAAAATGTGCCCCAGTTTTCATCTGTTATCATCATAGTCACAACTGCAGCAGAGTGTCATCACAGCCTTTCCCTCATCTTCAGGAAAACGTTTGGCAGCGAGGCTCAGCATGTGTTTTATTACTGCACCTCAGGTGCTCAGTGTTCAGTTGTTTTGTTGTTGTTTTTTTTTTAGGTACAAGACTACTTCATCTCAAAAAGCCATATCAAGTAAAGACATTTAGTATGAAGAAGTTATTTGCGACAGGAAAAACCGCAAGAAAATATTAAAAATATGCAAAATATTAAAACTCCTATGTAAACTGAAATATTTTTAGAAATGCTGCACTCTTAATGTCAAATTGTACTTGTTTCTATTTGTGTTAACTGTCCTTACTTCCAAATTATCACAGATATAAAAACCATCAGAGTATCTTTGCTGTCTGAAGTAAATATAAGAGGGACCGAGTCGCAGCACAAACGCTCAAAGTCGTTACTCTGCGTCAGATTTCACAGCGGAGAACTTCAGAGTGACACAGAACTCGAGTCTTTTCATTTCTGCAGAGATGAAAAACCGAGGAGTGATACTCCACTGAGCTTCTGGGCTTTTCTGGAGAGGTTTGAGTCGCAACTGACAAGAGTTTTGTCAATGGTTTCACTGGGACTCCACCACTAAAATAAACCATTCACACAGTGTTGACTTTGTGTTCAGTGGTGCTTTTCTCATTGCAACTAAATCTATGAAGAGAAATTCCAGCATTTGTCAACCCGGGTGGTGTTCTTGTTTTTCTGTGAACCATCCAACAGTCATGCCCACATTTTATTCACCACCTCATGTAGAGTCAAGCAGGACGTTCAGCAACCTCTCAGATAATCCTGACTGCATCAAAAAAAAAGTGTAGTTGCTTTATCAAATCTTCACAGTGGTGGTGAATTGAGTGTTGCGGTGGCTGATAGCAGAAATGAACAGAAACTTTAGAACAAAACCCAAGTTGAAAATACCAAAATTTCCCTTTAATAAGTCAATTTGTGTTTGTTTCATGGTGAACGGGACTGCCGCGGGTCACACTCCACTGCACTGTAGTGCGGAGGGGGGAAAAAAGAAACAAGAAAAACACGTCACATTCACACGTCCATCCTGTGTCTTTATTTCTATGTCATGATAAAATTATTCCTAAGTTTCAGTTTTAGACTGATCCATTTGAAAATGTCCCATTTTCTGTATTTCTATCTTCTTGTATCTTAACCGCGACAGCCCTCGCCATGAAAACCATTTGCTTTATTCACTGCTCAGTCCGATAGTTTCGTGACTTGGTGTTTTTGCTTGTTTTTTTCCGTTTGTCTGTCTGTTTGTTATTCATTGCTGAACTGTCTGCCTGTGGACTTAAGCGGTCTCCCTCTATGCCCAGTTTTGGTTGCGTGCTTTAATTGTCGACAGCTCTCCGTTACTTGCTCTGAATTTCTTTCTCACTCACGTTTCTCTCTCCCGCCAGCACATTCCTGTGGTGGGCAGCATATTCGGAGACTCCTTTTACGATCAGCAGTTGGCGTCGAGGCAGACCAACGCTCTCTCTCACCAGGTAGTAGCTCACGGAAGACAAACGCGTGGCACACTGATGCTGCTCGCAGGTCTTTTTGTAACCCCTCTCCGTGTCACGCTACGCCTCCGCTTTTTCCAGCTCGAGCAGTTCAACATGATCGAAAGCCCCATTAGCTCCTCCAGCCTTTACAGCCAGTGCTCCACCCTTAACTACACACAGGCAGCCATGATGGGGCTCACAGGGAGCAGCCTGCAGGACTCCCAGCAGCTCGGCTACAGCAGCCACAGCAACATCCCCAACATCATCCTAACAGGTAGCCACACTGCCCGCCGCAGGCCTTCACTCTTTAAAGCTCTACTGACGTGTTTGTCATCACATTGCACTCACCCACGTAGGGCACATCTTTATATATATATATATATATAAAATGAGAATTATTTGTTTGTATGTTTAGGGATTTAATAAGAAAAAATATTAACATATGCACCAATCAGCTACTGTGGATTCTACTGTTTACAGAATGTGTCTGCTTTAAATAGTGTAAATTAACCAAAGAAGATGGCTTGTTAAATAGACAATTTGTGCAAATGCTGCATAAGTGAAGTGAGGTATTGTGTGGCAGGGTTCAAAGTTTCCTTCCACTAACCAACCTTGAAAGATGCTGTTATCCATTTCCATTGAGCATGCAGATGGCGTTCCAATCCTCTCCTGGATGAATATATTTTCATCATATAATTTTCATCACATCATGTAAAATTATGTCTGCGTGCAATTTCCCAAACTGCTTTATTTAGCTGCCCTGAAAACGTTTGTGGTCGTATCATAATGCTCCTCCTGAGAGTTAAAATCTAGATCTTAAATCACAACGACATATTTGAAATGAAAAATCATACTACAATTTAGGTAAACTAGTATGGGTTAGGCTGCGTTCACACCGCAGGTCTTGATGCTCAATTCCGATTAAAAATTTTTTTTTGCGTGAGCATTAACATTGCATTTTAAACACGACCTCCACCAGACTCCCGTGTGAACGTGATCGGGCTCCACAGGTCAGAAGACCCTGTTGACAGAGGTAAATATGGATGGCGCGCAACTCTAGACGAAATGAGGTGGGAAAGAAGAAAAAGCACAGCCTGTAACATTTTGGCGGAGCCGCTTCCTCCGGCGCTTATCCGTGACGTCAGTCACGCGTCAATGACGAAGCAGTCGCGTGTAGAAAAACATCAGAATTGGTACCACATATGAACGAGGCCTGGGTCTGGTGTGAAAAAAATTTGGAATTGGCGCTTTCACACGGCCACGAAACAGGTCGGATAGGAGTCGCTTGTGAGTAAAAAAAAAAAAGAAAAATCCGAATTGGGTCTTATTTCCCTGCAGTGTGAACTTAGTCGCCTCATTCCTGCTGAGTCGGCCCATTGTTCACAGACCTCACATCTCTCAGTCACAGGTGAATCCCCGCCAAGCCTCTCCAAAGAGCTGACCAACTCTCTGGCGGGCGTAGGCGACGTTAGCTTCGACGCAGACTCTCAGTTTCCCCTGGACGAGCTGAAGATTGACCCGCTCACCCTGGACGGACTACACATGCTCAACGACCCCGACATGGTGCTCGCCGACCCCGCCACCGAGGACACATTCAGGATGGACAGGCTGTAACGAGAGAGGCCGACTGGAGCTGGGTACAAAGAGGAAGTTAAAAAAAAGAAAGAAAGAAAGAAAGAAAAAAAGACGCACTAACTTGTGAATGGAGAGAAGATAAGGGCAGGATGAACCCTCTCCCTCGTTGCATGGCCGTCCAGCTGTCCAACCTCGCCCTCAACTCAGTGAAGCCCTTTGAAAACGATGTGCCACCAAAAGACAACAGGGAAAAAAGACGTCCAGTGGCTCTCCGGGGAATGGCCTCGCTGTCGTTTGGAATGAGAATTGGTCGCTCAGCGCTTTTGCTAGGCTACTGTGTTTACAGTGTACCATTACATGCCACATATATTCCAAAAATGCACATTTGACCCGATTTTTTTTCTTCCATATCCACTTTAATATTGGTTTTGTTGATATCTGCTTGTAGCAGGAAGCTGCCAGGACATTGGGCTAAACCGAACCCGTTTTAAACGGCTGTGCATTTAAAAGAAGAAGAAGAAAAAAACAACAGGCAGTTTGCCCAAAAACCTGCAAAAAAGATGAATCGGTTTTCCCCATCATGCCATAATGGCTTTCTATCTCACATTCAAAGCTTTATTTTTGACAACCAAATGTTATTTTCATCATGTACTGTATGTTTTTATGCTTCATGTATTTATATGTTTTATTTATTTGTTTAAAGAGTTTTGTATTGCATTTCATAATTTCAATTTGATGCCAAAATGCTATCTGTTGTCAAGTGTAAACTTGCACTGATGTATTATGTGTCTATTTATTAATTACTAAGATATTTATATATTTGTTTGTTGAACTTTGGTTAATGAAGGAGTGCAAAACCTCCCCATAGTTGCTCTTCGGTGTTCGATGTGCCATTCTCTGGTGTGGGTCGTGGTCAGTGTTGCCGAGCTGCGGCTCAACCAATTTGAATATCAGTTGGGGTTTTTTTTTCTTTTTCGCACGGCTTCAGAATATGTCACATACTTTAAAAAAAAAAAAAAAACAGGTCGGTTTCATGCTGTTTAAATTTTTTATTTTTTATTTTCCGAAGAAATCATCAGGTATTTTGTATTTCACAAAAACGCAAAAAAAAAAAAAACAACAACCAACAAAACAAAGAAGAATGCGTCCAAATTAATTTTCTGCCAGAGAAAAGCCAATGTGTACACAGTATATTCCGTATATTCAGTCAGAGCTTCTTCTCAGTGGAGGAAAGCGTCCGTTTCAAAAGCAGAGATCGCTAAAAAATCTTTTTAAGTCGTCACTGTGAACTCACCTGATTTTGCCTTACAGGAGTATTCTACTGTTCTTAAGTGTCTATTGCGACAACGTATTTTCGTATGGTGACATTCTCTTGTATTTCAGAGGAACATTTTGGTCCGTGATCTTTGTGGTTTCGTTGTGTAAAGTTTGACAAATCTATGTACTGTATTTTGCAGCAGTACACTTTATAGCCAAATTGTTGATGTTTTTTAAAGTGGGGCAAAAACAACAACAAAAAAAGGGGGGGGGGGGGAAGAAAAGCAGAAGAAAGGACTGAAAGTGTGTGAGAAGGAGTGCAATTATGGGGAGGCTTTTTGCTCCTTGACAGGGAAGCTCTCACAAAATCGCGCCTGACTTTTGATACGTGTTCAGATGTTCAGTATCTCCAAATGGCTGTTTTAAATAGGATGCAAACATCCCACTTCAGAGCTTATGAATAGAATATTTTATATTCTTCAATGTCTATTTAACCTATTTAATACACTGGAAAGAAAGCAGAGAGAATACTTAGACGTTCTGCTTAAGAAAAAATTGTTTATTTATAGATAATAGATTAAATGCAGCCTCTCAGCAGCACCATGACCTGCCCTGTTAGTTTTATAAAATAAAAAAAACACAGTCAGGGATGTTTACAACACTTTCCCAACTTTAATCAACTTACACAGCTTCATCTTTGACACCATCCACAATACTTTTTTTTTTTTTTTTTTGTCTTCTGAAATCAGTCAAATCAGCGACTTTGTAGCCAAATGAGTCGGCTTCAGCCTTTTGTCAGAGTTTCCCTGAGAGTCATGTGTCGGTCTGTAAGGTCATGTTTGGTAATTGTCTTGATTTTGTACAGACGTGCTCGTCATTTACTCACCAAAAGCGCTGATGGGAAGTGCGCGCGTGCGCACACACACACACACACACACACACACACACACACACACACACTGCTGAGGCCCTAAAAAAGGAATCACGTTTGGTTTCCGATCACAATTCTTTACAGTTGAAGTGATGATGGTCTGCTGTTAAAATCTCCACCGCTGGTTTTATTGACCTTCAACAGATCTGGGATTCCTATGCAAAGAAGGAAAAAAAGAAAATGGACCCTTAAAGGAAAAATCCACCTCAGTGTTTTGTTTGATATGTTTTCAGAGTGAAGCTGGATATATTCTAACAAAATGGTTTTATCATGGTGGCCTGATGGCTGCCAGGACTGGCTTGTACTTCTTCAAAGTTGTGACGTCCCACAGCGAGTTGATTTAATTTATCTTGAACAGGCACAAATGCTGAATAAAACATTGTTAGGAATTTTCTCTCTATCCTTAGCAAGTTCATCACAATGTAATAAATAAATCAAAAACCACCTGAGCAATCAATATATTGAATTTAGATTTTTTTTTCTAATGTACTCTTATATATAATATTCTGAATATCATGTAGTTATTGATTTTTGGTTGAGGGTTTGGGACTGACTCGCCGACTTTGTATTTCTTATTGAACAATAAATAAATTTAATAATACAATATTTAACAGATTAATGGATATTAGAACTTTTTTTCAGGTGATGCAATATAGTGAGTAAAATCTTTAGTCCTAAGACAAATATTGAACTTTACAAGGAAGCGCCATCTCTTGTGTCGATGCTTCCATTGACTTAGCCAAACAGGCCATATGAACTCAAAGGGATCGTACAAGCGGAGGATATCATGCGTTCAGAGTGCTGCAGTAGCGAAATGACAATCAATGAATGACGTTGTGCCCTGAAATAAACAAAAACCAAAACGGCAGCAAAGCGTGAATCCAGCTGTTCTCTGAAAACAGTCATTTCCTCACCCTGCTTTCTGTGCTGTCCCTCGGTCTAATGTAAATACTTGGTAAACAAACCTTTTTTTTTTTTTATCCAATCACCAGAGAAATGATCAACCAATATAACACTGCTCATGAGAAAATGTCAAACAAGCCTGTAAAAAAAGAAACAATGAAATTTGTTTGAATTGTGTTGGATTTTTCCTTTAAGTCTCTGTATACAAATAGTAATGTAGAGCTCCACAGAGTAAATACATTTTACAAAAAGTTTGTACGCCTGAATAAGATAAGTGTTCAAACCTCACTGTTGTGCTGCCGTTACTGGCAGCGATCGAAGCTTTCCTGACACCTTCTCTCCCCTCATCCTGCTGAATAACCGTCGTTCACACTGACCTTGTACATACAATATAGCTGAAACAAAATGCATGACTAAAGCTGACAGTCAGAACCTCTAGACGAAGGCCTCCTATAGCGCTGCGGGTTTGATTTGTGTAACATAACTATCACAAAGTCCGACGGGATGCATGTATGGGTTTCTGCTCTGCGACAGTGAACTCCTAAGTGACTCTGTTACCTCCATCTCTGTGCAATGCTACTTCACGAATGATAAAAGAATGTATTTTCTGTGGCACTTGTCCTACTGTTGGCCTGTTTGTCAAATGACCCAATGTTTTGGGAGGTTTTTTTTTATTTATTTTTTTTAAATTCCCATTACAGCTGGACCGGGCTTCTTCTTCTTCTTCTTCTCAGTCCTTCAGTCATCCCCCTTTTTCCCCCGTTCCTCCAAAGGAATCAGACTGTTGCTTGTTCCACCCTTTCTTTTCCTTCTGTAGCATCAGTCTGCACACTGTTTCACACATGGCGAGACAGTTAGCACAATCTCCGTGGCTTTCTTGAGGAACTGGAATCCGACTCTCGCCTTGTGAAAAGGCCGCAGATTAGCGCCGGTCGTTTGCGTATGTGGGCTCAGAACTTGTGCAGCTTGTTTGTCACCCCGCATGACATCCCAGGTACGTCGGTTGAACAGGCACAAAGTGGCCCACGTCTGGCTGAGAAGGAGGGCATGAGCGATGGCCTGAGTGTCGGTACTAAAACTCAACCAGGTTCACGTCCTCCATAAGGTTCCATAACTCGGTGTGAAAAGCAGCGAGTCCAAAAATCACAAACGTGAGCCAAATGTGACACTTGACAGGGCCGGAGAAAGTCATTTGTAGTGAGCTGCTGTCGGACGAGACGGCGGAATTGATCCGTCTTTTACCTGGGATGATAGAGCAGCTTGTGATACCTTGTAATGTACAGGGCTTTGATTCTTGCTATGCTGAAGTGGAGTGTGTTTTCAGACATCCGATATGATTGTTTATTTTCGTCGTGGTTATCGTTGCCTATCATGTCAGGTTCTGGGTGATCTGGGTGAAGTTGTGTCTGTTTTGTTAGTTTTTTCGTCCTGTTTTTGTTTGGTTGTGTTCTGTTTTTGTGCAACGTGGAGTCCACTCGTAGCTTTCGCACTTTAATTGTCACTTCCTGGTCCACGAACAGAGACTGTTCTGCCCGATGTGAATGCTGACTGTTTCACACCAGATGTTAATCTCCGGAGATATTTTTCATGTCAAAAGAAAAGACGAATTCTCTATTTTCCTTTGTAAACTATATTTTTCCTGGTGTTTATTCTTTTCTTTTCTTTAATCTGTGAAGATTTTAGGGGATGCAAAACTAGAAAGGGCTTACTTCAGTGCAGCTTGCACTCTTGTGCTGGAAAGGAACGGCGCTCCGAATGTATCTGTTGTTGTTTTTAGGGTTGTTGGGGGTTTGTTTTTTTTGTTGTTTTTGTTTTTTTAAGTCACTCACAGTTCATTTTAACCTCAGAAATTATATTTACTGCCGCGTGGTGCTCACTTCACGAAAGCAGCTGCAGGTTTTAGTGCTCTCCTCCAGCACACTTTATCTGTTAAGTGTGTTGTACTGAAGGAGAGGGTGGATTCAGACAGACATCCCTTTGTTTCTCATCCCGGTGGAGTCCTGGTGTTTGTTCTCAGTGGAAGACACGCGTGACTTGTGTGATGAGGGTAATATATTCTTATTTATTGTCACAGGTCTGCTACAACAATGGCAACTTTAACCCTGGTGAAAGATGTGGCATCAGGTGAAGCAGCTCATACTATATGTCACAGTATTAACAGCTACAATGAAAATAAATGTGAGCAGGATCATTTTTGTTGTTCAATTTAAGATTCATTGTGAAAGTTTGGAATTTAGGGAAAGTCAATCAGATTTTCTTTCATCAAAGTGGGAATTTTGTTGTTGACATTTTTCTTACTTTTTTGCCTATTTTAATTTATATGTTCACCATTGTAGATCTACTCTCTACATATTTATTACAATATTTCACTCTGCAACTTCTTTAAAGCCATTAAAGTTATTTCCTAACTTTTTACCTTGTTCTCAACATTTGCCCCATTCCTAACATTTCATTTTGCTATTCTAAACTTTTTAACACTATTCTTTAAAATGAATCATTTTTCTTTACATTTTAATATGGTTTCCATCTTTTCAGCCTTATTTGCACATTCTGTGACATATTCATAGGGTTTTTAGGGTTTATATTTATTTTCAACCTTTGTGCTCTTTATGATTTTTCCAAAGGTTTCGGCTTCAGTCTTGAATCTAAATTTTCTCCCCTCATATGTATATTTCTTCTTCCTGCTGCCCCAACACGCTGTTGCACACTTTGTACACATTTGGTTAAAGTAGAAAAACCGACCAGATTGTTAGAAAAGTGAGAAAAAACAAATCAATCTTCATTTGTCAGAGCTGAAGTGAAGCCTTGTCAGAGTTTGAGGTTGAACACTGGAAGGTGGAAAGCGAAGCTCAAAGGTCCATTTTTGACATATTAAATCTTCAGATCATCTGATTTCACACTTCTTTTGTCTTATCTACTCTTAAGTTTGGACTTGGCTGCTCCTTTTAGTTTGACACTCCACTTTCCCTACACGAATCACTTCTCAACACAGCTTAATGTTGCGTTTAAAAAAGAAACAAAAAAGTAATGACGCACTGAAGCAAAGTTTTGCCTCAAACTGAAAAAGTGGACGAGTGAAGCGCAAGCCGATGTCTGTGTTTTAAGACGAGTCCTTGACCTCTGAATAAAAGGAAAGAGTTGCTGCTCCACCTGTACTGCTTGTCCCCAGAGTGTGTTGGGTCTGACGAAAATGTCCCTTTAATACCATTATTATTATTTTTGTTTGTTTTTTGTTTTTAATAAACAACTCTACAATTCATCAGAACATGTAAGAGGCTCTGGAAAAAAATACTCAGTTTAAGTTGCACTTAAAGCTTATAGCGAGAATCGCATTATATCACTGTTGTCCTGTAAGTCGTAGTAAAGGATCTGTAGTTATTTATCTGTTGCCATGTGGTTCTTCTTATGTGACCATTTGTTTATAAGATGAAAGAAAAATGTCAATTAAATTGAATGTCGAAGACAGATTTTTCTCTGCACATAGTCTTGATTTGCATAATAAGCTAATTGAAAAAAGGAAAACCTCTCCAGTGTCATTTATCAACATCGCAGCATGTTGCTGTGAACATGCATGATGTTTCAATCCTGTTGTATATTGTCTTTATTATCGTTTCTATTTTGTAACCTGTATTTCTCAAATGTAAATTTTAAAAGATTATTTTGGATATGTGCATGCCTGTGAAATGTTCAGAATGTTGATTTCCACTAAAAGCTGTTCAGTTTCAAAACTTCCACGTCTGGTACTTACACTCACCTTTAACCTTTGTACAACGATAACATGTATTAGATCCATACGTTCAGCGTATGATGCGTGAGTTTAACAGTGTAACTCAAACATTCCTACCATTGCAAAGTTATTTTGAGTCGGTGAATCATGTGACATTGGAAAACCAAAAACATCCCCTGGAAATAGTAAAGACGTCACCTTCCTGCCTCCACACATGATTCTCTCCCGACCTCAGTGGCGCCTTGACACGGTCGTGAGTCGTCTCCATGACCACTAAACACCATTGAACTGGAACGTTGAAGTCAAAAGAGTTAAAAAGGCTTCTGTTCATGTGCTCGCTCTCTGAGGACGAGCCACACTTCATTCACAGCCTGTCGCCATACATGCAGACCACACTGTAGTTCGTCTCTCTTGCTGTCAAAACGACGTGAAAACTGTTCACGCCGTCGTGTTACAAGCCATCATTGATAGTGAGACTCTGGATCCTCAAAGCTGCCCTGGGTTCACCCTCTGGAGAACATCCTGAATGGGTCTTTTCAGCTTTTGATGCGTAAGACTGAAAACGACTGGGAATGGTCAGACAGAGACAAAATGGAAAACAAAAATCCTTTGTGGAGTTTGCATGTTGTCCTTGTCCCTGTGTGGAGTTCCTCCAGCCTCCTCCCACCGCCTGATAACATGCTGGTTAGGTGTGACTGTGCGTCGCTCCGTCAGCCCTGCGGTGGACTAAAAGCCTGGTTCACCACGCAGGTTTCCAGTCCCGATCCTGGAGGGCTGCGGTCTCTTATGTTGAAGGTTTCTCTCAGTTCCATCGTAGTAGTGGCTCATTGTCAGGCTTTCATGGGAGCTTAGTAATGACACAAGCATTAGATTCAGATGTGTTGGTGCGGGGATACGAGTCTTTCAGCATAATGAAAGATTGAGAGTGAGCAGCAGTGCTCGTTCTGAATCAATCCACCCCTCAGTAACTCTATAAAGGCTATGAAAACCATGTTATGATGCAGAAATCCAGTATATAGTCCTGACGAGTACATTTTAATATGCACGGATGAGCAGCAGAAGAAATTCACGCATAGTCATCATTTAGTAAAATTCACATTTATTAAAATCGTTGCAGAAACTGAAATGAAAATATACATTGTACAATATTTTGTAGCCACAACATTTGAGACAGGTATTTGATAAGATTTCAAACATTCCGTCTCATATTTCTGTTCCTCTCTGAAGAGTTTCTACAGCTGTGAAGTTTCCTCCTGTCCTGATCAATTCTGACCTTTCACGAAAACTTTTGCACTGATTTTCTCTCCGAAACCCAATTGTGCGTTGGAAAGAGTTTTGTTCGAGCTTCTTTGTTGTCGTCAGACTGCGAACTGGACCTGCTGGGCTCTGTAGGTGTCGAAGTCCTCAGGAAGTGTGTCTAAAAAGAGACACAGTTTGGGAAAAATCACATTTTAATTTCGGTCTGCTTCCACACATTGATTTAGCATTTTTATTACAATCTCTCCTGGAAGCACAAAATCAGAAACCCACTAAGAGTTAGCCAGTCTTGAAAGGTGTTTTGTCAGTCTGGACCCTCCCTTTTACTGGGAACCGTGTCATGTCTCACAGTAAACCAGTATCTCCATGCTTCTGGTGAAGAAGCTGTGGGACTGTTATGATTACAACTAATACAGAAGTACGATACTTCTGAATCTGGAGAAGTTTCTGCTTTTAACACACTGAAGAAAAATGTGCAGACATGTCTTTACACTCAATATGATGCTTTTTACATCCACGTGTTGCATGTGGGAGGTCTTGAACTGAACTGAAACACATTTCTTCTGAGTTCAGTGAGAAAGTAGCTGAAGCACAGACGCATGGAGTGACAACAATGCCGCTGAAGGAGGAGGACTTTTTCTGAACGCTTCAACTCACCGTTGCAACGGTAACGCAGGTTTGCCCAGATAATGTTCTCCTGAGAAAAGCAGAAGACGCCCAGACGGCCTCCTCTCATTGTGGTGTCGATGATCACGCCTGTGTCGGCTACCATCTGAGGACCCTCGTAGAAACGAACTCTGCACAAATACAAAGGTCTTACTCAACATGACTGTGTGTGTGTGTGTGTGTGTGTGTGTGTGTGTGTGTGTGTGTGTGTGTGTGTGTGTGTGTGTGTGTGTGTGTGTGTGTGTGTGTGTGTGTGTGTGTGTGTGTGTGTGTGTGTGTGTGTGTGTGTGTGTGTGTGTGTGTGTGTGTGTGTGTGTGTGTGTGTGGTAGTTCACTAGAACGGATCGTATCTATTCTGATGGATTCCCTTGACTTTAAGGTTTATGGTTTCCAGAGGATGAATCAAACTAAGTTCAGCGAGTCTCAGAACTTTGTCCTTGTCCCAACAATACAAGTTGAGCTTATACGAAAAAACATGAATGAAGGATAAATGATTATACATTTGTTGGCCTGGTAGTAGCGGCATGGTGGTTCTTTACAGCCTCAAAAGTGAAAGTAATCCCAGTTTGAATCTTGCCTTGGAGTTTGCTTGTTGTCGCTGAGCAGGCATATGTTTTCTCCAGGTATTCTAAGGGCTTGTCCACACTAGAACGCCGTTTCACACAACCACATCGTTTTTGGCCGATCATCCATCATCCCTTAGCATTTTCAGAACCCGAAAATGTGTTTTTTATATATAACAGGTTCAAGAGTGGGTAAATTTTAAAGATGCACATTTGCAGAAAACAATGAAGTCATCGCCGCACCACCCTCTCTGCAACTTCACTTAATAACAACATCTCCAGGCTCCAGGTGGAGCTGCAGAAGCTGCTGACGCTAATAAATTGAATGATTTCGCCCATATGGATGGATGGATGATAAGTTAGGTGTGAGTGGATAATATTTATAAGGTTCATTTTATGAAGGATTTCACAGCACGGCTTTGACACGGCCGCACGTAGATGAATTAATTCCTCAAAGCTCAAAAGACTCATTTCAGTCAGTACCTGATGTAGCCATCTGCAGGCCGGTGCTGGAGAAACCAGCGGTACGAGGTCTTGTCTTTCCAGCCAGCATTGCGAGAATCTTTCCAAAGGAGTTTCACCTGCTCGCTCGTGTCTCCGGTGTGCCACAGGGCATTCCTCAGGTTTTCACCTGGACCTGTGTTTGACTTAACAGCCTTTGAAAAAAACAAAAAACAACACATAGCAAGAAGTCTGTGGGTTTGCTTGTCTCTGTCTCAGCTGCAAAAGACATTCAATGAAGTATTGTCAACTACTGATATGTACTGTAGATCAGACAAGGAGTTAAGTTTTCAGTTACACCAGCTCTGGAGAAACACCGACATTTCACCTCTACTTTCTCATTATTTATACAGGACTGCTGTTAAAAAAGAAAGAGTATCTCATACAATAAGTCCAGCTTCATGCTTTTGTTTTCTCAACGAGGTCCTGATAGTTTCATTCTTGTGTCTTTTGCATATCTGAAAGCAGTTTTTTTTTAAACTATGAGAAACCTTTTGAGACAGACCATCTATAGACTGATCTCAACTTATTATTGCAACAGGATGAGAGTATCAGGCTCCTCCTTAGCAGAGCACATCTCTTTTGTCAGTCATATTTATCACAAAGCAGGCCTGAACTGCCAGACAAGCTCAAAGTGGTTTATCAAACTCTAAACTACCTTGAGCTGGATGCCTGGCTCTGCCACAGCTCTGAACGGGTTTGCCTGCCAGTAGATCTGCTCCACCTGCTTCCACATCACCACGTAGAAACTGGAGCTATCCTGGTAGCCGAAGATAAATCCAGCATAGTCGTCATCTGTTACCGTGTTGACGTGAAACGTTCCTTCAAAGTCCACGCCACTGAAAGCAGTGTAACCTGAGGGAGAGATCATTACACTCAGAGTTCAGTATCTGAAAGAACAACCAGATTCACATTATTTAGATGATGGAGCCTAAAGTATCATAGGTCTGGAAATGAGGACCAAGAAATTGGTGATCTCTTAAATGTTAAATGAATCTCAAACTGGCAGTGTGACATTTCAGAAGCTCCTATGTTTTGACATCACAGTCAGAGGAAAGAATTCTATGGAAGAATTGGGTTCATTCAATTATGTGTGAGAAACTGTTAGTGTGAACTGTTCATACCAACAGCAAGACCAGGGTCACTGTTCATTGTCTGGACAATCTCCCTTCCCTGCACAGAAGAAAGAGGATGTTTCAGACAAGAGTCATCTTAAGTCATGTATCTGGTGGCTTAAAGATGCAAAAACAGAACAAGACAAAATATTGTGACTGGACCTGGTTCAGCACCACCCAGTTGGGATCAATTTGTGCGTCTCCTTCTGGGTCTAACACGACGGTCTGATACTCCCTGAAGTCAGTGAGGGTGACCTCAGCGTTTTCTGGACAAACGTCTATAGTGTCAACAATGGTGTCATTGTCAAAATCCTTCTCGCACACGTTACCAACGCCGTCACCTGAAAGGATGAACGGATCGATGTTTTATTATATGTATCACTCCTGCACCTTAATGCCTCAGGGACTTCGCTCACCGTCAGAGTCCTCCTGCAGAGGGTTGGGGATCAGACGGCAGTTATCAGGACCCGGGGGCAGCAAGTCCGGGATGCCGTCGTTATCGTCATCGTCGTCACACTCGTCTCCCTTTCCATCTTTGTCGGTGTCCAGCTGAGAGCTGTTGATGACGGCTGGACAGTTGTCCCGGGAGTCTTGGTGGCCGTCACCATCGCTGGAGGAAAGTTGTGAAGATTCTGCCCGTCAGTAAATGATGCAGACACTCACCAGACAACACTGCATGGTGGAAACTTCACACAGTACCTGTCCTTGTTGGTGTCACATGGGTCTCCGATCAGGTCATTGTCCACATCCATCTGAGAAACATGACTCAAGTTTTTAACGGGACTTTATCTGGGAGCCTCTGTTGGTTTTGAGGCACTCATATGGGTGACTAACACAGCAATGGCCATAATGATCTCCTCTGAAATACAAACACCTTCTGTTAAACCAAGTTTTAAGAGCTTCTTCTTCTTCTTCTTCTTCTTCTTCTTCTTCTTCTTCTTCTTCTTCTTCTTCTTCTTCTTCTTCTTCTTCTTCTTCTTCTTCAGAGTAACTGGTGTTGAGCTGCTCAGACTCCACCACTGACTAAATGCCAACTTGTGCACTTGAAGAGTAAAGAGAGATTTCTCACCTGGTCAGGATTTGGAATGTAGGGACAGCTGTCACAGGCATCTCCCACTTTGTCTCCATCCCGATCCTTCTGGTCAGCATTGGGAACTCTTTTGCAGTTGTCCAGGTGATTGAGGATCCCTGGAATTCAAGTAAAAATGACAAAATAGTGCAAGCATGTTCAATGTTTTCACACACACAGTCTGTGTATGTCAATGAAACCTACAATCAGGACTTATATTGCAACCAGGTAATTGTAATGTGAATGTGCAGTTTGGTTTGTAGGTTGGTTTTTTTTCTTTTGAAACTGAGGAGGGGGTCACATTGTGTTTGTAAACCATCAGATTAATAACAAATCATCTCTATGTCACCAGTGTGGAAATAAGAGAATCTCCTCTGATGAGGGGGATTGTCCATTGAAATAAGGACACAGAACTTACCATCTCCATCAATATCTTCATCACATTCATCACCAAATTTGTCCACGTCTGTGTCCTTCTGGTCGTTGTTCTTCACTGCGCGGCAGTTATCGCAGGCATCGCCAAAGTCATCTTCATCGACGTTCCGCTGGTCCACGTTAGGCACCAACACGCAGTTATCCTGTGAGGGATAGAAGACATTCCTGCACTCGAGTTTCTTTGTGTGACAAGTTCATTGGGTTGTTTCTGCAGTAACCTGCGTGTTGAGAATCCCATCTCCATCTGCGTCTTCATCACAGGCGTCTCCAATCCCGTCCCCGTCAGCGTCTTCTTGACCAGAGTTGGGCACAGTGAGGCAGTTGTCCTGCGGTGAAAATAACGGGATTATTGGGGATTACAATGAACGAAAGCAAAAGGTTGCAACTGAGTTATCAAATATGATCATTTTCTTATTTAGTTGTTATAGAGAGATCAACATTTAGAGACTGTAAACACCGACAGAGTCCTGTCTTCATTTTTGTTAAAAAGGACCAAAAAACACCAGAGAACTCCTATCTCGTCTGTTTACTGTTTGTTTTACTGTTCAAAGCCACTTATTTTTTTGTTTTTTTTAATTGTCCGGCATTTGTTTTTTGTAACTCTGTTGTTTGAAAACTTTGTATAAACAAACTTTGTTGTTGTTTTAGATTTTTAGATTTTTATTCCCCAAAACTTTTGTACAGTGCAGTATTATGTCACATCTATGTATCTGTTTTTATTCATTGCAGTTAAAAAGAGAAGTGAATATTTAGTTTAATGACTGTGTTTCTGTGTCAGTAGTCTTTAGAGGTTTCTGCTGGCTATGAACTAAACTCACCTTGTTACAGTTCCTGTCAGGACAGCTCAGCTTCTCGTCAGGGAAACCATCAATGTCAGTGTCGGCGCCGCAGAGGTAACCGTTTCCAGCCCATCCAACTCCACACTGTCAGGATGGAAAATGTTTTTGGGGAAACCGTTTTTATTGGCAGTTCCGTGTCCTAAATACAGTCAGAAAGGATCAAATGAGGACAAGTGCTGCAACAGATTTCTGGTTTCTTAATATGAGCATGACTGACCTGTAAGTCAGACACTGCATTGTAGTCACAGTATAGAAATGTGTTGATGGCAGCAGTGGTTCGGTGGCAAGGTGATAGTGTGAATAACAAAGTGAAATGTGGTGCACCTGACACTCAATGGTCCCTTCTCGATGGACGATGCACTGGGCGCTGGCGTGGCAGGGATTGGGCTGGCCGTTCCCACAGGCTCTCTCAGGCTTACAGCCACGCCGCTGATCCCCAACGTAGCCTTGCTTACAGGGTCCACACCTGAACGAGCCCTGGTCAAACACGAAGGGATCAACTCCTCCCACACACAATCTGACCTTCCACACTAAACACAGGCAGGGCGGAGACAAAAAACTGAGAAACCCTGGTATATGAACAAGATCCCCAGGCCACACGTAAGCTCTCTGTGGTCAATGCTGAATCATGAATGAATGAGAATTACTGTACATGATACTCTGAACTGTCCATTTGTTTGAATGTGAGTTTGTGGAGTTGTCTGGCTCAGTGTTTGCCCTGTGACGGACTGGAGAGACCTGTTCAGGTTGTACCCTGCCCTCGTCCATTGTTAACTGGTATCAGCTCCATAACCTAACAACTCTTAGTTGGATCAGGCAATTTAAAAAATGGATGGATGGCTCATATGCACTCTGGCTTATACTTACATTAAATGTGATTTAAAAAAAAGATTTTATTTAAATCCCTTTTATTAGACAAAACACAAAATATGATTTGGAGAGTCTCGATGCAGAGCAGCAACAGTAGCTTTTTAAAGCTGCCTGTTTCTTTTATCCCTTTTATGTGAACGTGTGAACTGTGCACTTTTAAATCTTATTTATTTGTTTGTACAGCACTTTGGTCTACTGTGGTGTCTTTAATGTGCTATCTAAATAAAGAGGGATGGATTTTAATGCACAACTTTTAAATAAGACATATATTCATATGTAATGGAACTAATTAAAACGTAGAGCTCACTTGTCCATGATAGTTTCAGTGTGTTTATGTGGCGCTCTGGTGGAATAAATCCCTCACCCCTGCTTTAAAACAGGTTTTAAACTTTTGTATAGTTGTAGGCTGCACGGAGACGTGGCGGTTAGCATTCTCGTCTCACACTGAGAATACCGTCAATTTGAAGCTTTCCTGTGTGGAGTTTGCATTTTCTTTCTGTGCATGTATCTTTGTTCTCTTGGTACTCTGGATTCTTCCCACATTTCCAAACAAATGGTGACTGATTTACTTGTAAGTATGATTGTGAGTGTTTGCGGTTGTCTGTCTCTCTGTGTTTGCCCTGTGATAGACAGACCTGTATCGCTATTTCCATTGAAACCGCTTTGAAAAGGATTGGTATGTTATAGTTTATTTTAGATTTTTACGTCATCACCAGTCATATTGAATGTACATTACATGCCCACACCAGGTGGAGCCCTCCTTGTTAATCATTAAATGTGTGATGCATAAAAAGTAATATTTCCTACATGATATTATAAGCATAATATACTGTAGTTGTCTGCATATCTTCTACTCACAGGAGTGTTCATGCACAGAGAGTTTTCCACACAGCCTCCACCGTTGGGGCCTTCACACTCGTTGATGTCTTTGCACACCTTGAGGAGGAGGAATGCAAAGGAAATTCAAGAACCTCAGTCAACTCCTGCACTCGAAGAGGAACAGATGAAGAGCAGTGGATTGAAGACACTTGTGTTGGTGCTGATACAGTGCGGAAGCCTTTGACAAACAGAAGGTGAGCAGGTGTTGCTAATGGATGCAAGATATGGGCGATATCTCAGCCTAATAATCTAAGGATAGTGACACGATAAGTGATGATTTGACCAATTCTACATCTGAGCGCATCTGGACGATGTTCAATCGAAGCTTGATATTAGAAATGGTCGTAGATGAGTGAAAAAAAAGGTCAATATACTGAAATCAGACAAAACATTCTATACTATATAATTCACTGTGATTTTATGATTTACATAGAGGTATACTAATAATAACACTTCCATCCCTACCACTCTTAGTGTTGTATGTTCAACTATACCAACTTAGGTAAAGTGCTTCTTGGTACAAAGGCAAACCTGTTTGTTGGCGGTAGCATAGGCAAGACCAATTCCCTGGACCTGAGGCCCTGTGTACCCAGCAGGACAGGAACCACAACGGAAACCCGGGGAAGTGTTGATACAGCGCACTCCCATGTGGCAAGGCATCACAGTACACTGACAGACAGACAGAGAGAGAGAGAGAGAGAGAATACATTTTATATATGGGCATCTTACTAAACACTCAAGGTCATCTCACGAAAGTATAAAACAACATCAAATCCAATACAAGACAATAAAACACAGGTAGTATTATCAAAAAAAGGTCAAACAACACTTCTCATTACCTTTGCCAACGAACTTTGGGGCCAAAGCTTAGGTTTTTGTCGGCATGTATTTATTGGTTTGCATGTATTTTACCGACTTTTTGCAAAAACTATTGACCTGAATTGCACGAAATCTTCAGGGATGAGTTGGCGTCATCTAAGGACCAATCGATTAGATTTGGGGATCGAACAGCTCCCTGAGAGGTAAGATATTATTGACTCGGGTAGCAGTTTATCTGTGAGCCCCCGCTCCGTGTTTCACATAGTGATGCTGCCGTCTGACAGGCTATTTAGCATCGATATGAGCTAATGGCTAACGTGCTAACGATGCTAACTCAGATCTGCTAACAAATGTGGCGTTGGCGAAGGTATGCGCTCTGCCGAGTGCCAGTTCTAGCCTTATTGTGTTTTAAGGATTCAACATAAATAAGAAAAAAACTCTGGATTTTTTTATTATTTTCCAGCTGAATGATTTTCACCGTTTTGTCAAACCAAAGACAAAAGACAGATATGTAACAGAACAAGTAGGAGAGTCAGAGAAATTTCATCACACCTTTTTCATGAAAGAAATGTGTGTGTTTAAGTTCTATCAGTGACACGCCAAATGGCTTTACTGCATTTAAATGAGCTCCGTATTAATTGGGTTTAGCAATACTCTTTATAATGACAACATTCAGGCCAATCTATGAACTTTAGGTTGCTAGTTTGGCCACAAAGGATGGCATTATGCTGACATTTTACTTGTATTTACAATTCAATCAGCTTCAGCAATGTATCGGTTGCCACATGACGATCACAGCTCTACAGACCTCATCCACATCAGAGCAGTGGGTACCGTTTCCCTCCATGCCATCAGGGCAGGGTCCACACTTTATACCCTGAGGTGTTTCCAGGCACTTCACCCCTGGGTGGCAGGGGTTAGGCACACATGATGGCCGAGGCTGCAGACCCCCCATACCTGAGATTAGAGACAATCACACGTCATCTGTTTTACGGCACACAGACATCTTTTATTTCTGTTTTCACTTCTACTGTTAGCCATCACATAGTCTACCGTAATACTTAGATATTACTGGAATTTGTCAAATGACAGTCTACTTCGGCATATGCTTGTGTGCAACTATGTAAGATCAGATACAGTTACAAAAGAATTTAGATTGAATGAATCCAGATGAGGACATTAAACCCAGCAATACAAATACATAAGTAATGAATGTTGGAAAATCATTTTTAAAGGGGCAGTTCAGCTCACCACAGGCTTCACACTCCATCACCGTGTTCTTCAGAAATACAATCTCTTTATTCTGGAAAAGTAAAATGTATGATATAAATATCTAATAACAATTTTTATTGATATTACTTTGACATTGTAGAAAACAGCAGCGATGACAAAACTGATTCAATCTTTTAAAGTCTGGAATGAGACTGTCATCAAACGTAATCAAGATGTTTACCTGTTGTTTCAGAAGCTCTTTAATCTCGGCCAAAGCGAGGTTGGTCATCTTAATCTGACTGATAATTTCTCCATCTGGATTTGAGCAGAAAACACAAACTTTTCATCAGCTGGTTCAACTGTGCAGTCACATGCAGTTTTCACTCTGTGACTTCACCTTTTGACAAATAAACGATCAGACGTTAGTGAAATTCCTGCAGTCAAACGCAAACAGAGCCGAGATATTGTTCGAACTGTTTTCAAGCAAATTATAGTGGATTTGATATATTAAGAATGACCAAATCATGAAATTAAAAGAGTCAAACAGATCAAACAGCTAAAATGGCAAAATATTGGAATAGAATTTTACATATTAAGCAAACTTGCATATATATTTGCATGTTGAATATGAAACATTTTATGTGGTGGGAAGTGGACAAAAATGGCTCTTGTAGTTGTGAATGTTACAGACATCTGCTCTGGAATGAACAATGACTCAACCTGCAATTCTTTTTTGGTATATCTGTAAATAATTCAAGTGAGAAACGTGCAAAACTGGTTTGTTTCCATTTGCACCTCATCATGTTTTTTCTGGTAAGCTTCGTTTGGCCAAATTTCTGGGACTTGATGCCCTCTGGGGAGAAAATCTAGATGTTTTTGAGGGTCTTGCTCAGTATGATCCTGTGCCTGTCTTATACCAAAATCTAATACCTGGAATTCCTCTGTCACCACAGGCCTCATTTGTATCCACGACCCACGCATTCACTGGAGTCAGAAATGTTTTGCTTGCAGCTGCAAAATTGACTTTCCAGATATGAGATGATACAAGATTCTCTGGAAGATACATTTCTCAAGCTCTCAAGCTTACAGGAACTACACTCTGTGGGCGTCTTGGTGGTTCAACACTGTAAGTATGAATCCAATCCAGATTTTCCATGCAGGTTTACACTCATTCGTCTATTCAGAAATAGCTGCAGATAGATTACACAGAAAATAACAACTAAATTGTCTTTAAATAGAGACTGAAACATGAATCCTGTCTTTACTAAATGTGTTTCACTTGAGTTGTGCTACTGTAGCTGCAACAACTGGTTTGGTACCAGTAGGCAGACTTTTAATACAATTAAATAGTTTTGTTGTTTTTTTTTAATAGCAAATGTATTTTCATAGCAACTACTGTTGTCCAAAAACCTACTGGTTATATATTGCGGAATATTCCGTGATTTATGTATTGGAAATGTGTGTGAATGTGATCATTTCTACATAGTCAAAAGGGAAGAAACAATTCTTCCACATATTTAAAGCTATTGAAAACTAAACATTTGAAAATTGACTTTTTAACTAACTGAGACATTCCCTTTCTGTTCCCAAAGGAGTCGTCAGCAATTGAAAAAGAGAATGATTTTTATTGTTCTGTAATGGTGCATGACTGAAAAGACTGACTGGAAAGTGGGAAATACTTACAAATGGGAAGCACATCTGACTTCTTTAGAACTTGGAACTTCTTGGAATATTAAGAAATTTTTTTTTACTAAAAATAACAGCATTTATACACTTATGAGTAATCATATTTCTAAATGATTCCCAGTGCAACCAACAAACACAAAAGCAGATAAAGTGAAAATAAGACGACTTGATGAGATTAGCAGATGGAAGAGGCCAACAACCAGCAGTATTTACATGTGTAGTGAATTAAAGTCTATAAATATGATTGGCTCTCCAAGCATCATTTCATCTGGGTTTTAGTTTAGATACGTCAAATGTTTTCATTTATTGGTACATTTCTGTAGGTTCCATTTTTCAGCCTTCTCTTGTTGTCATGTAAACTTTTCAAAATTGAAGATGGGACTTTCCCAACTGGTAACTTTCCCAGTTCCACCAACACTTTACACACCTGGTATAGTATATGGTCAAGAGATGCAGTTCATAAATATGTAATAGTGAGAAAGAAATACAAACTGAAGTTCTCCCAGAAATCACATATATCTAAATATCTCAATAAGCGTCTCACTCATTGCAGCAAAAGTGTGCTACAAGTTTCAACCTGAATAACTTAACAAATACTACTATAGTTTATCATGCATCACTAAGTGCTTGTAGGCATATTTTCTCTGGAATCCTAAAAACATGCAAACCTGACCCTGCGGTTTCCTCTTGAATGGGCCATACACTGCCTGTCATGGTTCATTTGGGGGGCGGGGGGGGGGGGGGGGGGGGGGGTCTTACCGTCTTTCAGCTCCAGTTTTGAACCTCCCTCAAAGGGCAATGCTTCATTCTTTCACCACCAATACTCCACCATGTTTACCAGCGATGTTCATCTGCTGCTTGATGCATGGCAGATGGTGCTCAGTTACATTTTAAACCATTTCTCAAAATAAAACAACACGCAGCCGCCAGAAGTCACACAGTGGGGGCAATCAGAGACAACCAAACTAATAAACCTTTGTGCTATGTTATTGGCACCGAAACCGCAACTTAATCTTGAGCAATGTCACGGATCATAACTCAATATGTTTCATGGGGGGGGGGGGGGGGGGGGGTTCATTTGTGAAGTGGAAGTAGAAATGTTGGCATTAATGTGATTTTGGTGTGAACAGATCACTTTCATTTGTTTGCAACCTTCTCTAATATGGATAACTGATATTGCCATATGCTTCCCTGAAAACTCTGATTTGTCCTCATAGAGGATAAAACAAATGTTGGAAGCAAAAGAAAAGTGTCATCGGTGTAACTGTCTGGGAAAGTGATAACAGCTGCACATTTTCTTTGTGTATATATATTAATACTTTACATGTTTAGAATTTTTTTTTTAATGATACACTTTAATTTGTGATACAGTGGCGAAACCTACTGATAACACATTTCCATTGTTCTGAGCAGGTATTGTGCTGTGTTCGTATTTATTTTGTGACTATTGTTTTTTATGTATTAGTCTTGCTACTGATAGGCATCTGTCTGTAAATATAAAATATTTCCAGTGTTGCTGGTTGAAAGATGTTGGAAGCAAAATGCAACCATCAGCCGGAGCATAGTCTCTGTCTGAGAAGAAAACGTATACACATACCTGAAACATCTGCTTATGTATTTGCCCCCTCTGGTAATAAGTCTTGATGACTTTCAGTATGATATATAACATAATGTCTCTAAAAGGATTCTTTTTTTTTTAAACATGTTTTCATTGTTATAATGTAAATATGAATTGTTGTTTTTATTAATTTATCATTAACACACTTCCACCAGAAGAAAGAACCGACATCCTGGGTTTACAGACTCTGCTTCAGTGTTTTAGTTCTGAAGTTGAGGTGTTACATCTTGATGACCCGTACTGCTTGTATTTATTGATCCACAGACCTCAACCCCCCCCCCCCCCCACACCCCTCCCTCCAGGCTCCTTTCTTTCTACCAGGCATCACTGCCGCCCCAGAGGAGCTGTGTGAGGGCAGAAAACCTTCTGAGCATGAAGCAGAGGAAATGTGTTCCTCTCGTTAGCAGCGACTCTGTTTACTAAATGAATTCCACAGCAGGAAGAGGAGATACTGGAAATAAATCACTCTCTTCACTAATAGAGAGGTGGAGATCTGGACCACAGATTGTTTTCCCCTCACAGAGTATACACGAAGATTGGCACAGTGTGTTCAATCATTATTATCTACACAATCTACACGTTATTCTCATTTTCATTTGTTTATTAATCTTATTATTTTTCAATTCTTTGATATTTGATTAAATAATCAATCTTCTTTTGAACAAACGGAACTTGAATTAGGTTTGTGTTTTATACTTTATTAAATCAATAATGGATTTCTGCTGACTGAGTTTATTTAATTTAATATTTGAGCAAATCAAACAAAAACGGATGGGCACAACTTTAAAAGAAAAACTTTGAAGCGATTTCCCCGGAAATATCAATCAAACTTCATTTTATTGTTTCCCAGATGAAAAGCCCAAAGCAAACTGTGCTTGTGTTTTTTAAATCATGTTTTTATTGTATCTGCCCTCTTCTGACCTCAGGCACAGGAACTGTACGCTGACTCTCAATAGCTTTATTTTATACTGCGTGATAAAATCGTAGCAGTCTAGTTCCTCCCCTGCTGATTTACGAAAGGCGATCACTATAAAAAAACCTCAAACGGACACATTTTTCTCACCTCTCTGTCCCGCCGCAGTGTGTCCCCCCACGCAGAATGCACAGGTCAGCCCCAGAAGCCACAGCATGGTTGGATCTCTGCTCTGAGTCGATCAGTTCAGTGCAGCGACTCCGTCTCCTCTCTTTTCCTCTGCTCAGTTTCAATACTCCCCCCCACAAACTTGAGTCCAGCAAAGTTTTTTAGTTTTCCTCCCCTGCTTTGGGTTTTTATATCCCCCCCCCCCCCCCCCCCCCACCCCCCCACCCCCCCTCCTGGTCTCCATCCTTTCCCCTGAAGCTCCCAGAAAGGCAAGACTTACACCATGAATTACCATTTAAAGAACGGTCTGTTTCTTTTTGCTGAAGTTGAAGACTTCTTTTGGTAATGACACTGTGTCTGGATTATAGTTTCTCTGATGATTGCTTAGTAATGTGGACCTTTCTTGTGGTCGTCCAATCAGAGATTAAATTATATTTGACAGAGAGCAGTGGACGCACTGTCGCACTACAAATACTAATTAATATTATTAGTTATTTGGATTACGTTTTGCGAGCTATTTGTTTATGTGTATGTTTGTATGTAGTACAAACTGCTAATGACAAGCAGAAATTAGTGAGTTTATAATTCCTCAACATTTTTTGTTTTTGATTTCTTTGGATTAACAAATTGCGGTTTGAAGTAGTTGGTTGGCTGAGCGGTGAGTCAGATGGTCAGTCACTTCAATACTGGGTTTTTGAAATGGTTGGTATCTTTGTTCATTTGTTAGTTGTTGAGAGAAGAACAGTTTCCACAAGTTTTGAAAATATTTAACTTTAAGTTATGTTTGGGTTTTCTTTTCTTTTAAAGTAACAACACATTTATCATTGGTCGTTTATTTTGCTTTAAGCAACACTAACATCTATATCAATAAAGGTGTGTGTGTGTGTGTGTGTGTGCGTGCGTGCGTGCGTGCGTGCGTGTGCGTGTGTGTCCATAATGACATCACCAGATGTTCTTTCACCAGTTCCTCTCTCTCTCTCTCTCTCTCTCTCTCTCTCTCTGTACTTTCTGTTTTGTTGGACTTGTGCGGAAAAGTGTCCTGGGTGTTTCTACATAGTTTTTCTTCACTGTGATCGACTGGAAAACCACTGTGATACATGATGATGCAATAAACTAACAGCCTATGTGACTCAGGAGGTTTATCAGTTTATCAGGTTTAAAAGTCTCATCTTACTTTCTTCCATGACAGTTAGATCATCTGAGTCCAAATAGTGAAAAATACTTTTACCTGATGGTTTTACTAATAACTCACACCTTAAGTCAACAACATATCAGGCCAAGAGTATCACAAATGATTGTTATAAAATTCCAATATAAATAATGTTTTAAAACAGATCATCTGTTAAAAACAAACTAGAAATTATAAGGTGAACTTGATCTTTATCATTTAAAATATAACAGCCTCAATAAATACATATATTCTTTGTAATAAACAGTAAACATTCTACTGTTTTGTCTACTCTTATACGACAGTTTTACGAACAGTTAAAACTAAATCTGCACCTTGACCAATGAGCAAAGCTGATCATCTATAGCAGATGTTGAAATAGAATTGAAATCTCTTGAGCATTGATTTGCAGTCATACTTTGGGTCTATTTTTCTGTTAATACATAGGATATTACTTGACTAATTAAGTTGTCCGAGGTCTGCTTGTGATGTCTATCAGTGCTCGTGAAAATGAAGCAAAAGGACGTTTCTCCTCCCTGATCTTTGCTGCTTGGGAGGAATTTTCAGGTTAAAGGTCGAGTGTAACAACCTCCTGCAAACTTCATTACACATGTTTTACTGCCCGCGTTCTGGGACTTTGTGGACCCGACAGGAGGGTCGTGAGCTTCTGAGGACGCGACCTGAGGTTCACCTCAGATCTTTCCTATCACCTCCCTGCTGCCGCCGTGTTACATAACACTCATGGAGCCCTGGACGAGTCCGCAGGAAGCTGCTGTGCATGAAGCTTTGGTGTTTGTGTCAGCTTCCTCCAGCCCAGGACAGACACACAAGAACTAACTCTGTTTGTTATTGAGTTCTCGAATCAAAACAAATCCAGAGATGAGTTCATGATTTGAGAATAGTTGGAATATGTGGTATGACCATACAACATCTTATATAACATAAAAGTATGATCTTCTAACGCTGTAGTATGATGGAATGTCACTGAAAGAGTAAATTTTAAATCATTTGTTGTTTTGTTTGTTTCACCATGCTATTTTAGGCTTTTAGTTGGTTAGTGTTCGTGGACCCAGGATGATAAAAAAAGAAAAGTTGTAGTGTTTTCTGACCATTTATCATATAAATAACACAGACACTGGGGAAACAACGTTTCTCTTGATTTTATTGAAATATATGAAGTCAGTTTCATCTCAGCGTAACAACCAGAGATGTTATTCTCTATCATTTGAAGTCCTGATCATGAGTCGGATTGAGCTGAAATAAGGTTTGAGTGACTAAAATGAAACCATTGACACTCAGTTAACACAACTATTGATGTGGTATGAAGGCCATCTGGAGGCGGCCTCTTTCACGTGGATCACCACACAGTGTTGGGCACAGATGCAGACGCTCACAGAGACACAAATAAATAGGTTAAAAATGTCCGGGTTGGGGTTTGCAGGGTGAAAACGTTTGCCTTGGTATTCACAGAGTCCTCTTGCTGTGTAAGAACGCTGAACGCACCGTCTTGCTTGAATAGAAAAGGTCTCATTTGGCAAAACATCAAACCTCCCTTTTCCAAGGAAAGAAATGGGACGTCCCACGTCGCGCAGGCCGCGGGGACGAGTTGGACGCTGTTCCATCGACGTGGCGTGGCGCACTACTCAGCTTTTTTGGCCTTCCTCTTGCGAGAGCCTTCGCTCAGCTCCTCCTTGGTTTTGAGAGGTGAAGACGGAGCGGCGGCGGCAGCGTGATGGTGGTCCTCCTCGCCGCCACCCAGGGCAGAGCCAAACAGCACGTGGCAAATCCAGGATTCGATGAGGGCGAAGGGGGAGCCATGAGAGTGTCGGGCAGTCATCACCACCTGAGAAGACACACAACATGGCTGATGATGAGAAAATACTCACAACAAATTGAGGTATTCAGGAGCGCTCTTTGACTTTGAAGATTGTTTAATCTCTCTGTGTCTGAAAAAAAAAAGGAAAAACATCACCCATTCATAGTCCAGTCGTACCTTGCTAGTGGCCATGAAGAGGGTGAAGACGAGGATGAGAGTGCTCTTGGACACTGGCAGCCAGTGAGCCTCCTGCATGGTGAAGAGGATGGCTCCGTACAGACTGGCCTTGGTCGGGCTGCAGAGACCAAACACACACGGTCAGTACAGCACGCCGGGGATAAAGACGGTGATATGCAAAAACAATACATGCAAATAATTAAGAAATAACATCATAGAAATGTATATAATCCATCCAGTCATCTTCAATAGGCGACTGCTCTGTCCTGTTCAGAGCAGCAGAGCCTGGAGCTGATCGTAGCTCAGTATATACATATAGAATTTCCTTTTTTTGAACACTGTACATCAATATAGATCAAAACCAAAAAAACATATTTCTGTGACTCATTTCTTTCAAATATTTATAAATAGCACAGGGAGATTCTTGTTGATGAACACACTGGCGGTCTACATTGCCGTGTGTGTATATATATTTTAGCCTTTTTATTCTTTAATTTGTAAACTGTTTGCACATAGTCTTTCGGGATGCTTGTAAAAAGAAAAAAAAAAAAAACTTTTTTAAAAATGTTCACAAACAAAATATCACTTACAAACACACCCACCATTTTTTAACAATAAATTGTGCAACAAATAAAGACAATGTGAGACCAGTGAAGATGAGTGACGGCATAGCAGATTGTGAACCAGGTAACATTGGTTAAAAAGGTTTAAACTTTATATGTTTGCCTCTACTTGAGAGAGATATTTTGATTTATTTCGACAGTAACTGTGTTCATGCAGTAAGCAACTCTGTATCTATGGTGTCAGTTCACACAAGACCACTAGGGGGAACCAAAGACTCGTGAATGTGACCTGAAGTCTTCCACAGACCAACACGTTTTGAACCGATCAAGTTTGTTTATTTGTCCACTTTTTGAATTTATTTCCATCTCTATCGTCAATGTAAGTTCTGGTTTCATGTATAGATTTCTATCTCACACACACACACACTTACAATGACATGTTGAGGATCTCGTTGGTGTCGGGCCTCCACACACCACGCAGCAACTGCTCAAAATTGGACATAAGGGCAACTCCAGATCCTGGGGGGATAAAAATAGAACAAAAGGAGGATTAAATCAGTCCAGCTTTTTCCGACTTCAGATTGTCACACATACTTTTTCTTCTGCGGGTTGGGACTTTCGCAGGCAGAAACCGAAACGCTTGACCTGGATGAACCTTTTATGAATATCTTGTAATGGCATTTCTGTTTTACCACCACACTGAAGTAATGCAGCTTTTGTTCAGTTTACATACATATAGTAACGGTATACATGAGTAGTTGACTTAATTCTCAACATCTAACATGATGGAAAACCAAACTTATTAACAGATACAGGCATTTTGATGTCTACAAACTAGGATGAAGTAGCTTCTAACAGTATTTTGTAGATTTAAAATAAAGCGTTTCATAAATTATTATTGTTCATTAGGAACACATGAATCTGCT
Source organism: Lipophrys pholis (assembly GCF_963383615.2). Taxonomy (NCBI): domain Eukaryota; kingdom Metazoa; phylum Chordata; class Actinopteri; order Blenniiformes; family Blenniidae; genus Lipophrys; species Lipophrys pholis. The sequence continues at coordinate 21,661,426 of NC_137640.1, read as the reverse complement.
ATAGCCCTGAAAGATTGTTCTTTTTATGAGTATTTGCAAATAATTATTTCCCCCGTCAGGAAGTAGTCCATGAAACAGTGTATAACTGCAGTAATCCATCTTTTAATTTCACACAAATAACTAGAGCTGCTAAATTTCCCATTTTTTTCTGAAAATGATAATAAATATCTATATAGACACTTTGTCCGCTGAAAACTATATATGATTTATGTACAACATATTAAAATGGGAATTTGGTTGAAAACAAACAACCTTTGCTCCCATCAGGTTTAGTGAGTATTCATTCCTTTGCAAATCGTTTCACGCAAAGCAGCTGCTGCACCTTTTGAAGGCGGCTGCTGAGTCGGTCATCCTCGCTTGCAGGCATTCCACACAAGCGGCTCATTCATGTTTAAATCTGGCTGTTATGCTGTCAACTGATGACGCTTTCTGTCACGAATCGCAGCTGTCGGCCCGCACTGCCACAGCAGACAACAACTGCAATTTCGCCGAAGGAATATGTGAAGACTGTTGTTAACGTGGAGCACTCGCAAAACGTCCCTTTGAGAATAGACGTTGACGTTGGGTGCACTTTGCTGTGTTAAAATCTGTTTTGGGCACTGCATCACAAATGATAGAAAACTGACCTTTGACATATCCAACAATCACCATGATGAAGAAGCCGTGGTGGTAGGCATGGTGGGCGTGGTGAACACCGGCTGCAATCTTACGACTGCGGACCACTTCTTTCAGTGCAACCAACACCAACTTGACCGGTAGGAAAGCCACACATTTGTAGAAGAGGTTGAGCGGGCAGTAAAAGATGAGGTACCTGCATTCGAATTTTATACGGAGATAAAAAAAAATTATTAAAAATTTGAATTATTGAAGCATAAAGATGCAAGTGTGAGAAATTGATTGTTTCTGCTGTGAAACTGAGAGCAATGATGAACAATCACTGTTTAGCTTCAGCTTTGCAGTGCTGTGTCTGGACATGCAGATAGCTGCAACCTCTGCAGTTCTACAATTTTAAATCAACTGACCTGAACAGGCAAATTAAAGGACTTTTAAAAGCTCAAAAAGAAATGTATCATTCATAAAGAAAAAATAATGTAAACGTTTGCGATGACGCTTGTTTTAATCTTCACTCAGTTAATAAGTTATGTAAAATTGATCCCACTTGAATCCAACATTGATACATTCAGGATAATCTAATTTAAAAACACACATTTTACTTGTGTGACATTAAAAAAATACTGAAATGTTTTGGAAACTATTTTTCCAGGACCTCAAATTAAAAAAAAATAATAAAGAAATTACCTGATTCTTTAAATATCTCTGGCTTGATAATAATTAAAACAATGAAGTGGCTGTACACTGGTGCTTCCAGCAAACTAAAAGCAAACTAAAAGACTAAAAGTTGCCCGGGGGACTGGAGTTTCTCACCAGACAGCTGAGGCCAGCAGGATGTGGCTGTTGTGTTGGAAATAGTCGAGGGGACTGTGTCCGAGCAGGATGTCTGCCAAGATGTAACTACCGAAGCAGTAGAGCATGGCACCGAGCCAGGAGGCCACAGGACTCCGGCGAGAAACCTCCACCGAGCCTGCAACACACAGAGGCAGAGGCTGAGCTGTCAGTGGACGTCACAAACACAGGCCAGGGTGTGAAAATGAGAGCATCACCACGAAGGGTTAATAAAGACTTTAAATGTGCCTGTGGGTTTATCATTATTATTATTATTCTAATAATTATTATCAATATTATTATTAGTCTCAGTAGAGACAGCAGAGCACTCTGAAACCGTGCTCACTGTTTCCTAGGACATAAAGATGTTCCAGAATGTCCATTTGGGACATTTCAGGTCAGCCTCGAAAGACCAAGCTGTTACCGGTGGCCTTAAAAGGTTCTGTTTTATCAGTGGGTCCCTGAAGCGTCTTGCGAGCTGTATCTTAAGTCTGCACCCGGACTGTCATGTCAGGTCACACCCTGATAATCCGCCTTTTCAATCTTAAACTAATATTAACTCAAGATGAGGAGTCCTTGAAGGATACAGACTTGAGCGACTCTATGAAATTCCAAAACTTCCCGCATGATTCCAGTCAAATGAATGAAAGCTCTTTTGCATGACTAAGGTGTTATAGTAAAATGTATAATGTGTGGGGCGCGTACAGTGTTTCAAGGATTGACACAAATTGGACAAAGTTAGTATGTGGTTGGGTCATTAGAATTACACATGATCTACAGCTACGCAAATCTATATACTGGTGTGGAAAAATCCTGGAAAAAATGTCTTGTGGTCAAATTGACTTTTCATTGGTAATAGTAAATCAAATGAGCCAAACAGTGGCGTGACTGTTCCTCTGTAAAGGCAGTGGCAAAACACATGCTGAGAGCTGCAAACACAATGTACATGTGGCTAAAGCATTCATGCAGAATCTATTTCCATTTATTTGAATAAGACGTCATCGTTCAGAGAACATTTCAGATGAACAATACAGTTTATGAGCAATTTATTTTGTCATCAAAGATAAATATATAAAAGCAACTTTCTCTGTCATTGGCTCCATGTCGATCAAAATGTTAGAAAACTCTGAGAAATGTACACAATATTAAAACTAACAAGGGAGATGACATGTTCTCAATTGTGAGTATCACTTAAAACAAACAGGCACTGTAACACAAATACGACTAAAGTACGGGGATGCATTTAAAATGTGTAATTCCACTTGTATTTCATATTACAGACACATGTAATTTTCTTTGGTGATTGAAGTTTTAATAGATTGATATTGTTTTGTCGCTTTTAAGCTGTTAATAAGTTGATCGTGAGCTTTCACTAACCGCTTGACAAACAAACGAATGACCAAATAGACACGGCGAAACATAATATCCTGAAAAAGAGGTGGAATAAGTACAAACAGCAAAATCAAAATACAACCAGTATCTCAAAAAACATTTGGCACCAGTGGAATTAGTGCCTCTGCACTGGTTCAGAGGAGGATGACATGTAAAGACGCTGATTTCCCATCATTCCTTTCATGTTGCAAATGTTGATTCCTAAGTAGCATCTTTCTTTGCATCAGGTGATCTGACTGTAGGTCCAAACGACCGGGGCTGTTCTGTTGAAGTGTTGAACATTGTTGAAGAAGTACAGTAAGTCGAGATGCGGGTGCAAATCTCCAACAACAGGTGGGCAAGGGTGTCCTGGTGAGACTGGCGCTCAGTTTGAGAGCAATCCGATCCTGAGAAATGCCGTCCTATAAATATAACTCGCTCCACCGCTCCTCCCGCCTTGCAACTGTCAGGCCCGTCTTAACCTTTGACCCTACACTTATGTCTCTGCGTCGACCACTGAAAGACTCATTCATGTGCTCGTCTAACAGGTGGCGTGAATCTGCGCTCGGCGCTAAGACACATGCAGAAGATGCTGACAACATGCGTCATTTGACTGTGAAATTCTAGATATGAAAATGAGATGGAGTCGTTTCAGTTGCCGTGAGGAAGTCGGCCCGAGCTCTGAAAAGTATAAACTTTTATTTTGTTAATTTCAAACTACTTTTGGTGCTTTACACAGTGGATAGGGTGATGAGACCACATGTAGAGAGTTTGATCTTCATTGGGCCACAGGAAGCTGCGAGGACTCTAACGAAGCTTTATGTGTGGAGTACAAATTCACTGCTCGGGATAGAAAATGACTGCAGCTCTGACTAAAGTGCAGCTTCAAAACAAATCTGAATCAAGACAGAATCAGACTTTTTATCCCTTTAAATGAATCCACCCTTGCAGTTCAGGTTGTATTTTAGAATAGCATCACTTGTTTTGCTCCATTCAAAACAACAAAGAAGCTTGAGGGCTGCAGACACATTTAAAACTGTAACTGGTTTTAGTTTCGGGGACTGGACTCGATGAAGGGATATTTTTTGACGAAACCACGAAACTTTAATTTTTACTGACTTTGATCGCCACACACAAACCTGCAGACGGACTTTAAATCAAAACAACATAGAATATCTAACACTACACAGAGCTCATCTAATATAAAACAAGTCTCCATGATTAAATATCGATTAGTTCAAAATGTTGTTATTTATCCAAAATCTTCTGCATTTTAGGTGACAGAGAGGTGACTTCAGTATCACAGAAAAGGATATAGAAACAATAAGGGTTTGTTTTTTTTCAACTTTCTAAAAAAAAGGATATAAATATATGATATAATGTTGGTGTGTGTTGCTCCTGAACCAAAGTGAAAATCAACTAAACCCTCTGAAAAAGTCTTTACTTTAGGGCGTTAAAGTTATACCTGTTTGTGAGCAGAGGGGTTTCACAGGCCCTCTGACTCGGTCTATTTCAGGCTCCTCTATTTATTGCTTGGGTCTCTGGTATGCACAGGCCTTCTCTCTGGTTTCACCCCCCCTCTCTTGCTCAAAAGAGTTAAATCTATGAAAAACATCAAGCTTTACTCAAGGCTGAGTGGGTTTGATCTACTCCAGCGACTTTCTGCAGTGCAAATGGGGCCATTGCCTCACATAGAGCTGCAGAGCTTCAGAGTTTATGTAACAGGTCATGCTTTTTAAGGAGAGGGTATACTTCTGGGATAATAGCAGGCCAGAGTCCTTGTAGGGGTATTGAGGCAATGTATAGCTACAACATGAAAATACCATGAATTAAAGAACATTTCAGCTAAATAGTTTCTTGTCCAAGTTGTGGCTCGCTAAATAATAGTAATTTTAAACTTTAGATTAACTTTTTAAATAGAATTTTATATTTTCAAAAGATTATTTGTTTTTCCTTCTTTGACGTTATTTTATTCAAAAGCAGCATGTTCAGGCAGAAGTCCCCCAACTCTGTAGTACATACACCTGTCCCACCATGTGGACTGTGCATATAAAAATAAACAACCACTTAATCGCACTGAAAAGTCCACAAAAATGTGTCACTGACACCCAGTCACACTCACCTGGCTCGTATTTGAGGTAGAGGATGGACACGATGTAATAGGCGAGATCAAACACGGGAAACATTCCCAATTTGGAGAAAGCCTGGGCGAAATCGCCCAAATTCAGGACTGACAGCACCTCCATGTTTCCTCTCTGTGCGACACAGAAAAAAACCTCTGGCTCTGTTTTCCTCTTTTTCCTTTATTCCAACCGCGCAGTGTGGTCAGGAAGCCCCCCCAACCTGGTCCGCCGACTCTCCACCAAGCCCCCCGGTCTCGACAGTGAAAGCCTGTGACACCCAAGCCCTCCTATTAATACCACTCATCTCCACAACCTCAGCATCATCATCCTCATCATCCTCATCATCATCATCCTCATGCGCGCGTCGTGCCAGCTGCTCTGCTTTTTAGGCGACAGGCGATCTTGGCGAGGTGAAAATGGAGCACAAAAACAAAAGGCTCGTCCTCCTTTCTTCATTATTATTCAGCTGGGAGAGAGACGCTGCTGGGGGCCTGACTTCGCTCGGAGACGCCATAACATCCGCTTACTACTGAGCACAGTTCATCATCAAGAATAATAATAACATGAGGCAATCCGGATCAGATCCCACACCGAGGCGGACTCACGGCCATATGATCGGCCTTAATCCCGGCATTTGTCGTTTGTTTACAGTTTCACGCACGATGCGCAAATGTTGAAGTGAAAGACTGAAAGACTCAGCGAAACCAAACCGGCCGTAGTCAACAGTCTACCGAATAATAATAATAATAATAATAATAATAATAATAATAATAATAATAATAATAATAATAATAATAATAATAATAATAATAATAATAATAATAAAAAACTACAGCTGTAACACCTATGTCCACCAGAGGGTACCAAAGCGTCAGAACAGAGATACCTGCCTTGTCTTTATTCTCAAAGGTCTCATATCATGCAAAAGTCACTTTATAATGGTTTTCTAACAGTGATATATGTCCCCATATCCTGTGTATGAGACCCAAGAAGTGAAGAAAGTCTATCATCCCCCTCATTTGCTTTGCTCCCCACTTTTAGTGAACGTGTACAGGGAATCAGAGATTTTTTCATTTTCACTGCCCTGTTTACAACAACAACAACAATAATAATGATAATAATAATAATAATAATAATAATAATAATAATAATAATAATAATAATAATAATGATGATGATGATGATGATAATATGCTGTCATCTGCCAATACGTATTATTTTACTAGTTTCAAAAAGTGAATCTCAATCTGCACATGCAATCAATTATCGATTACCCCTGGAAACAAATGGAGGGTTAGAATAGAATAGAATAGAATAGAATTGAATTGAATTGAATTGAATTGAATTGAATTGAATAGCTATACGATATTAATCCTAGAGGGAACTTATTTGAGAGCGTCGCCTCACACAGTGTACAATATAATAAATAGAATAGAAATTCATATCAAATATATTCAATAGAAGAAAAATTAAATAAGGGGATATTAAATATTAGTATGTACAATTCTTAATAGTAGCTCTTATAAACAAGTGCCAAGTGGTCTAGCGAAACGCAAAGCAGATACATTTATATAAGACTGAAAAGTATGCAAAGATATAAAATTAAACAAAGGAGACATAGGCCACTGCAAAGAGACATACAAACCATAAAATTACCAGCAAGAAGCAAAACAATTCAATGACACACACTAGAGGAATTAAAATAATCATAACATAATCAAACAACTCAGATCAAATGACAAAATACGCAAAAGAAACACAGCAAGCATAAACAACCGGACAAATATACAATATTATCACTAAAAGATACAAACCAATCCAAACGAATCAGTTTTCATTATCATATTGACATAATCTTAATGGTTTGACAGCGCGCGGATCAGGCTGCTGTCGTCTCATTGGTCGACGGGCCGCCTGAGTCACGAACCAGGAAGTCGTGGCTCCGTGAATGTGATGTGAAGCCGAGATGATCGCAGATCTGTTGTTATTCGGGTAATTCATTCACTCTTTGCGTTCTTTCCGCACCACGACACTAATATCACGCTGTGTAGTTTCACCTGTGTATTCTTATGTGTTTATGAGCTGCGTTTGTAAAGTGACACGTAAACCTACGAGCTAACTAGCTTGGTGCTAATGCCAGCTCAGCAGCTGTCACGCAGGTAAACAACAGCGATGGATAAACAACAAAACATGCTCCTCTTTTGTGTTTAGGACTCTGTTGGTGAACGCGGGGGCTGTGCTGAACTTCAAGCTGTGAGTACTATAGTCGGCAGTTTTTCCTCCAAGCTTTAGCAGCATGGTAAAGCTAAGCAAACACGTGAATGTGTAACTTTTGTCTTCCAGGGGTAAACGAAAGGATGCGCAGGGATTTGGAGATGAGTCCAGCGCACCGACAACAGGTGAGCGTGTCACTTCACAAATCATAAACCGTGTTTTATTCTCCCTGCACACTCACTGGTAAATTCTTGTTCAGATTTGACCTGGACAAGATAGGCGATCGTTTGATTTGGACTTGGTTTAAACCATCAGTGCCAAACTTAATTTGGGCGACCAGGCCTGTAAAATATTAGCATAACTTACATATAACACCTCCAAATGTCTGCTTCATTTGAATAAATATCTCATTTTAAAAAAAGCTCAATTGTTAACAAAAACTAATCATATCGAATCATTTTCAATGTGTTGCTTGTGCAGAATCAGGTTTATTGCCAAGTATAGTTTGTTTTCATCCTTCAAATATTTGTTTGTTACAACCAATTATTGTGCTTAATTGTTGTTGTTGTTTTTTGTTTTGCTTTCAATAAAGAGAGCAAAATAACATCAGAAATGTTGTCAGCCAGACTGTTTTTCCAGGCAAATGTTAAAATCAAACTTTTTACTTCTCAGGGCACATGATGTCTGCAGCCTTTGCTTTCCATGATTTTTTTTAATAATATTCACCCTCACAGTGAGGCTTTGATGCTCATGATACTTAGTTTACAATAATGTTGCTGCTGCACCACTGAAATCTGGCCTTAGTGCTGTGTTGTGTGAGTACAAAAACAAACCAAACACCATTTTGTTTCTTCACTTGTCTTTATTATTATTAGTAGAAGTAGTAGTAGTACTAGTAGTAGTATTGCTCTGCTTTGTGATCCGAACCGACACATAAAGGCAAATGTTACTTTATACCATTTTCTGAAATGATATCAAGTTTTTGTATACCTCACAGACAGATCAGATTATTTGGTATATGGCCAAACTTCTTGCTTGTTTTTGGGACATTAAATGAAAACTAACCTGTGTGAATTTCAGGTGACAATATCAGAGAGTTTCTACTCAGCCTGCGGTACTTTCGGATCTTTATCGCTTTGTGGAACATTTTCATCATGTTCTGTATGATCCTGTAAGTAAAACTCTTCCTGTTCATAATCACACTGCCCACCCGTGGGTGAATGTTATGTGAAACGACCAGCCTCTTTTTAAAAGACACTTGAATCTTTTTTCTGGCTTTAGGATCGCTGTAAGGTTTAATTAAACTGTCAACCGAATTCCATGCGAAGTCTCAACTTATCTCACTAACAAGTGTTGCTTACCGGCATGCCTGGAGATACTTTTTCAGTACCACAACCTCCCTTTGTGTCATGCAGCTCCACTTGTCTCAAACCTATTGACACCATATCAGTGGGACACCCTGTTCAATTTAATGATACTTATTCCACTGTTTAAGTACACCATGTATGACCCCATCTCACTCCTCATGTTCTTATTAAGTTGCTGTATAGTCCCACCACTGAATATTAATGGTTTATTAAATTACAGTGGAAAATTATTTACGGGTGACTATTTACTCAAATTTTGCGTTTTGTTAAAAAGAAATGTTGAGTGTTTTTTAACGGCTTAGGGTATGTGTTTCTGTGTTCTGTCCGAAGTGTGGAGCAGATACCTGTGGGGTTGCGTACCATAGTAATCTATAATACCAATGGCGTTATTGACACTGGAGCCTAGAAGTCATGCGGTTGTGGATGTGATCCTCACACACAGTGTAATTGACACATACTGTGTTCTTCAAAAGATTGCAGTGAACTGTCTTAATTCAGTCACAGGTTGTAGCTGGGTTTTCGCTGGGTTTTCGCTGGGTTTTCTTCTTAAACAAGACAATTTATCACACACATTATTTTGAGAGGAAAGTTGTGCGGTCTCTTTATGTCTCGGTTTTGGCTAACCAAGGTTGCACAACTGTAGGGAAACCAAAAAGTACCATTGGAGTGAACTGGTATAACATGATTGGTTTGTCTTTTTTTTAGTGAATGCACAGCTCTTCTCATATATGATTTCCAACATTTTCCTTAATATTTGTGAAGAGTCCAAGTCTGTAATCTTACAGTTTATCTAACAAGCTGTATATTGTGAATCTGCACAGGTTATTCGGATCTTGATCATCAGCGTCGGCTACTGGACTTCCAACAGGATGCTGGCTTCTCAGCATAGATGCTCTAAACTCCTCTTTGATGGGACTTTTCATTTCTGTTGGCCCTTTTAATTAATACATTTGTTTATGACTTGCAATACATGTCTGAGGCAATGTATTTGTTTACCCTTTCACATACTACTACTCTTCAGCTGTCACTCACTCCCAATGTGTGTTCCTCTGTAACGGTTTGCAAATGTGTCAGTTTGCTCACCTGAAATTCTATTTTATTCTCTCCTCTTTGTGGTGAGCGGATCAAGATCAAACAGAAAAATCACAGCCGTCTTTGTGATTTTTTTTTTGTTTTTTTAACTTTACATCTCCTCTCATTCATGTGTGTTCACTGATGTCACCCTCAGCTGCTGCTGTCTCTGCATCCTCCTATATTAAATCTACATTTTCCATTATTTCCAGCCTCATGTGCTCTGACTAAATGTATATTGGAAATGTGTCTGTATTCTTAATAAAATGATTTCATATCACTTATGTTTATTGACAGACTCTTTACAAACACAAATGCACTTTTGATCCTTTTAAATGGATCAGGTGTGATGCATTCATTGAAAATAAGTGGAAGGTCCAGAAGTACATTACATTTAAATAGATCACTTTCATCATAGTAACTGACAGTTCTGACATGCCTGGGCACATGTAGAACAATAATATGTAGAAAATGAGCAAGACAGTAATGACATTTGTGTGTATTTCAACTAATGAATATAAGAACAAAAAAGGAACCGAGGTGTCTTGAACGCACCATAAAGCCCATCAGCTTTCCTGTACTGAGTGACGTAGAAGGCAAGAAGTGACTTGTATAAGATGTGTGAGCATGTAAAGTCAGAATTTGATATTGATAATAGAACAAAGAAATAACCATTTCCGCACATACGCCTTTAAATATATTTTGATTGAGCAAACTTAGATTGTGTTTCCGGGGAGAGATTTTGACTATTAAAAAAAAGCTTTTCATCTCGCCTCTCGTGTTAAAAATATTAATAAGATGATGGTTTGGTTTGAGTCGGTCCGGGTCCACTTTAAAATCATATAGTTAAAAACTGGACTAACAGAGCCCGTTTGTAGAGGCTCAGATAAGAGTCGGCATTGAAGATACCTTCACAAAAAAGAAAAAAAGAGGAAGTCCGTGAAAGCCTGAACAAAATCGAAATCCAGTAACTGACAATGTATCACCACCAAAACTGGTGGTAACCTATGTTAATGAGCTTCATGAAAACAGGTTATATTTGAGACATGATTTCTCCAGAAATTGCAATATGGTACAGCAGTCCATCTCCAGTTATAGTGAATCCCTTGAACGAGAACAAGGTTCAGTCTTTGCTTTATCAGGTAAAAGAAAATCTACTGGTCCAGATGGCATATGAGCCTTCATGCTGAAGACCTTGGCTGAGGAGTTGAGTGCCGCTTGTTGCCGTGTTTTGCAACGACTGCTAGATTCTGTTCCTGCCCTCTGGAGGGGGGGAAAAAAGGATTTTCTCAACAGTTCTCAAAAACCTTGTCAAATAAAGAAGACTGATGACAAACCCAGTGTTCTTTCCTCCGTTGTGAAATGTTTAGAGAATTTTATAGCTTCATTACTTAAAGCAAATACAAAACCGTTGCTCGATCCATTTCAGTTTGCTTTTCAACAGGGAAAAGGTTTTTAAACACCTTCAAAGCATTAGATCCTCTATCTACATATACTTGTTGTAGAATTCAGTTCTGCATTTAATACACTACAGCCTTTTTAAAAAAGGCTTTCTTTGCGATGAATACTAATAGTCTCATTAGTTACGATTCAAAACACTATGACTGAATGTCAATCAGCACATTTAACACTGAGCTCTCCAGTTTTCTTCACAACATAGACAAATGAGAGGACGACATCTTTACATTCTTAGACTATTGTAGTTTTTAGCAAAGAGATAATGGCACTTTATATTTTTCTGAAATTGACAGCTGATGTGACGCTGACATCTTATTTTTAATGTGAATAAAACAAATGAGATGGTAACTGACCTAATAGCTGGTCACAAAAGCCCTGTACATATTGATGAATTGTTTTTTTTGGGAATATGTATATTGACTGCCTGTTTCAACATTTCAACTGAGGATGTTTTATTTTTTGTGTTGTCAAGAATGCAGAGATTGCTTGGGAAGAAGAACGGTATGTCTTTGTATGAAAAGCTCAAATACATTCAGACTTGCGATGGGAATGTTTTTGTAAAAGTAAAAAAGCGAAACTTGACTGTGTTGTTCAGACCTGCATGGATATTATTTGTAATAAAGAAACCACACGCCAAATCAGCTTTATGGGTTGTCACTGTTGAGAGGAGTGTATGTTTTATGTCCTCCAAGTGTAAAATCGTATCTTTTTGGAGATGATTTAGAGTTCTAAGGTGTGGACTCAAGCATTTTAAATGTCCTTTGTTCCCTTTTCCATCAATGTGCTCAACAAACGAATGATGACTGTTTTACATAACTTGCTTTTAGACAGAACTACATGTTTTAACAATAATTGCACATTATATTTATTTTACAATTGCTTTGATGTGTTTCAATGACAAATGTACTTAACATATTATGTCTATATGACAAATGCACTTAAAGGTTTGGATATTTGTTTGTTTTCTCAGATTTGCTGTTTTGGTGCAGTTGTTACTTTTTTTTTTTAATAAGCGGTAACTGTTTGTCTTGATCAATGCTCTAATCTGCTTGTAGTTTCTGAAATGTGTTTGTCTTGTAATGAGAGCCAGCACTGTCATTTGAGTGAGCTTTTCTTTTTGTATGAATGTTAAAGTGGTATAGATTAGTTGGTTTTATACTATACATAGTCATTTCGATTTTCTTTCTGCCCTGCACTTAAACCTGTTCGAAATGTATTTTCCTGTGGGGGCAATCAATTGGGTTTTATTTTGTTGATTGTCTCCCTCTGATCCATCATCTTATTGATGGATCAGAGGATATCGTATATTCTCATTGTGTGTGTGTGTGTGTGTGTGTGTGTGTGTGTGTGTGTGTGTGTGTGTGTGTGTGTGTGTGTGTGTGTGTGTGCGTGTGTGTGCATGCGTACTTAATTCACTTGATCTTGCGTCCTCATATTTCTCAAGTGCATGCAACATCGTTTAGAATTTATATTTAAATGAGTCAACATGTTCAAAAGAGTCAACAGTATAAACAGACGGACATTTAAAAGAGTTTAAAACACAGAGCGTATTTTATAAAGATTATATCCGACAAATCAGGTCAAATTGTAAAAAATAAATAAATAAATTCTCACCACTGGGTAATATTATATCCATACTTATTCTATTTACAAATTTACTGTTTATACCATTCAGTCTTGATTAAGAACAATTATGTCTCTGACAACAACCTCGGAGTACTTCAAGCCCTTTATATTTGGGATATTATATCCCGAGGTATATCAAATACACACTATATTGAACAAAGGGGGCACACATTGTCACTAACGGAATGCAACAGTGCCGCCAAGTGACAATGTAAGAAAATAGCAATGCATGCACAATAAACTCAGACAAAGGATGGAAATAAATCAGTACAAACAAATCGTATTTAAATACTATTTTTAAACACGAAACAAAAAGTTAGGAAATAATAGTTATAGTAAAAGCAATATCAGATTCCAATGTATTGAATTGTAAATGTCAAACAGCCTCCAGCTGCATTGATTTTGTGTTATTGGACAGTCCTTAAGCAAACCCGCCGGCAGGTCATCAACGCGCTTAAGTGATAAGCCTGTTAATGTGTTTGGTTCATGTGGAAGCAGCGGACTCATAGTGGTGTGTTTGGTTCCTGTGGCTGCACTGGGTGCAGTTCCTCCATTAAGATTCAAATATTTTGCTACGACAATGAGGGGCTCAGTGTTTGGAGACACTAGTGTACCTCGAGTTTGGTCTGGATGGTAACCGTTGTACAAATCGGTACTAAAATATTCTGGTGTTATAATTTCACGTGTTGTTGCTGTAAGAAAGCTTAAAATATCTCCTTGTTTTTATCGTAAGGATTTTCTTTGGGAACTGACGTTTTATGTTTTCTTAATGTTTTATTTTTAATCAAACTAATCGGATAACATGTTCAAATAACGTCAAACCTGGAAAAAAAACATCAACAGGTATAGAAAGGATGTGGATGAAACGAGTGATCTTTGGTGAGAGATTAAGCGACTTCTGCTGGAGACTATGATAAAAATATGTTTTTAATGATGCTAATATTGATAAACAACAAGATGCAATAGACGACCTTCATTCTCAGAAAATGAATATCTAATATTGATATTTAAAAAACCGAGCTTGTGCCTCTGAAATCATGTTTATAAAGCAGATGATCTGTCAATGAGAATAAAATGATTGTTGTTTAAACTCGTCACCAGCACGCACAGTTTACGCGCGGACGTCGGTTGCGTCAAAACTTTCCCGTCATGCTCCTCGCCAGCTCTTGACAAAAAGCTCGAGGAAGAGGAGGAGGGGGAGGAGGAGGAGGAGGCGGCTGCCGGCCGGTGGGGGTAGCCGATTCCCGGAGAGGAGACCTCTGTTGTCGGTCGCTCGGTGCCGCTTCGCCCGGGACGTGACGGCGGCCAGCAGGAGCGGCGGTAGCGGCATCCGCAGCGTGATGCCCGGTTCCCGATGCGGCGCGCGCCGCGGCCTGTGAGCGTGCGCGAGATTCTGCTGTCTGGGTCCGTCCGGACCCGCGACACCGCCAGGCGATGACAGCGGTTACAGCGACTCCGCAGGTGATGAGAGACCGGCTGCTGCTGGCTATCGACGGCCAGAGCAATGTGAGTGTGTCCGATACTTTTGTCCTCTTATTTAAAGGGAGTGGAAAGAGGCCGAGTCACTGTGAGAGGCACGGAGAGCCACCGAGTGGAGCGACTGGACCACTTCTGTATTACTGCTGGCGGACGTGGAGGCAGTGTTACCTGGCTGCTGCTGGACACCAACTTATGTTTGTTTAGGTGGAGGAGGACCGCAGACCTCACATAGGACGTTACTATAGACAAATCTGTCTTAAAATGTCCAGCCAATCGTGAAGGAGTTTGAGCCAGATAAAAACCCGCACGTAGATTTGATGACATTATCATTAATGATGTGATCACCACTGTGATATTGTCAAAGTAATATCTTCTGCATCAGTGATTCTCCCTCATACTATGAACAGTACCTTGAGCAAAAGCAAGCATAGGAGCTGAGATTTATATTGTCTTTATTAAATTACAAGACTTTCAGCACCCCTCAAAACACCAAAGCAAGTGATGAGAACTAAAGCGATCAGTGAAGACAAGACACATTGCACCCCCACTGAGCAAAATATTGAATATTCACTTATTAAATTAATTTAAAGGTAAACCCCCCCTCAGTCACAACAACCAGTTCAAAGCAGAGCTAACCAGCATTAGGTACACTTGTCAACGTTATATAGGTCTCCCTAACAATGCTAAACTAACTCTGTGTGTTGACAACAAAGGATTTCTAAAGAGGCGTTTGCATCTTTTTTTTCATCCTGACGGATGTTCAGGCAACTTTGCATCCCGTCTCAGTTCTTCATAGTGAGCCTGAAACCAGTACGAGAATATTGTTTTAACACATGCAGGTGCACACTTGAAAGTCTATTCAAATGATGTTTCTATGAAAGAGTTCCCTTCATTTGAATACACACCCACCACACACACACACACACACACACACACACACACACACACCGCTCTGTATTAGTTTAGTATACACTGCATCTCAAAACAAATCGCACAAATGATTTTCTGAGCACATCATTTGGGGGGAAAAAACACCTCCCGTAAAAACCAAGATATTCAGCTCAGGTTTACTTACGGCGGTTGACACACTCCCAATTCAAATGTCTTGTTGATCTCCAGGTTTGATCATTCTATTAATCATCCAATCCCTCGTAGAAATGGCAAAGCCACCAGCACGAGCCTCTACTGTGTTCTACAGCTGATAGGCTGTGTGTCCAGCATTTCGTTGGCTACAAACGCCCTCCATTACAGTTTGATTTAACCGTAGAATAGCATCCCAGAAGGAGCAGAGTTTGCCTTTGGATATATCACTCTTTATGTGGTGTGGTGCCCAGCATTGCATCAGACATGGAGCACAATTGGAATACAGAACACTGCAGATATGCTCAAACTCTTCACTCACAGTTTGATTTTATTCATGTGGCCTTTTACTAGGTATTTATTTACATGTGCTGCACTGGAATGAACCTTTTTCATTTCTTTGGGCTCTTTATTGTGACTATTCCATTTCTGTGGTTTATAAGATATATAAGATATAAGATATCCCTTTATTTATCTCGCATGTGGAGAAATTTGCATTCCATTTGAATTTGAATCCATTAAACTGAAAACAATCATAATAGCTTTATATGTGAAGCCCTTTTTAAATCCATGGTTACAAAGTGCCTGGACAGTGAACATATTCAGAAAAGAGTTAAAGATCTTGTAATTAGGGAATAGCCTTATCATTAAAGGATTTAACACAAGTAACATCTTAAAATTATAATTATCATTTTTTAAATCACAGGGAACTGATGGCAGCACCAAGGGCTGTGTTCAGTTCTGCCGGTGCCTTTCTACATTAATGTGAAATAATAACCGATTAAAGGGAGTTACATTATCTAATTTAGATCAAATAAAATCAAGCGTTATATTTTTCAAATCAGCGGAACTAAGAAATCATGTGATTCTTTGTGAAAGTCTCAGCAGTAATAGTACTGAATAAGACTGCACAATCATGGCGACTACAAAGATTTGCATCAGGCACACCGAGGTTGCGGTGGTATTTTTGAAAACGACCCGAGAGTATCAGAAAGACATGGGACAGTTTAGGCAAGTTTAACTGATGATTTCACCATCAGTTTCTGTTCAGGTTTTCTGTTCAAAAAAAGTTCAACATCCAATTCCTGATGTTAGGAACACAGTGTGAAAAGAAGGTTCTAGCCATTGTCCCAAGTTTCAGTGGGATATTAAATAGTAAATCATGTGTATAACCATCAAAATCAATGTTTGCCTAAAATATATCCAAAGGGAAGAATGTACTATATATCGTGAAAAAATAACAGGCTCAAAATTGAATTGAACAATTTGGGGGTCTGATGTTGATGTATTTGTGCTTTTGGTTTTGTTTGAACATATAATGTAGCATTTTCTATTTTTGGACCAAGTTTTACCAACCAAACGTTAATCTGATGTGGTCAATTTTAGCTTGTCCAACAGTGTGTTGCAGTTCAGAGTGACAAAAGTCATAAAAAATTGTTTGGCATTGAGGCAGGAAGATGAGCGAAGATGTCGGCATCCGCTTCTTTAATGTCCGTGCTGATAAAAAGCACCATCGCAAAACAATCTCTCAGGATTATGATGCATGTCTCGTCTTTTCAGCAGATATGCAACATGGTGGCTGTAATGGAGGTGATCTCGTTTTTGGAGAAATACCCAATCACCAAAGAGGCGCTGGAAGTAGGTCATGTTTACATGTGCTTTAGAAATGTAATATCGATCATTTATTAAGTCTTTTGTTAATCAAATATTCCATCTTGTCAAAGGAAACCCGTCTTGGCAAGCTCATTAACGATGTCCGGAAGAAAACCAAGAACGAGGACCTTGCGAAACGGGCCAAGAAGCTCCTGAGGAACTGGCAGAAGCTAATTGAACCAGTGAAAGGGGACGTGTTCTCCAACGGGCACGCTGCTGCATCATGGTCTTCCAAAGGCGGCGCTCATTCCTGTATCTCCGCTGCAGCTGCCACGCTCACATCTGGTAAGAAGGGTCCCGAGTTGAAAAGCAGAAATGACTTCAACAACTGCAACCCAAGAGTGGAAAAACCAAGCAGCAGGAAACGTAAGGGAGACCAGACAGGACAGCTCGTACCGGCCAAGATTTCTCACACAACTCTCAACGACAAGACGCAGAACGCCAGCTTGCTCATAACCAACGGCAACGGTGTTGGCTCTGAAACCTTTACGGATACTCGGGCACATCTGCTTTCAAACAGAGACATTTCTGAGCCTTTGGACAAGGAGATTTCTGAGCCTTTAGACGGCGAGAGACTAAGTAAAATACCTATCAATCCTGTGAAACCTCATCCAAGTGCCCTGGGATGCAACAAGCCCCCCAGGGGTTCCTCTTCCCTCAAAACATCAGCTCTGCTGCAGCAGCAGGCCCGACGGGAGCAAACTGCCGGCGGGATGCGTTGTCCACCACGGAGCCCACGCTTTTCCTTGCACAGTCCACAGACTTCAAAACCAGAAGCAGGTATTAAACAATCTCCACCCCAAGCACATAGTATTTCCAGCACCAGTGTGAGGTCCGGGACTGCGGACACCTCCGGGCTACAGCGGTCTCCTCAGCCTTTCAGTGGCTCAGTTCAGGGTTTTCACGCCGACGGTTCTCGGCCGCCGGAACTGGACTCTCAAAGCCGGCTCCCCAGTGCGCCTCTTCACAAGTCGGCCGCCTCAGCTTGCAGTGACACAATCAGTTTTGAAGACGAGGGTCCCGCGAGCAATACAGGGAAAAGGAAAAGAACAAAGTACAGGTCTAAGGATTATGTGGTCAATCTAGATGGGCAGACTGTAGAAGATTGCACTAAACCAGTCAGATTAAAAGACAGGAGACTTCCATATGATCCGTTGACAGGGAAAATTGAGACCTCCATTCAAAAGGAGTCTTTCCAGGAGGAGGAGGTGAAATTAGCCCACAGATCTGAACTCCAGTGGTCCGAACAGTTGAAGAAGAGTCCTCCGGTTCCTCCCAGCCCGTTCCAGCAGACAGACTGGAAGGAGCTGTCGAGGAGTGAAATCATCCAGTCGTATCTCAGCCAACAAAGCAGTGTGCTCACGTCCTCGGGCGCTCACACCACCGGCGCTCACTTTTTCATGACGGAGTTCTTGAAAAAAGAAGAGCACAGGAAAAAGGACGTCAAGAAAACCCACGTGTTGGTATCCGACAGCCAGCCCGGGGAATTACCAGGCGTTTGCAGAGAGGTGACCACTGATGACTTGAGTAGATTACACATGCAACATTGGCCCGGGGTGAATGGCTGCTACGATACGAAGGGGAGCTGGTATGACTGGACGGAGTGCATTTCCTTAGACCCACACGGGGATGAGAGCAGACTGAACATACTGCCCTACGTCTGCCTGGACTGAGCCTGAACTCGGTTCTGAAAAGGAATTTTCCACCCCGGATGTGTAACTGCTGCTGTTTTAAACTTCTGCTGGAAATGGAGTAAGTGTATTGCCCGCTCTAATGTGTGGTAGAGTGGAGGGGAGGTAACCAGTGTTTTTATACGTTTGTTAACATTGCGTGAGAGGGAAGGGAATAGGCTATGCATTTTCTAATCCATTAATTATTAGTGTTTAAGAAATGTGAATATCAGACAGAGCAGGGGTTCTATTGAGGCGCTGCGAAGCCTTGCTGTTCATTTCCTAGTTTATATACAATTAATTCATATTAAACTCTTTTTAAATAGTGTACACATTACTCTTTTAATGCAACTAATGTTTTTTTTTTCTTTTTCTGGCACCTATGCATGTTTAGTGCACTGTGCAGGACTTCAAAGACTCCATTGTAATTTCCCTTAGTTTCTATCTTGTCCATAAGACACTTTTAACATTTATCCCTTCACTTGTGTCAAATAACTCCCCAAAATCTATATTGCCGTATTTTCAACCTGTAAGAAAGTGTCTAGTGTCTGACAAGTCATCCTGCACTCTAGAGCTGCATTTGTATCTTGTCTTGAACTTAGAATGAGGAAATTCTAAGTTCAAGACAAATGCAAATACAGTTTTGAAAGTGTCTGCGCCAACACCAGCGCCGGCTTTCCGTTTCCACACAAAGTGACGGAGCTGTGCGGCGCACATCTAGCCAGTGTCCTGACTGAAAATATCAATCAAATCTGGAAAATGTCTTTTCACTGGATATATGTAATTTTGTGGAAATTAATTGTCACTAAGACATTGTTTGACTGGGTTCTTCATTACAGTTTACATGTTTTGTACAGACAGCTGAGATTCAATTTTTATAACCCAGTCGTCATGACATGACTGAAACTAATGCCCAGCAGCATTTTAGTGGTTAAATCTGGATTAAAAGCAATTTTAAATTGGACAACGTTCATATTAACAACTTGCTGTGTTACCATGTTTATCAAAGCTATTGTCATAGCAGTTCTTCCAATGTTACATGCCCGCATGAAATGGTGACTTTTAGCAGCAAGAAAAGCTGACGTCGGTTTTCAGGCATTTTTCTTTTTTTTTTTTTCTTTACCGTTTCTGCTCTTATAAAGTAAAATGAAACTGTTGGAAATGAGAGCCGTTTGTGAAGAGATCAGAAGAAAATAAAGCTGGTTTAGCTTAAAGCTTATAAAAACCCACACCAGCTCATGAAGAAAGGTTTTACACATGTTTTAATGACATGAAACCGTCTTTTGTTCAATTTCTTTGTTTATAGTTTGTTCCATTAAGGAGCATTGACTTGCCATCTTCTCCTCAAAGTTCATATGTTACACAGGCAGGGGAAATGCGATTCAAAATTGTGCATGTTATGATTGTGTTGAATTGGAGTTTTTCCCTGAACTGTGTGTTTGGGTTATTTTAATATGAAGTGAAACTGCAGAATAGCTGACATCTTTGTACTGTCCAGAGGAGGAGGAACATACATTTACATTACGGATGAAGTACTTCATAGCATTCCTTTAGATATTGTTTGCCTTATGGAAACCCCTGTGTTTTCTCTGAAGACAGAGCCTTAGTGAATGTACAGAGCTCAGCCTTTTGTGTTCAGTTGAATGCAAAAGAACATATTTGCTACCTAAGTCCTCTACATGGACATGTTGATTATGTGTTAATAAAAAAAACGGAAGGATTATCTGTGTTCTCTTCGATTGACTGGCTTGGTTTTTTTTTGATTATTACTTGTATTCGTAAGTGAAATGATTTGAGTTACAATTCAGATATACAACACAATTCCACTGGTAGAAGTTACTTTTACTGTGGACCTTAATCTAGATCTGATAAAAATGTTTGTTTAACATTTTGATAATTACACACAATGAACATTTCAATTATCAAAATGAAAAACTACAGTTGGTCACACACACCTGGTGCTGCCATTTTTATTTATTTTTTATTTTCTGGTGCTTAACAGACTTTGATGGCAAGAAGCACTTTAAAATTAAACTTGTCAGTTGTGAAACTAAAATTTGCAAGAAAGTAATTCAAAAAGAAAGATGGTAAATATACTGGGATGAATTTGCAAAATAATAAATACTGTAAATGATTATGGAAATTATGTAAAATCTATATATTGCAAATTGGAAGTCAGATATTTCAGTAATTCAAAATGTAACATTTTAGATTTTGTTTTGTCGGATTACAAGCTCTACAGGTGATTTGAATGAGGAAGACTTCAAGTCATTTAAAATTGTGCATTTAAATTTAAATGCCCTGTAAGATAGATTGTATATATTGCCATGACAATGTATGTATACAATTTATAAAAAAGAATCGCAGTATTAACGGTAATGCTTAATGTTATGCTATTAAGATTAAAAAGATAAATTTTGATGCTTAAAATCAAAATATGCTAAATCTGTCTATAAATACAAGCCACAATTGAATTCATGAAGCTAAACTAGCATATGTTTGAGATTTGTTACAGATGAACTGTAATGCTTCAGGTTTTGGACTTATTTTGGATAGTTACAAAATAACAGGATCTCAAAATATTTTCACAATTAATTGGTCTTTACGACTACAACGCGTAATACCAGCTTCATCCAGTAGGTGGCAATGTTGTAAGAAAGAAACAGCATGAAAGCTTTCTGGAAACCCGGAAGTTGATTATGATTATGATTATTATTGTATGTCTGACACCCAATCAATGATATTTTCATTGAATGGCAGGAACATGACACATTAATGTCTGTGGTTCCCCGGAAATAATAATTAACTGAAGCTGATAAACACATGACACCTGGCAAAATAAATAACGATAGACTGCATTGTTTTTAATATTTAAAAAAATCCGTTTATATTGATTTCATTGGGATATAAATGATTGGAAAATGTATTCCTTAGTGTGCCTGTTAAATTGACGTATCGGTCAAGTTTTGAGCCTTTGGACTGCAGGTCACAACCATGTGCGCACGTCCGTGTTCCTGTTTTATTGTGAAGCGCGAGCTCAGGGGAGGTGCGCTTCATTCAATGCCGGCGGTGTGACGGTAGCGGAGCAGCCTCCCTCCCCCAGTCCATCCAGACACACACTCCGCCGGTGACTCGTCACTCCGCTCTGGAAGATGGCTGCGGTGGAGCGGGTCCCGGTCAGGGAAGGGATCCGGATAGTTTCTCTGTGCTTCTGCTGGTACACGGTCAGCTCGGGGGGCAACGTGGTGAACAAAATCATCCTGAATGGATTCCCGTACCCGGTCACGGTTTCTCTGTTTCACATCATCTCCATCGTCGTCTTCCTCCCGCCGCTGCTGCGGGCTTGGGGAGTCCCCAAAACAGAACTGCCGAGCAGGTACTACCGCTGGTACATCCTGCCTCTCGCCTTCGGGAAGTACTTCGCGTCGGTGTCGGCTCACTTCAGCATATGGAAGGTGCCTGTTTCGTACGCGCACACCGGTGAGTACCGCCGCTCCTGGGGGGGATGAAGCGCGGCCACCTGGAGCCCGTCAGCCGGGGAAACTTGATGATGTGTCCCTGCAGTCAGCTGACGTTAGCTCCGCGGCTAACCCCCAACAGCTGGGGACGCGGACATTTAACTAGCGCGTGGGCCCCGTGTAGACCAGGCGGCCTGAAGGTCGCGAGCCTTCGTGAGGATTATTTGCTGAACTTTGGTGTTTTATTGACTGTAGTTAACCGCGGTTCTTCTCTCCGAGGGACTCTGGAGCGCCAGTTAGCCGCATAGCATGCTTAATTAGCCCTGTTGTCCAGCGGAGGAGGGGGAGGGTCCGACTCCTGAAGCTGCTTCCGAACTTTAATCTCGCCGCAGCTCCACGTTTTCACTAATTCTGCACAACGCGGAAATGGTGTCAGGTTCCCAGGTTACATTCTAACTAAATATAAATTACTCCGGATAATCCACCCTC